>NC_073304.1:214468499-214773499 GCF_027595985.1 Sorex araneus | reverse complement strand
AAACTGGGGATCGAACCCAGGTCGGCCACATGCAAGGCAAATGCCCTACCCGCTGTACTATCGCTCCAGCCCCTGATTTTTAAAGTTTTATCTAATAGTCAGTGGGAAAATGTAAAAATCTATAGATATAAATACAGCAAGTATATTTATATGCATTATAAACTGAAAGAAGTGTTCATAGAACTTTCAAGAAAAGGCAAAACTTTTCCCCTGTACAGTTATTAAATTGAACAGGGCTGAAGCAATACTATAACGAGTAGGGAACTTGCCTTGCATGTGGTCCACCCGTGCATTCTATCCCTGGTACCCTGCGCATTCCCCTGGAGATCTCTCCGGCCCTCGGAGAGACAACAGTGGAAAGCGCTCCTAATTGGGTGGGTTCTGTGAGCGGTTCTGACCTGAAATAAAACTAGTGAGGATAATAAATAGGGGGCCCAAGACGACACATGCCGATCAAGGGCAACTTTATTAATTGCCACGCTGGTTTTATACTTTTCTTAGCAGGGGGTTGGTACATAAGTTGTCAATCATCAGGGAAGTGTCTTCTCAGACCAAATAAGGAAAGGTTCAGGGTGTATTAGGTGGGCTTACAACATTCTTCAAGAGTAGATTGAGAAATAGTGGGGAGAGGAAGGCAAGGGTTTATCTGGCAGGAGCATCTGGCAGGAGGAAGGCACAAGGTAGAGGAAGGTATTCTACTTTAGGGGCTTAATGGCGTCTCTTAGTTAACTGCCCTGGGCTACTTTTACCTCTTGAGTTTGGCTATTTCCTTTGTCACAAGGGCACCTGTGCCTCAGGTCAAGCAAAGCTGGTAATGGAATTTTCCGGTTTGTCCAGGGTAAAGGTTTCGGGGTCCTCTTTTGTTCAGGGTCCTGAGCAGTCCCCAACAGTACCCCCTTTGGTCCCCTGTGTTCTGCCATGAGTGATCCCTGGGGGATACTTGAGTAGAGCCAAGAATAAGTGTTGAGCACTGCCAAGTATAGCCTGAAAACCCAAACAAGTGAAGATGTTAAAACATTTTATCTTGCGATTGGAGCAATAGTATAGTGGTAGGGTGCCTGCCTTGCACTTGCCCAAGCTGGGTTCAATCCTTGGCACCACATATGGTCCCCTGAGACCCACCAGGAATGAACTCTAAGTGCAGAGCCAGGAGTAAGCCCTGAGCATCACCAGGTGTATCAAAAAAAAAAAAAAATTCTCAGACTGGCGTGATAATACAGTGGTCAGAGTAACTTGCTTTGCATACTGCCAACCTGAGTTTATCCCTGGCATTCCATATGGCCCCTCCAGCCCCCAGGAATGGTCTCTGAGTGTAGAGCTAGGTGTACACCAGGTACAAGGTGGCTCAAGAAACAAAAGAAAACAAAACATTGGGGCTGGAGTGATAGTACAGTGGGTAGGTTGTTTGCCTTGAACCTCAAAATGGTTCTCTGAGCACCTCCAGGAACAATTTCTGAGTGCAGAACCAGGAGTTACCCCTGAGCATTACCAAGTGTGCCCACCCCGTCCAAATTTTATTTCACTCAGAGACACAGTCAAATAGATGTTCAAAAAAAAACAACAAAATTTGTCTGAGAAAAAGAAATGTTGAAAGGAATTGCAAATAGAAGCAAAAGAAAAAAATTGTTTCCCTACAAGGGAAATAATTCAATAAACCTCTAGGTTATCAATTACCTACGATTTAAGGTCTTGTAAAATAATTCACATGCAATCAATCCAAGTCCGGAAAGTTAACAGGATTCTTGCTGAAAGCAAGCTAAGAGATTGATCAGATTATCGATGTGCACTGACTTAGCAGGATTCCCGATGGGGTCACTTCTAGGCTCGGGGCTCGCAAAGCACCCTGCGCGCAGGTAGATTTCTGGGTCTCCTTTGGGACCGGCGGGAGGCAGGTTCCAACAGACGCCAGAGGGACTCGGAGTGACGCGTGCGGGGGGCAGTCGGCAGTGCGGGCGGGTTTGTGGGTTTGCCCTCGGGGAGGGAAGGGCGCTCCATGCAGAGGGAGTCGGAGGCGGGGGCGCGCCTCCGGACCCGGCCGCACACTACGACTCCCAGCACGCCCCGCGGCCAGGGCGGGGCCTGCTGACCGTTGCGGCGCGGTGGGCGAGGCCAGGCGGGTTTTGAGCCCCGCCCCGGCCCGGTCGCTGCCCATTGCTGTGGCGCCGCGGCCAGCTGCTGCCCCCGGTGAGTTCCCGAGCGACGGAGGGCGCCGAGGGCCCCGGCCCGCGGGGGGCGCGCTTCGGGCCCTGGGCAGAGCGGGAAGTGCAGCTGGTTTCGGTTCTCACTGCGGTCCGCCCCTCCGGGGTGACCCGGGTCACCCGGATGGGAGTGGTGCCTGGAGCCCCCCAGCCCCGTGGGCGGGCCGCGGGCGAGGCAGGCCGGCTCCCCCACCCCCACCCCCGCCCGCCGACGGCGGCGCCGGCCCGACGGCAGCTCCCGGGCCGCGAGCGGGGCCCCTGCGGGCCCGGCGGCTCGGGGCCTCCGCCGTGCGTCACGACGTGCCGGCCGCTCCGCGGGGCCCGAGCCCCGCCGCCCCCGGCCCTGGCCGCGACGTCATCGCCGTCCGCGTGGGGCCCCGGGCTCGCCACTGCCCCCCCGGGCCTCGCCCTCCCGCCGCCGGAGCCCCTTTGCCGAGGTCAGGCCGGCTGGACCCCGGGACGGCCGCGGAGAAGAGCGAGCTCGTGGAGCGCACTGACCGCGCCGTCTAGTGGCTGTGCCGTGCCCCGCCCCCGCTCTCCCCGCCCACCCCGACACCCTCCCTCACCCCGCCACCCCCACCCCACTTTCCCCACCACCCCTCACCCCCCACCTTGCTCTCCCCGCCACGCCCACCCCCACCCACCCTGCCACCTCCACCACCCCTCACCCCCCACCTTGCTCTCCCCACCACCCCTCACCCCCCCTCCCGCCCTACCCACCACCCCTCACCCCTACCCCTTTCCCTGCCACCCCCACCCCTGCTCACCCCGCCACCCCACCCCTACCCCCATCTCGTTCCCCTTCCACTCCCCACCCTTGCCCACCCTGCCACCCCCTCCCCACTCACCCCTCACCCCCACCCCGCTCACCCCCCCACCCCACTCACCTTACCCCCCACCCCTGCCCATCTCACCACTCCCACCCCCACCCCCTTACACCATCATCTCCTACCCCTATCCATCCTACCACACACACCCCCCATCCCACATCCCCACGTCTGGCCCTCCTTCATCCCAGAGGGGAGCGGTCTTATCCCTGCTCTCATGAGGATTGCAGCTCTGAGCAGCCTTAGTCACTCCCTCCCACCACCACCCCCATCTCTTGGATTCTTGGTTCTGCTGCTGCAAAGCAACAAGTGACTATCAGTTGAATCATCGGGATATTCTATTAGACTCTTCCTTATTAAAAAAAAAAAAAGGAGAAGAAGAAGGAAAAGTTGAAAGGGCTGTGGAGACAGTACCAGAGGACAAAGGGCTTGCCTGGCATGTGGTGGACCCAGGTTGGGTCTCTGGCACCACTTGGTGCCTTCAGCAGAGAGCAGGGAGTATCCTTCGGACAGCGCCGGGTGTGGCCCAAGTCACCCACACCCCTCCAAGAACAAAAACAAAAAAATTCAAACCATTTTGGAAGTAGAGCTCCATAGGTACAGGAGAAAAGGCTGTTCAGGGGTTCTCAGAACGAGTCGCCACCACCAGGCAGCCCTGAAAGGAAAGAACTTTGGTTGGTTAGACGCGGCTGATAAGAGTTCCCCCACGGAAGGCAGATTGTCTTTCCAGCAGATCTGGGGCTCTTGGAGAACCTGATCTTGCTCACCGGTGTGGCAGCAGGCTCCGTCCTCTCCTTAGGTGATTAGACAGTGAAAATGCACTCAGGCTTCCTTTCTCTTTCACTTGGAATTATTATTGGAGCAGAAGGGTTTCTGAGCGAGTTTCGAACCTTCTCCACACATATATTTTTTTCTTTTGAGAGGAAAGAAAAAAATTTCTCTTTGGGCTTGAAAGAAAAAAATTTCTCTTTGGGCTTGAAAGAGAAGCAGTGAGACTTGGCCAGAGTCTCAGGCTAGTCCATGGCAGAACTAGAACAGGAACCCAGTGCCCTTTCTTTGCACTAGGCCTAAAACACCTTTACTGCCGGTGTCCCACACTCGCCCCTTTCAAAGAAAAAGTGGATACTCCCCGTCAAATGATGATTTATGCATAGCTTCGAGGTTTTCTTGCAGTTTCTTCGGGTTGCTTGTATCTCGTCCCAGAACAGCTTTTTGGTTCTTCCCCTAGTACAGCTGGCCTGTGTTTTTTACATGTGGCTTGCTGAGGACAAGCAGGGCAGCCTGTGCAAACAGCAGAGATGGAATAGTATAAAAATCCTCCCGTGGCTGGGGTGGAGAGATAGTACAGTGGGTAGGGCGCTTGCTTTGTATGCAGTCCATTTGGCTCAAGACTTCACACACACACACACACACACACACACACACACACACACACACACATACACACACACACACACACACACACACACACACACACACATTCCTCTCTCTCTCTCTCTCCCAGGAATGGTCCCTGAGTGCAGAGCCAGAGGTAAGCCCTGAGCCCTGCTGGATATGGTCACCACCCCACCCCCCAAAAAATAGCCTCCTGGGAACATAAAATTTTTCTAACCACAAAGATTTAGATAAGAAATTTGAAAGAGGGGCTGGAGTGATAGTACAGTGGGTAGGGCATTTGCCTTGCACTTGGCCAACCCGGGTTCGATTCCCAGCATCCTATTTGGTTCCCTGAGCACTGCGAGGAGTAATTCCTGAGTGCAAAGCCAGGAGTAACCTCTGTGCATCGCCGCATGTGACCCAAAAAGAAAAAAAAGAAGAGGGGCTGGAGCAATAGCACAGCGGGTAGGGCGTTTGCCTTGCACACGGCCAACCCGGCTTCTAATCCCAGCATCCCATATGGTCCCCTGAGCACCGCCAGGGGTAATTTCTGAGTGAAGAACCAGGAGTAACCCCTGTGCATCGCCGGGTGTGACCCAAAAACCAAAAAAATAAATAATAAATAAATAAATAAATAAGAAAAAAAGGGGCTGGAGCGATAGCACAGCGGGTAGGGCGTTTGCCTTGCACGCGGCCAACCCGGGTTCTAATCCTAGCATCCCATATGGTCCCCTGAGCACCGCCAGGAGTAATTCCTGAGTGAAGAGCCAGGAGTAACCCCTGTGCATCGCCAGGTGTGACCCAAAAAAACCAAAAAAAAAAAAGAAAAAAAAGAAGAAATTTAAAGGAGAGCTCAAAGGGGTGAGGACATGCTTTGCATATGGGAAGCCAGGATTCAATCCCTGACACCACATGGAACCGGAATATTTAATACCATTAAATATTTGCATTGTTAAGAGTCTTGAATCCAGAATGGACTTGGGAAATTTTGTATCAGAGCAAGTGGTTCCATCATTTGAAGACCAGCGATTGTGTCTTAGCTTATGCCCAGGGCCATCTGCACAACTTGGGAGCTGTTACCAGCATTCTCTGAAGGGAATGCCGAGCATCTCTGCCTGTCAGGAGAGGAGTAGCACTCCATTTTGCTAATTGTGAGTAGTTTAGCAATTAAGTAGGTAAAAGGAGGAAGGAACTTGATTATAGGTAGGTTTGGCTTTTACTGATCTTTGCTCAGACTGTTGTCCAGTCAAGATCAGCTCTACATTTCTCTCTTGCCTGGGGAAGTGTCCTGTCTCCTCAAACACTTGCTACTGGTTTACCAGGCAAGTGTTGGGGCCGGAGAGAGAGTCCAGCGGCAGGTGGGGTGCCTGCCTTGCATAGCCAACCTGGGTTCGATCCCCAGCTCCCCCTATGGTTCTCTGAGCACTCCAGGAGTGGCCCCTGAATACAGAGCCAGGAATAGTCCCTGCCACAGCCAGGTGTGGCCCCAAAATCAAATAAATAAAAATAAAAGGCTAGCGTAAAAATGTTGGACATTCTCTAAGGCAAAGCTTTAGTGAGTCATAAGACACTTTCTTCTTCGTGCTTCAGCATACATGAGGAAAGTTGTTGAGTTGATTTGGTTAAATGTTAGCATTATTAGAGGCTTGGACAAGGCAGTGTTGTTGCTTGCTGCGTTTTCAGCATTTCTGCACGTGAGTGTAGTTAATAGGTTCACTCGGGAAGAGCTGAAGTAGAATTGGTGGTGGTGGGTCTCTTCAACAGCACCTGCACGTCCCGGCACTCCCCGTCACAAATCCTGGGGGCAGGAGCAAGCTCATTAGATGCAAACATGTCAGATCTGCTTAGAAACCAAGAGTCTCAGGAATTGATTTGAAAATCCATTGCCTGCCTTGAAGGAGGTTCCTAATCCTTTTGGAACCCAAACTAGGGTAAAGGGCAGGAGTGTGTGTGTGGCGGGGAAACAGCTCTAGGACAGAGTTCAGGTAAATCAAGTAAAGTATCTCTGCCCGTTCACGGAATCCCAGGGATCCCGGCACTGTTTTCTCATGTATGATGATACGTGAGTATTGTATGAGTGTGTCCCATCAGTGCACACAGGTCATGCGGGGTCAGATCACACCCTGGGAACCCGGCCATGCAGGGCATGTGCTCTACACCCGAGCCACATTCCTCCTCACAGGGATTTTTATTTTATTTATTGGCTTTGGGGGTCACACTCAGCTGTGTTCATGGCTTACTCCAGGCTCTGTGCTCAGGGATCCCTCAGGGGACCCTGCAGGGTGCCAGGGTTCGAATCCAGGTCTACCACATGCAAGGCAGGTGCCCGACCCACTGTGCTGTCTCTCTAGTCCCTCCCTCTCAGTAATCTGATGTTTGTAAAAGCCCTGTTTGCTTTCCCTGGTAATGCTTATGTGGTCAGCCTTTGGTTTGCAGTGGGGGAAGGAATTAGGTGAGAAGTGTTGCGTGATTTCTAGGAGGCTCCGTTCCTTCCACGGCTTTTTCATGACCCAGTAATTCCTGGGTTTCTAGATTTAACTTCTGTTCATATATTGAATCTCTTCCTTGCCCATGTGGATATTTCCAGAATTAGAAATGAATGGTAGACAGGTGCCTGAGTGGGAAGCGTGGTAAACATGGGATAAGTTGTTGCTTAAATCATTCTAGTTTCCCTTCCACATTCTCCCTCCACGCACTTGCTCCCTTCCACAGCCCCCACCAGGTCCTTTCTAGACTGAGTTGTCAGAAAACAAAGGCCCTGAACCATTGGAGGACCCTATTTCTCCCAGGAAGTTCTTATCACTGGGAAGGAGGAAAAGCTTTAAGGATCATTGCCCTTAAAAATCAGCAGATGGCTTCTTCCTGGAAGAGATAAAGGAGGCACGTCTGTTCTGACCCAGTTCAGTCTGGCACGATTACACTCTAGATTTATTTTTTTGTACCTTCAGCTTTTGTTTTAACTTAAAAAAATTTTTTTTGGCTTTTGGGCCTCACCCAGTAGTGCTCAGGGATAACTCTTTACTCGGGAATCACTCCTGGTGGGCTTAGGGGACCATATGAAATGCCAGGAATGGAACCTGGGTTGGCTACATGCTAGGCAAACGCCTTACTCACTGCGCTGCACTGTCTCTCTGGCCCCATGTCCTCAGCTTTTGTAAGAAGAGAAAGGAAGCCACTGCTCTTCTCTTCCTGAGAGGAGAGATTTTTGTTTCAAGAATGACCGAGCTCTGAATACTCAGAGTGCCACTCGCTTCCCCAAGTCCTTCTGGGAAAACGTTGAGATCTCTGAAATGGGAAACTCTTGCGTCTCTTGCATTTTTGATAAGCCAAGACCCCGGACCATTGACTTTTCCAAGTGGATGATTAGGTTTTCAGATGAATGAATAGTTTCCATTTGGCTATTCATTCAAGCTTCAGAAGATGAGACCTTTCATGTCATTTTGTGTCTATTGTGTGTATGTGATTTGTGTGCTGACCTTCTCGTGAACAAACTTACAGATTGCTTGTTTTGTTAGTAATCAAAGAGAGGCTAGACCAAGCCCCCAGACCCTTGTCTGGTCTTGTCTGCCAGATTCGCAGCCAGTTGAAAAACAGCTTGCCAGAGTTTGAGTGTGTGGAAGGTGGGTAATGGAGTGTAAATTTTATGGGTCCTTAAGGAAATAAAATCTGTGCCTTTTGCATTTTGGGCACCACCTCCCTTGAACCAGCTATGCCAGCTGAACCAGCCATGCTAAGAATGGATGTGACACGTGGAGATGATCATTTCTTCATCCTGACTTGGAAAAGAGAAAGCTGAAAAGCAGCAGCTTCTCCAAGGGCACTCAACAGATCAAGAGCAGGTCCAGGGGAGAAAAGAAGTAACCTTCCCATCATTCACACCAGTGTTTACTTACAAGGCCCTTCCTTTCATTTTTTTTTTTTTGATGAATCACATGCATATCTTATTTGTCCGCTTATTCAATGAATACTTAATTGGCAAACACTAGGAGTTACACGTTATATGGTCTATCCAGTGATGATTAGCTTATGAAGGAAAAGAACCAGGACTGTGATACTTAGGGTAACTGAGAGATAGGCTGAGTTGCTCTTTTGGTTTTTGGGCCATACTTGCAATGCTGAACTCAGAGATGATGCCTGGTGGGGTTCAGGGGGGGATCGTATGAGGTACCAGGGTATTGAACCTGAGTTTCCCCGTGCAAAGCGAGCACCCTACCTGCTCTGCTGTCATTCCAGCCCCCTTTCAATCTTTTTCTAACCATGCCTGATTCCAGCCCCCTTTCAATCTTTTTCTAACCATGCCTGTCTTCCGACCTTGTTTCCTTCCTTTGGACCCCCACCCCAACAGTTGCCTCCCTAGTCTTGTGCTTCTAAACTCCTCATTTATGTGATGTTTACCTGTGCCTCCCCACCCTTAGAATATTCCAGGAGCGCACAGGCAGGCCATATTCCCTCCCCCACACACCCTCACACGGCTGTTCTGGGCTTAGGACTAGGGCATATAGTGGCCTCAGTGTGACAGGAGAACCCAAAGCAATCTGCAGGCTGAGAAGGCTCCACGCCTGCCCTCTCTTGCACACGGGCACTCACTCAGGTGGCAGCTTAGCATGGGAACAATCTGGGCCCTTCCTTCAAAATGCGGATCTGAGCTTGAGGTTGAGGATGTGGCTAAACAGTGTTACCCACCAGAGAGCCCTTCTCCATTCCTGAGCCGATTCCCTAGAATAGACAGGTTCCTTCCTCTCTGTTGAAAACTGACTTCTAGGGGACATGAAAGAAGAGGCCTGGCAGGGAGCGAGTTCGAAATAAAACCAGGAAACGAGGAGGGTGGGGCAGGCTGGAAGAGCCCTGTGTTTACAAGCCATTGTCCACTGTGTTCCAACAACTGAATTGTAAGAAGTCCTGTAGTATTTGCCGCTACTGTGCCTCGGCCGCCAGCTGTGTAAATCAGCTGTTCTGTTTTGCTTTAATTTCCCAGTAAAACCCTGCATTACAGTAGTAAGGGAGCAGTAAGATGACAGGCTTGTGAGGGGCAGGGAGTAAATATCTGGTCTCAACAATTCAAAAAGGCTCTCGCTCTCACTTTTTTTTTTTTTTTTAAGGCTCTCGCTCTCACTTTTTTTTTTTTTTTTAATTGCTTTCCCACTGAAGGAGCGTCCCATCTGCCTGGCTATCTAGCTCGGGGAAGGGAGGGTTGTTACTCCCATTTATGGAGGGGGCCAGATTGGTTTGCAGGCCTCCAAACAAGGACTGTATTTTTTTTCTTTTTGGGTCACACCCGGCAATGCACAGGGGTTATTCCTGGCTCATGAGCTCAGGAATTACTCCTGGCAATGCTCAGGGAACCATATGGGATGCTGAGAATCAAACCCGGGTCGGCCGCATGCAAGCAAACGCCCTGCCTGCTTTGCTATCATCCCAGCCCCAGAACTGTATATTTTTATACTCATGGGCAGGCTTTTCTATTCACCTGGAATTATCTTACTCCCTAAGCCCACTTGTCAAAATCCTAATCAGCCTTAAGGGTTTATCTGAGACTCCTCAAACTTTTCTGCATTTGCCTAACCAGTTGTTTCCGTCCTTCTTTTGAACCCAGAAATATTTTGCCCTTATTTTTACAGCCATTTGCAGTCCATTGTAAACTAACTTTCAGATTAGATTGGGACCTTTCTTTGGATGTGGGGCTGGGGGTGGGGGTTTGGGTGTCTCACCCAGTGGTTCTCAGGACTTACTCCTGGTTCTGTGCTCAGGGATCACTCCTGGTGGGGCCCGGGGAATGATATGGCGTGCCAAGGATCAAAGCTGAGTCAGCCGCGTGCAAAGCGAGCACCGACCCGCTATACTGTTGCTCCAGCCTTGTATTGGGACCTTTCTGAGGACAGCGACTGAGTCCTGAAAAATAAGCCACAATCATAGTTGTCTCTAACATCAGCTAAACTTTGTCTTTGAGGAGACTCTATAGGAAGTACTTTATTCTGTCTCCATTATATCTCTACTTTGTGTGAATTTTCGATGACAAGTACTAAAAGACTATTCATGTCACTGCCATTTAATGCTCATACCCCCCAGCCCCCAACCCCCCAATGAATGAGGTTAGTGTTATAGTAGCTCCATTTTACAGAGTAGGAAATGGTCACAGGGCCCGGGCAATTATGTAAATTACCCAAGATCATATATTTAAGAGTTTGTAGATTTGGTTTGGTTTGGTTTGGGGGCCACACCTGGCAGTGCTCAGAACTTAGTTTTGGCTTTGTCTTCAGGGATCATCCTCGTGGCGCTCAGGGGACCCTATTCTGTACTGGGGTCAAACCCAGGTAGGTGCATGCAAGGTGAGCGCCTTAGTCCTTAGACTGTCTCTCCAGCCAAGTGGTGGACTTGTTTCATATCGGGAACTGGAACTCTATCCTTCAACCATACTTCGCCCAACTGCTCTTCTCTCCTTTTCCTCTTGCCCCATCCCCAGCTCCTGGCAGAGCCTTACTACTGTAGAGAAGGGCCTGATGACGATACTGGATGGTAACTAGAACTGAGAAATTGGCATCGAGAAATTGACATTCTGATGGTGTCTTGGCTTCTTACAGTAAATCAAATCTAGATCCCAGTTTCCAGCTCAGACCCTTTTCTTCCAGGCTACTGTATTATTTCAGGCACGGAGAAAAGGGGACTAACCTAGCAACTGTACAGAATATGGGAATGGGAGTGTGTCTGTGGTAGTTACCGAGGCCCTCTCAGAAGCTGTTTCAGGCAGTAGGGGGTTACGAGTGCAGAATGACTCCAAGTGAAACTGAAAGCAAGTTGTGTGATCTCGATATTTGTCAGGCTTTTACTTCTCCGGACTTACCTCCAATGTTCTGTGGGTGAGAACGCAGACATTTTCAGCGCTTCGGACTTATTCTATTCCATAACAGGACCTTACCAGGAAACCCCACCATGGAAGAGACCACAGAAGAACCCCCCACATCAGCTGTGTTCCTGGATGATCGTCATTTCTCTCAGGTCATCTTCAACAGCATGGAGAAATTCTACATTCCTGGAGGGGATATCACATGTTACTACAGCCTCACCCAGCATTTTGTGCCCCGCAGGAAGGACTGGATTGGCATCTTTAGAGTAAGCGATACATTTGATACCGAGTGGCTGGGATCTAGAGATGAATCTTAGTTGTCTGAGCATGTGACTGTCTGTATTATAAGCAACTTGAATATTATATCTGGCCAATTTTATTTAATTTGGGGGGGTTTTGTCTTGGAGCCACACATTGTGCTTAGGAGCTACTCCTGGCCCAGTGCTCAGCCAGGCATCAAGTCTACGCTCAGTCCGTTGAGCTCTTGCTTCGTATGTCTGGTCAGTGTGTGTGTGTGTATGTGTGTGTGTGTGTGTGTGTGTGTGTGTGTGTCTATATTTGTGTCTGTGTGTCTCTGTGTATATGGTTAGTTGAATTTTCTTATTTTGTTTTATTTTGGGGGCTACACCTGGTGATGCTCAGGGCTTACCCCCAGCCTTGCACTCAGAGATCATGGCTGGCAGGCTCAGGGAACCATATGGGGTCCTGGGAATCAAACCCAGGTTGACCACGGGTGGGGCAAACACCCTCTCTGCTGTGCTGTTGACCCAACCCCATCCAATGATTTGTCTCTTGAAGGAAGTGTGCCTTACTTCTTTGTAAAGATTTCCAAGGACAAAGCTTATGCGCGTCCTTGCAGCCCACTTCCAGAGTCCGTTCCCCCAGAGTCCTTTTGGTTCCCGTATAAGAAATGTGCCACTTTCCCGGCTCCCCGCACGGTCTGTCTTTCCCATCAATTCACTCACTTGCCATAATAGCAAATCTTCCTGTTTTCAGCGATAGGAGATAAAGGTCAAATTTAAGTAGTTTTCACTGCCGAGTGCCAACATCACTGACCTTTGTTTTGACACCTCCGTATGTCATGTGCTTGTTGGCCAGTGACGCTCGTCCCGAAGCACACATGACTCCTGCCCGACTGGGAAGGAGCCGGTGCTTTTTCCCATTCATCACCGATTCATCCTTCCTTAATGCTTTGGGATTCTGAGCTAACTAATGGAGCCCCGGAAGCCAGAACTCTTTACTGTCAGTGGCAGGGGAGCAGACAGCCAGAGGGGTCGCCAGGGCTCCTGAGTTAGAAGGATACTGAGTCAGAAAACTGACTGCACACTGATACACTGGAAACCCCAGAGGGGTTTTTCCTTCTCACTTTACAGCACGGCATAGAGATCAACACTGTCCAGTACAACTTTCTGCTCCATTCTTGTTACTGGTTTTGAGTTTTGGTTTGGGGGCCCCATCCAAACGATGCTCAGGAACTTGAAGCTTGGGGGTCATTTCAGTTGGTGCTGAGGTATCTTGTGGGTCCAGGGATTGAGTTGAAACCTCCTGTATGCAAAGCTTGTATACTGGCCCTTCAAGTTATCTCTCCAGTTCTTTCTGTCCAATCAGATTTTCTGTGAACGAGAACTCACCCTTCACCCTCCAGTACTGTAGCCTGTGGCCATATGTAGGCATCAAGCGATCAGAATGTGGCTGGGCGGGGCCAGAGGGGGAGATCAAAGGGCTGAATATATGCTTCCCATGCCAGGGTTCTAGGTTTGATCCCTGAGCACTGGTTCAGGAGTAGCCCCTGGACTTTGCTGAGTATGGCCCAACACGCCACTCCCTAAAGAAAACTGACCTAATGTGACTAGTGTTCACCCCAGAGATGTGGCTCAGCAGCAGTAGAGAACATGCCTGGGGTGTGAGACACCCTGGGTTCAATTCCCCCCACACACACACACCCTGGAAACAAACATCCACAAAATAAAACATGGATGGTATTGCTGAATTTTAAATTGTATTTAATTCATGTATGTTTGAATATAAAATCGGAAACATAATATACTGAATAAGACACTTACTTGCCTTGCATGCAGCTGACAGGGTTCGATCCCTCGCACTGCATTTGTTGCTCCAAGCCCTGCCAGGAGTAACCCCTAAGCCAAGAATGAGTCCTGAGCACCAGCAGGTATAGCCCCCAAACCAAGAAAGAGAAATAGATACCCTCCAGTCACTCTCACGCTGGATGGCAGTTGTGGGTAATGGGAAACATGATTCAGATATTACTAGCTTTGGGACCTTTTTTTCTTTTTCAATTTAGTTATGTCTATTTTGCATAGATTGATCATATTTCCCAAACACTTAGAAGTGTCGACTGAGACACTTCACCCTAAATCAAATATAAATCTTATGCTTTCATAAAAAGCAACATTTTTGGTTTTGTTTCCGGCCACACCCAGCAGTGCCAGAGCCCTGGGATCACACCCGGGCCGCCCGAGTGTGAAGCCTGCTCTCCAGCCCGCTACGCTCTCTCGAGAAACAGAAAGGGAAAAAAAATAATTTGCTTTTGTTTTTGGAACACACCAGGCGATGCTCAGGGGTTACTCCTGACTCTTCACTCATCAGTCACTCCTGGCAGTACTTGGGGGTCTATATGGCATGCCAGGGATCGAACCCAGGTTAGCTGTGTACAAGGCACCTTACCTGCTATGCTTTCTCTCTGGCCTCTCTAGACAAAAATCTTAATAGATTTTTTTTTTTTTTTTGGTTTTTGGGTCACACCCGGCGATGCACAGGGGTTACTCCTGGCTCTTCACTCAGGAATTACCCCTGGCGGTGCTCAGGGGACCATATGGGATGCTGGGATTAGAACCCGGGTCGGCCGCGTGCAAGGCAAACGCCCTACCCGCTGTGCTATCGCTCCAGCCCCCTGAAAATCTTAATAGATTTTTTGGGGCTGGAGCAATAGCACAGCGGGTAGGGCGTTTGCCTTGCACGTGGCCGACCCAGGTTCAATTACCAGCATCCCATATGGTCCCCTGAGCACCGCCAGGGGTAATTCCTGACTGCAGAGCCAGGAGTAACCCCTGTGCATCGCCGGGTGTGACCCAAAAACCAAAAAAAAAAAAAAAAGTAATAGTGTTTTTTAGGTATGATTTTTTTTCTAGGGGTGGTAGCTGTTATTATGGTACTCTGGGGTCACCAGGACCTCACCAAGGAGTCACACATGCCTATGTTGAGCTTAGGGTTTCATACGTGCAAGGCATGCACTTTGTCCCTGCAGTCCCACCCATCACCCTAGCCCCAGTTGTCTTTGATATGTATGCCTAGTGTTGGAGATCAAACCCAGGGCTCCACATATCCTAGGTAGGAACTCTGCCCAGCTACATCCTGAGCCTGCTTTGTATTCTTTTTATTTATTTATTTATGTATTTATTTTGCTTTTTGGGTCACACCCAGCAATGCACAGGGGTTAGTCCTGGCTCATGCACTCAGGAATCACCCCTGGCGGTGCTCAGGGGACCATATGGGATGCTGGGATTTGAACCCGGGTTGGCCTCGTGCAAGGCAAACGCCCTACCCGCTGTGCTATCACTCCAGCCCCTCTTTTTTTTTTTTTGCTTTTTGGGTCACACCCGGCAATGCACAGAGGTTACTCCTGGCTTTGCATTCAGGAATCACCCCTGGCGGTGCTCAGGGGACCATATGGGATGCTGGGAATCGAACCCGGGTCTTTTTATTTTTTTAAATAGCAGTATTTGGATTGTCCCTTCATTTCAGGGGCATTGTCTTACCTCAATAAAGAAATCCTGGTTAACGGGTGGAGTGAGAATACAGCGGGTAGGGCGCTTGCCTTGTACATGGCTGATCCCTGGCACCCCATATGACCTCCAAGCCCACCGGGAGTGAGCCCGAGGGCAGAATCAGGAGTAAGCCCTGAGTCCAGCCAGGCGTGGCCCTCCATACACAAATGAATGAAATGGGTAGGAGTTGACTTTCTTCCTTCAAGGTGGAAACACCCCCATCCTTCCCTTCCAGTGGGCGTTTAAGTACTCCACAGCTTCAGAGGGGAAATATTATACCACAGGAGGCAGGCATGGCTGAGGACCCCTCAGACAATGGAGACCCCTGAGCATCAAAGGCTGAAATTGCAGGTAGTGAGAGGTTGCTTCCTGGTTCCAAGACAGCGGTAATTCTTAGGCTTCCTAGATGGTATTTTGGTCAGAGTGCATTAAAAAGCTCCGGGATGTGAATGAGAACTCCATAAAATTCTATTTCCTGTTGGCTTGCAGGCTGCAGTAAGCTCCAAGATGTTTACAGCAATGGGACATGTACTAATGAGACACTAAAACATGCCCTCGTCTGTCCTGATGAGCTCTTAGCACAACCTTTTCAACCCAGCTCTGGTTTCTTAATATACCAAAAAAAAATTTATTTGTATTTCTTTCTCTTCCCACTGGGCTCAGGCAGGGTCAAAATATGGCAATAAACGTAATTTTGTGTCTAATTTGCTGAGTATTCGCCCCTTGAAGATACAATGGCTCCCTTCCTATTCTCTAGTGTGCTCTTATCTTCCAGAGACAATTTAAGCCATCTTTTACCCTTCTTCACATTTAGTGAGAGGTTTTCCACTTAGCCAGCTCTCTGAGACATGTTTTACGTCTCCTCCTCTCTTACAACGTACTTCATTCAATACCTAGAAGAGGCCTTTATGACTACCAGTTTGTTGCTATTATCTTTAGCTCTGAGAGGCCTTCATTAAATGTGCATTAAGACAAACACCAAAGAAAGGAAATTACATAGGTCTGGACTCAGATGCTGCCTCAACCTGAGAACCCTTTTGCTCCTTCCCCCTTAACACATATATTCAAAAGGGGTATTTTCCGGGCTGGAGCAATAGTATAGCACGTAAGGCATTTGCCTTGTACATGGCTGACTCAGGTTCAATACCCGGCACTTTATATGGTGATTGCCATGAGTGATCCCTAGGTGCAGAGCCAGAAGTAAACCCTGAGCACTACAGGGTGTGGACCCCTTCCCCTAAAAAGGGGGGCATTTTCGAAGGGCAATGGTATAACCAGGTCGTTAGAAGCAGTGGAACTAAATTGGCCATAGCAGAGGATAATCCAATGGGAAGGACAGATTGGAAGTGCTTCCTGATTAGAAAATTCCTAAAGATAAGAAGATATCGGGATCACAGTTCATAATCCTGTATTCAACTTGGAGAATTTTCAGAACTCTTGCTATGGGTGCTGAATAGTTTTCATTTTCTTCTCAGACATATCTTAGTCCCCAGTTTCTTAAACTGTGGCTCATGACCCACATGGTCAAGTAACGTTTTAAAATTTTAGAGGGCAAGAAAGAAAGTACAGTGGGTAGGGCGCTTGCCTTGCACATGGCAAAGTTAAATCCCTGACATCATAAGAGGTGGCCCCAAAATAAAACAAATAAAATGAAAATAAGTGCATTTTAAGAAGACGATAACCAGAGAGATTGTGCAGCAGGTAGGGCACTTTACTCGCCTGCCACCGATCTGAGCCCACCAGGCAAGCCCCCCTCCCCTGAGCACCACCAGACTGATTCCTGAGCACAAGGCCAGGCTGAGCCCGAGCACTGCTGAGCACTGCTGGGTGCGCCCCACTCCCCCACAAAAGGACATAGTCCAGATATCTTCCGTGAGCACTTGCAAATGCTGAATGTCATTGTCATTGTAGGTGGGATGGAAGACCACCCGCGAGTATTACACCTTCATGTGGGCTCCTTTGCCCACGGACCTAAACCAGGAAGCAGCCAAACAGCAGGAAGTTCGCTTCAAAGGTACGGAGAAACCCCAGGACTCTCTTCCTGGAGCAGGAGCTTTCTGGGCAGATAAAAGGCTTGCAGGTTTTTAATTTTCTGACTAGATCTTATCTTGCATTAAAAACCCTGCCTGTGGGCCAGAGAGAAAATACAGCAGGGGAGGGCGCTTGCCTGGTATGCGGCCAACTTGAATTCAGTCCCTGGCACCCATAGGGTCCTCCAAGCACCACACCACCAGGAGTGAGCCCTGAGGGCAGGGCCAGGAGTAAGTCCTGAGTACTGCTGGGTGCGACCACACATACATACACACACACACACACACACACACACACACACACACACACACACACACACAAACACACGCTAAAATAAAAAATTCTGCTTGTATTTTTAGCTTATTACCTGCCCAAAGATGATGAGTATTACCAGTTCTGCTATGTGGATCAGGACGGTGTCATCCGGGGAGCAAGTGTCCCATTCCAGTTTCGTCCAGAAAGTGAGGAGGATATCCTGGTTGTTACCTCTCAGGTCAGTAAGCATCTCACCCCAAGCCTTTGGGGCCATTAAGAATAGCAGTTTGGGGGCTGGAATGATAGCACAGCAGGTAGGGCGTTTGCCTTGCACACGGCCAACCTGGGTTCGAATCCCAGCATCCCATATGTCCCCTGAGCACCGCCAGGAGTAATTCCTGAGTTCATGAGCCAGCAGTGACCCCTGTGCATTGCCGGGTGTGACCCAAAAAAAAAAAAGAATAGCAGTTTTGGGGATTGGAGTGATAGCACAGCTGTAGGGCACTTGCCTTGCATGCGGCCGTCCCGGGTTTGATTCCCAGTATCCCATATGGTCCCCCAAGCACCTGAGTGTAGAGCCAGGAGTAACCCCTGTGCATCGCCAGGTGTGACCCAAAATGCGGGAAAAAAAAATAGCAGTTTCCGGCACTGGAGATAGAGGTCAGTGGGTAACGTGCTTGCATGCACACAGCCAACCTAGGTTCAGTCCCCAGCACCACATACAGGTCCCCGAGCCCTGCTAGGATGATTCCTGAGTACAGGGCCAGGGAAATAGCAGACAGGAGCACAAATTTTGCCAGCAGGGGGTCCAAATTCCATCACAGCACAGCACAGCATGGTTCCCTGAGCACTGCCATGAGCAACCCCTGAGCACCAAGCTGGGAGTACTCCCTGAGCACTTGCCAGGTATGGCCCCAAAAAAACAAACAAAGAAAGAATAGCAACTCCAGGCCACCATTGAGTCAATTTCGCTTTTATTGACTGCCTAACAAATAATGCTGGGAAAAATATACAGTCTGTGTCAAGCCCACTCAGAAATGCTGTACAACTATTGACAGCAGTATAATAATCAGTAACTCCTCCCTCTCTGGAACTTCTGTACCTCACTTGGTATTCCTCACTTAAATTTTCCAGTTACATAATTTTTTTCATTTGCATGTTCACAGTAAATTTACAGGTTCCTTTGAGGAAAGAAGGGCTTTGTAGATTCATTATATATTTATTTATTTATTATATATTATATATAGCTTATAAATAATATATATTTATGTGCAATATATATTATTTATTTATTATATATTTATATATTCTTTGTGAATTTCCTTTCTGCCATCTGAAAGGAGTAACTTCATTTACTTGTTGTTATGTAATTGGAAATCTGCTTTGTATGAGCACATGGTAGCTACAAGGGACATGCTAAAAAATCCTTTCAGGGCAGGGTCGTGTAGCTCAGTGGCAGCAGACACACTTCACATACACAAGGCCCTGGAGTCTGCCCCACCCTGAAACAAACAAAAGAATCCCCTCCCAGGCTAGGGACTGCGCTCCCTGGTGGAGCACTTGCCTTGCCTGAGAGCCTGAGAGTCTATCTCTGACACTGCAAAAGAAATTAAAAAAAAAAAAACCTAAAACACTATTTGTATCATCAAGATCCAAATCCAGGCCCAGGGGTATAGAGTGCCACAGGCCAAAGTGCAGAGATTGGGGCATTTTCTTCTTTTGTTTTTTGGTTTTTGTTGGGGGGCCAGACCTGACAATGCTAAGGGGTTACTCCTGGTTCTGGAATCACCCCTGGTGCTTCTCTGGGGACCATATGGGATGCTGGGGATGAAACCCAGGTTGGCTGTGTACAAAGCAAGCACCCTATCGGGTATATTATCTCTCCAGAGGAGAGTATGAAGGAGCCCTCGATTCCATCCCCACCCCTTCCTGTTCCCTGAAGTACCAAGCCAGAAGTAGCCCCAGTATTTCCAGGTGTGGCACAAATACAAATAAGCAAAAGCAGCTACACTCAGTAGGGAGGCAGGCTGTGCCAAGAATTTGAAGAGGAATCTGCATTTTTTCCGTCATCCGCTCCCTTTACCATTCTTTGGTTTTAGTTTCGTTTCTCTTTCTTGGCAGTGGCAAACTCCTACTGCGGTTGTGTTTCTGTTCCCCTCCCAGTGGGGTGCAGAGGGCATTACAGAGAGGGAACCGCCAGCTCAGCCCATGAGAATTTCCTGCTAGAAGGGTGCAGTCAAGGGTCAAATGTGAAAGTATGGGACGTTCTTTCACAGGGAGAGGTGGAAGAGATCGAGCAAGAGAACAAAGAGCTTCGCAAGGAAAACCAGGAGCTGAAGGACAGCTGTGCTAGCCTCCAGAAGCAGAGCTCAGACCAGCAGGCAGAGCTCCAGAAGAAGCAGGTATGGCCCTGGTTAAAGGTGAACAGAGCAGGGAGTGGCCAGAGAGAGAACAGTGGACTGTGAACACACACTTTGCATACGAGAGGGATCCGCTAAGCATGATTGGGAGCAGAAAAAGAAAAAGCAGGAAAAGTTGCAGGTTCTCCAGACACTTTGTTACTCCTTCTCTTAATCATTCTTGAAATCAGCAGCTGGTAATAAAGGTTGACAATACTCAGAGGCTAGGGGGCCAGAGTGACAGAGGGACAGAGTTGCCTTGGACACAGCCAATCCAGATTTGATCCCTGGCATCCCATATGGTCCCCGAAGCATTGCCAGGAGTAATTCCTGAGTGCAGAACCAGGTGTTATCTCTGAGCATCATTGGGTGTGACCCCCCCACCCACCCACCCACACACACACACACACAAAGAAGCAAAAACTAGAAGCCATAGAGGAGATCTCTAAAGACTATAAACTAACGCCCCAGGAATCACAGCTTAGAAGTTTCCCAAACACACCGATCTTGGTGGTCCCACCTGTGAAAACCTTCATTTCCTGCTGAGGACACTGAGGCCCAGAGGAGAGACGAGGGGTGTGTTCGTGCCACGCTGGGTGAGGCCTTACTTGTCTCGATCCCGAGACACGACTCGGTCCTGTGCTTCTGTGAAGAGCTCAGCACTGGGCTGGCCCAGAGTGTTGCTGCTAGGGCCCAGGCAGTGAGACACCACACAGAAGCGCCCAGACCGAGCTCACAGCCAAGGAACGTCAGCCAGGCGCCCAGCAGCCTCCTTCACGGGCTCCACACTGGCCAGAGTCTGGGTTCTCGGGTATGCGTCTCCACCGTTGTACCTGCTGCAACGTGATGATGGCAGAAGGCAGTAGTGACTCGGCATCTGCTGTGTCCCGGGCACTGGTGAGCTCTGCAGTATGTGAGCACTCCACTCGCCCATCTGCACAGCAGCCCAATAAGCTGGAACTTGCTTGTGTGCGCCTTTACATGGCTTCAGATAGAGCTGGGGTCTGGATTCAGATGTTTGGATGTAAAAGCCGTATTTTATTTTAGAAGCCTGATCATACAATGGTGGTTAGGAACCTTGTCTTTGAATTCACACAAACTGATTCTGCTACTTATTATTCAGTGCACCAGGAGAAAGGTGAATGGCACCTGTTGTATCAATGAGGGGTCTGTACACCTGTGTCCACGGCAGCGTTTCTCATTGTGGCCAAAGGGAGAAGGGGCCAGGCGTCCAGTGACAGACAGATGAGTAGGACTGGAGCAGTGGGACTGTATCATGGAATATTGTTCCCTTTAAAGGGGGAAGAAGGAAACTCAGGCTGTAGCTTGCATGAGCCTTGAGGACTCTTGGGGCCAGACAGAGATTGTGCCTGAGTCCTCTCACTGAGGGGACCTTATCTTCAGCTTATTGGACAGAAAGTTCATTGGTGATTGCTGGAGGGAGTGGGGAGTCAGTATTTTGTAGGCGTCAGTGTTGGCAGAATGAAGAGTTCCGAGGGGGACATGGTGATGGCTGCAGAGAAATGGGAACGTTCTAAAGCCTCTGGACTGTGCTTTGGAATAGTCAAGGTGGGACCAGGGATGTAACTCAGTGGAAGCTCTTGCCCTCCATGTGTGAGGCTCTGGGTACAAATCGCAGCACCACAAAATCAAATAATAAAAGAAAAATTAAGATGGTAAGTGTTATTTCTTATGATAATTTTTAATAAAATATTTTTAAAAAGCTATAAACCAAAAACTTCAAAATCTTGAAGCTTGGGACTGGAGCAATAGCAGAGCAGGTAGGGCATTTGCCTTGCACGCAGCTGACCCAGGTTCAATTCCCAGCATCCCATATGGTCACCTGAGCACCACCAGGAGTGATTCCTGAGTGCATGAGCCAGGAGTAACCCCTGTGCATCGCTGGGTGTAACCCAAAAAGTAAATAAATAAATAAATAATAAATATAAAAGTCTTGAAGCTAAAATCAAGAAATGGTTATTGGCACTATATCTGGCTTTGGCACAGAATAAAATTGGGAAAGAAAAATGAATAATGAGCACATTGCTTAGGGTCACCACTAACCACAAGTGGTTATTAAACACTCATAATGTGATATACTGAGATGTGCTGTAAGCATAAACTGTAAACCTGATTTTTAAACCTGAATATAAAACAATATAACTTCCTTTTTTGTTTACATGTTTAAATGATATTTTAGATAAGTCTGGGTAAGTAAACTATTTATAAAACTACTGTTCTTTTTAATATGTTTACTAAAATTTTTCATTGTAGGTGTAACTTTTGTTAATTTATTGGACAGTAGTATTCTGAAAAAAAAAAAAAACAGCTTTATTTTGCCCATTGCTGTGTCTATAACACCAGAACAGTGTCTGGTGGTGAAGAAGCACTCATTAAATATTTGTTTAGTGAGTTGACGAGTACTAGTTTCAGTGTTTGAGAAATTAAAGTAGATACATTTTATTTTATTTTATTTATTTTTTTGCTTTTTGGGTCACACCTGGCAATGCACAGGGGTTACTCCTGTTTCTGCACTCAGGAATCACCCCTCTCGGTGCTCAGGGGACCATATGGAATGCTGGGAATCGAACCTGGGTCGGCCTGGCGCAAGGCAAATGCCCTACCCGCTGTGCTATTGCTCCAGCCTCAGATACATTTTATTTTTTAATTTATTTTTTTAGGGTTTTTTTTTTTTTTTTTTGCTTTTTGGGTCACACCTGGTGATGCACAGGGGTTACTCCTGGCTCTGCACTCAGTAATTACCCCTGGCAGTGCTCAGGGGACCATATGGGATGCTGGGAATCAAACCCAGGTTGGCCGCATGCAAGGCAAACGCCCCACCCGCTGTGCTATCGCTCCAGCCCCTTTTGTTAGTTTTTAATTCCAAAGCCCCACCAGTGCAGGGTTTGGGCTATTCCCAACTTGATGCTTGGGTGCCATGATGGAACCAGGGGCTCCCACGTACAGAGCATTCTTTCCAGCTCTTTGAAGCAGTTCCCTGGCCCTAGTTTTTTTTTTAACTGAGAGATACAGAGAGAACCCTGTGGGCTAGTCAATCCCTGACACTCTATGGTTCCCCAAGAACCAACAGAAGTGACCTTACAGCACAGAGGCAGGAGTTAACCCTGGGCACCACCTGGTGTGACCCCCATAACAAAACAACAGCGACAAATTTTTTAAAACTAAAAGATCTTTAGGGCCCAGAGCAGTAGTACAGTGAGCAGGATATTTCCCTTGCACACAGCCAATCTGGGTTCGATCCCCAGCATATGGTCCCTTCATAGGGTTCCCTGAGTCCCACCAGGAGTGATCTCTGAGCACAAGCCAGGAATAAGCCCTGAGCACCGCCAGGTGTGACCCAGAAACAAAAACAAAAATAAACCTAAAGAACATTTAATATGTTTAAAACCCTTGCTTGGATATTCCATTCCCTGCAATATTTTTCTAGGCCTGACATCATAAGGGTCCAGTAAGTATCTGTTGGCTGTTGAGACTTAATTACAAGCATCTTAGGTGTGGTCTGTGCCTTTGACTTTCAATTCTCCAGGACGAGCTAGAAGCCCTGAAAAGCACCAAACAGAAGCTGGAGCAGGAGGTGCAAGAGCAGCAGGACTGCTGGGAGGCTGAGCTGCTCCTGTGAGTGTGGTTCTTGGGTACAGGTACCCTTAGGGGAGGAGCTGGGGCTTGCTAGCGACCACTGTTGGGGAGGGCAGAGTCGACTTCCAGGGAGTGCTCAGGGCCCAGGGTCTGCTCCTTGACCGTCGTGACCAGATGATTCAAAATAAGCAGCCGAGGCTGTGGTTCTGCTGGGGCCCTGCAGGGACACCGCGGCGGTTGTCCCGGGCGACATGGCATGGTGCCTGGAACATTTGATTCCAGGGATCTAACCAGGGTCCCACACACACAAAACATGTGCCCCTGACTCCAGCACTATCCCTCCTGCTCCAGAAAATATGGTTTATGACAGTTGTAGGTATAACTCCCCCACCCCCACCTCCACCCCCTTTCAATCAGGAGCTCTTTGGTCCTAGTTTAGGGAACCAGTATCAGAATGGTAAGAAACGATCTGAATTTCCGTTTTCATAGGGCTGGAGAGATAGTACAGTGGTTCGGGCGTTTGCCTTGCTTGCGGCCAATCCCAGTTTGATCTCTGGCACCGTATATGGTCCCCTGAGCACTGCCAGGAATGACCCCTGAGTACAGAGCCAGGAATTGCTTCTGAACACCACTGGGTCTGGCCCAATTGGCCCTGGCCACCCCCCCTTGCCACCCCCAGTGAGAACTGCAGGCTTAGGACCAAGCCAGACTTCAACCATAAAAGGCCCGGAAGCGGCCTGTGTGTTACAGAGTTGTCTCTACCTCTGCAGACTGAAAGAACAAAACCTGAAGCTGACCTCTGAGAATGAGAAGCTGGGAATAAGAGTGGACCGGCTTCAGGTAGGCGCTGCCAGCCTTGGGAAAGTGTGTTTTTGCACCTTGCCACCTCTTCTGGTATGGCCCAGAAGGATCATTTCATCATTGCAGTGGTTGCCTATTGGTGTACTTCTACGAACTGTGCTACAATTTCAGTGTCTGTTTCCTCTGTTCAGGACATCATGCCCATCCATCGATGGTTAACACTAATATTTAATAAGGAACAGAATATCTTATTTTGGTAAGGGAGGTGGAAGTTTTGAGCTATACCCAGTGGGGCTCTGGGCTTACTCCCGGCAGGCTCAGGGGACTATATAGGGTGCTGGAGATTGAACCATGTCAGCTGCATGCAAGGCAAACGCCCTACATGTTGTATGATTGCTCCAGCTGTAGGAACAGAACAACTTAGTTTATTTCTACCACAATCTCTTAAAATGGATGACTGTCATTTCAGAAGGGCACTTTTAAAAATGGTTAGGGACAGGGATGGGGCTTAAGTGGTAGAGTAAATATCTTGCATAGGGCTGGAGAGATAGTACAGGGGTGGCCCTGGGTTTGATCCCTGGATTCACTGGGTATCAATCACCCCCAAAATAGGTTTTTGGCTTTTTTTTTTTAATAGCGTTTCAAATTTTACTTTCTTGAGTTTTAGATTCTAAGGATGTATGAAACAGATGAAAATGGGGGCTGGAGAGATAGCACAGCGGGTAGGGTGTTTGCCTTGCATGCGGCCGACCCGGGTTCAATTCCCAGCATCCCATATGGTCCCCTGAGCATGGCCAGGGGTAATTCCTGAGCGCAGAGCCAGGAGTAACCCCTGTGCATCGCCAGGTGTGACCCAAAAAAAGAAAAAAAAAGAGATGAAAATGAAGCAGTTTGCCAAGCTGCAAATTGCTAAGGAGCATACATCTCTTTATGGGGATTTACTTAAAAGTATTGTTCATGGGACTGAGAGATAGCAAGGGCTTGCCTTGCATGCAGCCAACGAGGTTTCAATTCCTGCTGACATGAATGGTCCTCTGAGCACCATCAGGAGTCACTCCTGAGCACAGAGCCAGGAAGAGCCCCTGGGCACTGCCTGGGATGGCCCAAATTCTTCCCCTCAAAGATAGATAGATATATGGTTCCTGGTTGATTTCCCTATTCTAGGGTCTTTGGTTATATTCCCTAATTTTGTTTTAGGTTCAGCTGTCAACGCAGGAAAAAGAGAAGGAAAAACTTGTTCAGGAAGATCAAGATAAAACAAGACAGTTGGAATATCTGAAAAAGGAAAATGAAGAGCTCTTTCTCAGTTTAACCAAACAGGTAGAGCCATGGTGAAGTGAATCCCCCAGTATTCTTTACTCTGTCAGCTGCTGGATCTCCCTAATCGTGGGAAATATCTTAGGAACCAGCTGAAATCAGATCACTCCAGTAGGCCTTTCGGTATATGTATGGGGGGAGGGTGTGTGTGTGTGTGTGTGTGTGTGTGTGTGTGTGTGTGTGTGTGTGTGTGTGTGTGTGTGTGTGTGTGTGTGTGTGTGTGTGTGTGTGTGTGTGTGTGTGTGTGTGTGTGTGTGTGTAGCCCTGTAGAAAGGGGGTATGTGTGTGTCCCATCACTGGTATGGAAATGTTTTTGTGCGGAAGGGGCAGGATATGACTGTGTGTCTGTCAATTTGCCCCATCACTGGAATGAAAATCTCTTTTTTGTACAGAGAGACCACTATAACAAGCTGGAACTGACAGTGCAGGAGATGAAGCGGAGAGAATCCACTGCAGTGAGCAAGCACCAGGCGATAATGGCATGTCTCTCTTTAGATGGCTCTGTGGGAGAGAGCCTAGGGGAAGGGGCATGGGGACAGAGAGATAGAGCCCTTGTCTTGCATGCTGTTGCTGCAGCTACTGCCTTGGTTCAAATCCCTGACACCACATAGGGCCCCTTGGGGTCACTGAAGAACAGTGAGAAGTAGCCCCAGAGCACTGCTCAGAGCACTGCTGGGCGTAGCCCAACCCCCACTCCCCTCCCTTTCAAAGGAGAGGTAGAATCACACCTGTTCAGGTGACAGAAAGGATAAGATGAGCTAGAATCCCATTTGCTCTGAATGCTGTGTCCTCTATCCTGGAGGACAGGTATTGTGCCATCTTCAAAATGTTTAGGAGGAATGGCCTCTTCTGATACTGAGCGGTGATCAAGAATCAACTTCCTGAGGCTGGAGAGATAGTACAGTGGGTAGGGCATTTGCTGTGCATGTGACCTGGGTTCCATCCCCAACACGCCATATGGTCCCCCAATAAGCAGTGATCCTGAATGCAGAACTAGGAGTCTGCCCCTGAACAACACTGAGTGTGGCCCCCCAAAAAAACCAAAACAACAATAATGAGAAAAACTCAGCTTCCTGTCAGATTGTTATAAATAAAGCCTGGAGAGAGGAATCATCAGAATAATACTCCCTTCTCATGGTGAGGTGTCAGTTATAAAGTTGAGCTCTATGATAGGGAAATACTACAGTACTCAAAAAAAGTTATAATTAACAAATTATCATAAAGTATTGGACTAGAGAAATATACTTATGAAAGCCTAGTTGACTGATAATTTCTGATAATTATCAGTGGGCAGGAGGCACCCTCCAGGGTGGGTGGAGACAGGCATCTAGAAACTCTATTTCTTGAACTGACATACGGTCATGAGGAATCCTGGTGTCTGGAGGAGATCCAGCCAAATAATCGGTCATATCATATGCAATTTCAATGAATAACAAGCCATTCCATTATTATTGAGTTATTAAGTGTCTATTATATATGAAATGCTATGTAGTTTAGCACTGTCCTCCTGTTGTTCATCCATTTGCTCAAGCGGGCACCAGTAACGTCTCCATTGTGAGACTTGTTGTTTCTGTTTTTGACATATCGAATACACCACAGGTAGCTTGCCAGGCTCTGCCATGCAGGCAGGATACTCTCAGTAGCTTGCTGGGCTCTCTGAGAGGAATAGAGGAATCGAACCCAGGTTGGCTGCATGCAAGGCAAACGCCCTACCTGCTGTGCTATCACTCCAGCCCACACACAATGACATCATCCTTTTTTAGAAAGGACCACGCCCAATAGTATGTCTTATTTACCATTTCTAGTTTTCTTCATTTGTTCCTGCAAAATCTGAATTACCACTGTGTCATTTCCTAACTCACTTCTTTTGTGCTACTATGTCAGCGCTCTCTCTCTCTCTTTCTCTCTCTCTCTCTCTTTCTCTCTCTCTCTCTTTTTCTCTCTCTCCCCTCTCTCTCTCTCCTCCCCCTCTCCTTTTTCTTTTCAGGTCACACCTGGCAATGCACAAGAGTTACACCTGATTCTGCACCCAGGAATTACTCCTGGCAGTGCTAGGGGGACTGGGATGCTATGTAGTTTAGCCAGGTATAATAAAAAGTAGAACCAATTGAAAATTGGTAAGTTGATTATGAATTAAGTTTAACCAGCAGAATGTATGTTAGGCTTATTTTTAAAAATAAATTAGTTACCATACTTTAAAATGGGACTGTTTCCCATGGGAGAAATTGCATATTCAGCTTCTCTTAGAAAATTAGAGGTGGGCCAGAGAAATAGTACAGACAAGTTTAAACCCTATCCAAGAACCACTAGAAGTAATCCCAGAGCCAGGAGGAAACCCTGGTGTGGTACCACCAGGTGTGTCATAAAAAATAAAAAACAAGGGCTAGAGAGATAGTACAGCAGGTAGGGCACTTACCCTGCACATGGCCAGCCCAGGTTTGATTGCTGGTATCCCCTTTTGGTGCCCGAGCCCCGCCAGGAGTGATCCCTGAGTGCCAAGCCAGGAGGAGTAAGTAAGGCCTAAGCACTGCAAGGTGTGGCCCAAAAACCAAACCAAAAAATAGACTCTGGCAACACATTTCAACCCACAGCGATACCCAGAGCTGAGCAGTGGCTACACCCAGCCAAAGATGGGAGACATCTTCCCCCATTTGACTGCAGTTTTCACTGCTTTCACCTCCTTTATTCACTTGCATTGTTTTCCTGGCCACTAATGACATATTGACTGTGTGACCTCAGCTGAAAGTCAAGAAACTTCTAGCCCTTGAAAGTTTTCGAATCTCTTCAGGAAAGGTCTGGGTTTTTTTGGTGTGCGTGAATGGTGTTCAAGACCCAGGGCTTCCCTCCCCAGCTCCCTAACAGCAACTCTTTATTCCTCCTCTCCAGAAGGCCCCTAACTCTGAGGACTCTGTATCTTATACTTCAGGAGCCTAGGAGCAAGAGAGCAACATTGGAGGAGCAGTTAGTGCAAGAGGTGAACCGCTTACAGACAGAGTTAGAGACCTATTTCTTAGAGAAGTGCAAAGAATGCCAGCGCCTCCACAGAGAGATCAGGCAGCTCAGGGCTGCCTCACTGGTAGGTGACAGAGATAAGGGCCCAGGAAGCAAGGGTTGTGAAGGTGGTGGTGGTTCTTAGCCCAAGCCCCGGGGCAGGAGCCCCTATTAAAGCATAACTTTCTCTGCCACAAAGAGAAGGGATGGAGGGTGAGGCCCAGTCCCTGGAAACAGCATCTCCATTCCAGCCTGGGTCTCTGGGTCTCTGCGGAGATCCAGCTGGTCCTCTCTTATTTCTGCCCTTTTTTTGGGGGGTGGGGGGTTGGGCTTTTGGGTCACACCCAGCGATTGCACCCAGAGAGCCAGGTTACTCCTGGCTCTGCACTCAGGAATTACTCCTGGCGGTGCTCAGGGGACCATATGGGATACTGGGGATTGAACCTGGGTAGCAGCAAGGCAAATGCCCTACTTGCTGTACCCATCCTCCAGCCCCTTATTTCTGCCTTTTGAGGAAGTGACATAGGACCAGACAAGCTGGCAGGCGTCAGTGGGGCTGGCGAGCCAGGAGCCTGCAGTCAGCCCTGCCGGTGAGCAGCTCCTCACTCCGCCGTCCTCCCTCCAGCTAGCCAGGGAGCACAGCACAGACACCTGAGGGTCTTTGCTGGCACCAACAAAGTCCAAAGTCTGGGGGTCAGGGTAGACACACCTGCTTGGATTCGCTCAGGTGTCACGGTGATCTACACCATGTGCCCATATAGGTAAGGAGCTGGGCAGTGCAGAAATCTGCCAGGAGGGGGCATCCGTAGGAGTGACCCCCTGAAGTGCCCACTGGACCCCTCACACTGGACAGCCTAGCTTCCTGTGGCTGGGATCCCTCCTCCTCCTCCCCCCCCCCCCCCCCGTCACCCCCCCCAGCTGTTCTCACACCCTCGGGAGGGAGTACTTCACGCTGCATTGAGTGAGGTGTTTATTGACGACAAAGATGATTATCTCCATGCTTGGGTGGGATGAAATAAGGCTCCATTTATCCCTAATTTATAAGCCAGCCTGTCTTTATCTCTCTTTGTTCATTTGTACTCCAGGTTATCTCTTTGTTCACTTACACTTCCCACTGAACCCGAAGGAAACCAGCATCTTGATGCCAGCTCAGACCTTCAGGCATTTTTTAAGTCAGCTTTCTAAGCCACTGTCCTCCCTCCCTCCCTCCTTCCCCCTCCTCCCCCATGCTCTGCTTCCCTCCCCCCACCTCCTCGGTTCCCCGGTTTTAGAAAGCCAGATTCTCTACAGTTGGTTTGTTTCACCTTACCTGGATGCTGTTACAATGTGTGACCCTAATCCTAATTTTCTTAAAAACTATTATTGACAGGATGAGAACTTTGACCTGTCAAGAAGACTAAGTGAGAACCAGATGATTTGTGATGTTCTGCAGAGAGAAAAAGAACGACTGGAAAGAGAAAATGATGTAAGTGTGTAAAAGAGAGCAGCAGACCCCAGGGTTTGAGTGGGATGGGACCAGGATGACCCAGAGATTTGGTGATAAATTTTTTTTTCAATAATGAAGGAGCCATAGAATTTAAAAAAATCGTAACAAGCGGGGCCGGAGTGATAGCACAGCGGGTAGGGCGTTTGCCTTGCACGTGGCCGACCTGGGTTCAATCCCCGGCATCCCATATGGTCCCCCAAGCACCGCCAGGAGTAATTCCTGAGTGAAAAGCCAGGAGTAACCCCTGTGCATTGCTGGGTGTGACCCAAAAAACAAAACAAAAAATTAACAAGCAATACAAAATAAATTATTTAGTATCGGCTTGGGTGGTGGTGGGAAAACTCGAAATAATGGTAGTGGGAAGTATTGAAATATTGAACATAATCAATTATTGTGAACAACTCTTTGAAAGTAAAAACTTTTTTATTTTAAGTGGTGGTGGGACTGGTTTTGAAATATTGAATGTAATCAATTATTGCAAACAACGCTTTGGAAATAATTTTTTTTAATTTTAAAAAGTAATGAGGGGCTGGAGCAATAACACAGCGGGTAGGGCATTTGCCTTGCACATGGCCGACTTGGGTTCGATTCCCAGCATCCCATATGGTCCCCTGAGCACCACCAGGGATAATTCCTGAGTGTATAAGCCAGGAGTAACCCTGTGCATCACCGGGTGTGACCCAAAAAGCAAAAAAAAAAAAAAAAAATTTTTTTTTAAGTAATGAAAGGGTCTTTTCTGAAGCAAGAGGGTAGATAACTGCTCCTTACACAGAGTAAACTTCATCTGATTTCCTAATCTACCACAAAACCCTACCTTTGTTGTCTAACTGAAACTTTTTGGCAGGCATCAGTCAACTTGAAACTTCTTTTATTTTTGCCTTTCCCTTCGTTGCTACTGCAGATGTTATCTCAGGGAGCCAGAGCCCGTGTCACTGTCAGGCTTACCCTTCCCTTCTGCACGACTCTCTCCCTTTTCTCTGCTGCCAGACCTGAAGCAGAGTGACCGTCTGTGCCCACGTTCCTTCCTCTGCTCCGTCCTTCACCCAACCAATAGTTACTTGCTGCAGTGAGTCAGAAGCAAGTTACCCCGTGACCACGGAAGCCGGTAGCAGTGTGACTGCACTTGTGGCCCCTCTGGGGAGCCCCTCGTGCCGCAGCCGACAGTCAGTCACTATCTCTGCCATCTGGTCGCTCCCTCTAGATCAACGGCAGTGTCCCCAGCTCTGCTTTCTCTCACCCTTGTGGGCTTTGCTGCTGGGCCATCAGTTCTACTGCTCATGTTATTTCAGCCAGAGTATTTCAGTATTGCAGAATATCTCTGTGGTTTATTCCTACCACGTTCATTCTCATGCTCTTGATTTAGAGAATGAACCTGGACTTAGAAATCCCTGCTTTGCATGCTTAATCTGATATATTAGCCCATAATTTGCACTGGTGAGGAAATATCTGACATTTGGAAACAGTGTTTGTTAAAACTAGAGGAAGTTCCTTTTAAAACATTAGAAGCTCACTAATTTTCTTTTAATTTTGTTTTGGAGGCCACTTCTGGCAGTGCTGGGGGACTTCTCCTGAGACAGCACTTTGGGAGTATTCCTTGGTGGCACTTGGGAGGATCATGTGGTGCTGGGGGTTGAACCTGAGCCTCCCACATTCAAAGTTTGTGTTCAGCTCTTTGAACCATTTTCTCAGCCTCTAATCATTTTTTTTCTAAGACTTTTAAACTTTGGGGGGCAGGAGCGATAGTACAGTAGTTAGGGCAGATGCCTTGCATATGCCTTGATTCCTGGAACCCCATCTGGTCCGCTGAGCCCTGCCAGGAGTGAACGAAGAGCCAGAAGTATACCCAGGAGTAGGGCACCACCCAGCGTGGCCACAAAGAAAGAAAGGACTTTAAACTCTTTCTCTGTTGTTTTGTTTGTTTGTTTTTTGCTTTTTGGGTCACACCTGACGATGTACAGGGGTTAACTCCTGGCTCTGCACTCAGAAATAACTCCTGATGGTGCTCAGGGGACCATGTGGGATGCTTGGAATCGAACCCGAGTTGGCCGCGTGCAAGGCAGATGCCCTACCCGCTGTGCTATCGCTCCAGCCCCTCTCTGTTGTTTTTGAGCCGTGAAGCAGGATTCTCAAACTAGGGCTTCCAATACACAAAGTATGTGCCATTTCTCTTCTCCTTGTCTCGTTTGAGAGGGCAGGGGCTCCACCCAGCTGTGCTCAGAGATCACTTCTGCTGTGGCTCAGGGCCCTACGGATTGCCTGGAATTGAACCTAGGTCGGCCGCATGCAAGACCAGTTCCCTGCCCGCTGTACTAGTCTTCCAGTCCCCATGAGTTCCAGCTTTTTGAGCATCTCCCTGGCTCTTTTCAAAGAACTGTCAGAGAACTGTCAATATTGCCTATCCCCCTTGTAGCTCTTCTCTTCCTTTCTCGGTCTCTCCTTCCCTCCTTCCCTGGTTCCCGCTCAGTCTCTGGTGAAAACATGAAGAAAGGACTGTACCGGAATAATCGTCACACTGTGTAAGGAAACATAGAAGCATTCTGCTCTCAGAGATGTGCATGCATCAGAGCCCAAGAGATAGCACAGCTTCTCCCCAGCTGGCCATTCTCCAGCCAGGCCACAGCTCAGTGCAGGGGCGTGAGGATGTGGTGCCGCTCAGGCCCTGGGGTGCTCAGAGACCTCCAGCTCCGAGAGGTGGCCCAGGCCTTGCCCCCTACGCCGTCTCTCCAGCTCCTGTTGCTCCCCTTTCGTAGGATGCTTTCTTGTTTGTAGGGCTTCGTCCCCATCTCACTGTTGATTGAGAACCACCCAAACGCATTGCTCATCATTCTTGTTGAGTTTCAGCGTTTCTCTGTATTGCTCTGTCCTCAGCTGCTGAAGAGGGAGAACCACAGATTGTTGAGTTACATGGGTCTGGATTGTGAGTCTCTAAGTGCGGAACAGAACTTAGGACTTGCCTTTGGGAACCCATATTCCGGTAAGACCCCATTACTCTTCAAGCTGGAAGCGTCCAGCCTGACTCCCTTTGCCCCACTAAATTTTTTTTTTTGCCTGAGATGCTAATTAAGACGGGTCTCGTTGTTAAGACTTGCTGGGCAGAAGCTGAGTACCTAATAGAAAGATTGCCAGGCGAGAAGTGTTAATTGAGAAATAAATCTGAATCTAGAAGACGCAAATCAGATCATTCGCCCAGAGGCAGCAGACACAAATTGAGTCCCGTGGCTATATTCCAAATATATAAATCAGAGAAATGTCTCCGTGTAGAAGATATACACATACAAAGCTGAGGAAGCTAATTAAGGTTTAGAGAGAGAAGCACAAAAGGGGCGGGGGTGCCGCCTTGGACCGGGCAGTTACCATGGGGCCCCTACCCCGCCCCGCTGACCAAGGGGAGCAGGAGGGTGCACCATAGAGACCCTTGGGTGGTTTGGAGGACAAGCATGGGCGTGAAAATCAGAGGTCTGGGGCCCCATGTCCTCGCCAGCAGTGGGCTTTTTCCTTTGTCTCCAAAAACGATTGGACCTTGTTTGCTTGGGGAGGAACAATTTAAATCAGTCATGTTCTCCCAGGACAATCAGATCTTCGCAACAGGCAAAGGTAAAAGTTTATTTTTTCTTTAAAAACGTTATTTTGAGGGGCCCATGCAATAGTACAGCAGGTAGAGTGTTTGCCTTGCATGGGGTTGACCCAGGTTCAATCCCCAGCATCCCATATGGTCCCCTGAGCCCACCAGTGGTGATGGCTGAGCACAGCCTGGAGTAAGCTCAGAGCACAGCTACATGTAACTCAAAAAACCAAATAAATTTTTTAAAAAGTATATTATTTTGGGGGACTGGAGTGATAGCACAGTGGGTAGGGCATTTGCCTTTGTACGTGGCTGACCCTGGTTCGAATCCCAGCATCCCATATGGTCCCCTGAGCGCTGCCAGGAGTGATTCCTGAGTGCATGATCCAGGAGTAACCCCTGTGCATCGCCAGTTGTAGCCCAAAATATCCCCTCCAACTTTTTTAATTAAAAAAAGTAAAAATATTTGGGGTCCAGAGAGGTCACTGGAGAGGCAGAGCACGTGCTCTGCATGCGGGAGCATCAGGTTTGATACCTGGCACCACATTACCTGGAGCACCCCAGCACAAGGTAGCAACAGCCAAGGCTGGGCCAAAACCAAACAAAAATGATTTGTAATAACTACCTGCATAAATTCAGTCTAAAAATCAACTCTCAAGGGTCAGGATGTGGCTCAGCTGGGAGAGTCCAGGCCTTATATGTCCCCTTGTTTCATCTCTGGCAACACCACAGAAGTCTCAGATGGTTTCCTTTGTTGAACGATTTGATTTACATTCCTTGTTACTTTGTACTGCTTTTTTAAATTTTTTTATTGAATCACTGTGAGATATACCATTATGAACTTATTGATGATTTTCAGTCATATAGTGTTTCAACACCCATCCCTTCACCAGCATACCCCAGTCACCTTCCAACCTGCTTTTATATAGGGCAGACACTTTTCTTTGCCCCCCCCTTTTTTTAGGGACTGTGGAAATACTTTTTTTTTTGCAATACTATACTAAAAAGATACCTTGTTTATCACTTAACCTCCTTTAAAATTGCTGTTTTTGTTAAAAATCTCATTGCCTCCACACTGAGAATAGGTTTGTTGGTTTTTTTTTTCCGATAGTATAACAAACATATGGCCTTTGAAAATACTATTTAATTTTTATTATTGTTGCTTTATCATTGACCCCAACCCAGCCTCTATCAGCAGTTGATAAATAGAATATCTGGGAGATAAAGAATCACAGGTGGAGGGCGAGAGAGATAGTTCCAGGGACTGAGTGTATGTTTTCCATATCGGCCATCTGGGGTTGATCCCAGGTTCCATGTGGTCCCCTGAGCACTGCCAGTAATGACCCCTGAGCACAAGACCTGAGTAGCCCCTGAGCACCGCTGGGCGTCCCCCCGGCCCCCAATCACATCTGCTCGAGCATAATTGCAACGTAGAGATGCTATTTTTAAAATGAAATCTTTTTAATTCCCTGCAGGCATCCAGGAAAGTTCTGACCCCGGCTTGGTAAGTGATCATGAGACTGCCCAGAGCCAGCTATGGAGATAGTTTCCCTCCTGCTTCGAGTTAGCTGGGGCAGTGCTCAGAGCCCAGAGCCGAGCCGGTCTGTGGCGTGGGAGAGGAGCACCCCCTCCGTCCCCCAGTATTCTGTTCCTTTGTCTCGGGGTGGAGCTGTGGGCTGGCTAGCTGCACAGGCCATGCCTGGCGTTTCCTTTACCCTCATCAGGTAGTCCCCTTAACACTGAGAATGTAGGGCCAGGGCGATGTCTTAAAGGCCTAGGACACATGCTTGGCCTGCAGGAAGCTTGGGTTCAGTTCCTGGCGCAGTGTTGTCTTATTCCGAGAGCGACTCCCTGAGCACTGAGTTGGGAGTAGGCACAAGGCACTGATGGGTATGGCCCCAAACAGAACAGAAATTAATGGACTGGAGAGATAGGACATGGAGTAAGGCATTTACCTTGCATGTGACCAACTCAGATTCGATTCTCAGCATCCCTTATGGTCCGCTGAGCCCAGGAGTGATCCCTGGGCACAGCGCCAGGAGCATGCCCTGAGCACTGCCAGGTATGATGCAGACACAAAAGCAAAGCAGAAATTAAGTCCTGAGGGAATCTAACTGTAGAGAATAACGCAACATGGTCCTTGTCCCATGTAACTTCCATGTGTACTGATCTCCACTCTTCCTCCCATCTCTCCAAGAAATGCAATGTGTGCAAACCCGATGCTGCGGAGGAGTTTTTTGACCATGCCCTGGAGCAGCAGCAACTGCAGAACCTTTGCTTGAATTGTCCAGTTTGTAACAAGATCTTCTCAGTGAAAGAGCAGCAGGTCTTCGAAGACCATGTGTTCTGCCACTCACTCTAAGTGTCTTGGATGTCTCTTGTACAAAGATTCCTAGAGGAGAACCTTTCACTTCTACTCTGGGTTATGGCCCAAGATAGCGTGTGTCACCTGAAATGATTAGGGATGGGCTGCACCCACTCCATCTGTGAAAGGTGAAGTCACATCCGTGATCTAAAGCGGGAGGGCTGTGACTGCCGTCCTGTGGGAGTGCTTGAGGATGTAACTTCCACCCAGTTACTTCCCGGCGGTAGGCTTCTACTCCTTGATCACCTAGCCGAGCTATGTCCGCTCTCACCAATGGTTGGTCTCATGCCAGTAGACCCAGAAGTCTGCTGGTCCCTGGAATGGAAAGGACCTGGCTATTCATAACCCATCTGAGTGGTTTCGAGATTGGTTTTAAAGTGTCCCCTGTCACAGTCCGGCCTCGTGCTCAGTTCTCACCCCTAACCCTAGGGCTAACCAGAGCTTTAGAAGTTCCTCTTCCTCCTCCTCCTATGGCGCCTTCCTTCAACTGATTGCCTTAGCTAAGCCAAAAGTAACGCAACAGAATTCTGGCATCCCATTGGATACCAAAGGTTTCTCGTATTGATTTCTCGGGTCTTCACAGAGCATCTTATTTCTGTCGTGGACAGGAAATAGTACTTCAATCACAGAAAGCCTTCTTTGTTACTAGATGCCTCTTCTGGCATTTTCCTATGCACATAACTTTTATCGCTGTCCTTGCTTAAATTGTTAAAAGTTGTTAGGAACTATGAGTTTGCAGCTTTTCCAGCAGGTGAATTTTGACTGTGGATAAGCCTGAATAATGAAAATTATTGTTAATTGCTTTAATACTAAAAATAAACTAGTCTTCTATTTGAGGGACTTTGTTATTTAAAAAAAAATAAAACCTTGAGTTTATGGTCTTTTACTTTTTAACTTATGGGGAAGATGCAATCTAAAAGATTCCAGGTGGGAACCAGAGACATAGCACAGGGGGTTGGGATTTGCCTTGCACGTGGCTGACCCAGATTCGATACCCGGCATCCCATATGGTCCCCTGAGCAATACCAGGAGTAATTCCCGAGTGCAGAGCCAAGAGTAACCCCTGGGCATCACCGGTGTGACCCAAAAAGCCTAAATAAATAAATAAATAAATAAATAAATAAAAATAATTAAATTCTTCAATTCCCGGCATTGAGGAACCCTCCCTCCCCCATATCACTGATCTCTTTACCAATCTTAACTTAAAAGTGTCCTGGGAAATTGTCTCATGGTAAGGGGTTGGTGACAGAGTACTTGGGACTTTTTTACCTTTTTTGTTTTTTTCTTGATTTGGGGGCCACACTCGGCAGTGCTCAGAGCTTGCTCCTGGCTCTGTGCCCAGGAATCACTCCCCACAGGGCTCAGGGGGCCATATGGGATTTCAGGGTCAGCCGCATGCAGGACAAACACCCACTGTACTGCCTCTCTGGCCTCTCAGAGTACTTATTTTGGCAAATCTATAATCCTGATTTTTTTGCTTTAACATTCCGTCTGTGTGTGTGTGTGTGTGTGTGTGTGTGTGTGTGTGTGTGTGTGCGCGCGCACGCGCTCACATTCAGGTGGGTTCAAACCCAGGGCTTTACATGAGATCCATGTGCTCTACTACTAAGCTTCCTTCCCCTTTCAAATACTTCTTATTTTGTTTTTCTGTGAGGATTTCTCCATCAGTGCCTGGGCGCCCAAGGGCAGACCTGCAGATACTGGCCTGGTAGCCCCGGTGCTCGGGCTGCCGAGGCGTGGACCGGGGGGTGCCGAGGCCTGGGTGCTGAAGGTAGTAGGGCAAGGCTCCAGCTCAGTGCCCTCTGGCCCTCACACAGGCAGTGCATGCGTGCCACCTCTCTGAGAATCTCCCTAGCCCCTTTACCCACTTTCTTTTTTAAAAGGTGGCAGTATGAATTTTGGTACCCTCTTTCATTCCTTTTATTCGGGGAGATTTGTCTATAGAACTCTAAGAAAGCAATTTTTGTTTTCTCCACCACCCCCAGCCCCAGCCCCAAGGGACTAAATGGCCCTAGACATTTACAGAAACGTGAATATGAGACTTGAAACCATAGCCAAAGCTGAGCCAGCTGTAGTTCTGTCCTTCCGGGCTTTCCCCAGTGTGGTCAGGTGCGGACTTCGTGTAAGTCGTGGTTTTTTGCTGTTTCTCCGTTGATGAAAATGAGACTGTATCACTCCTCATCACCACCATTTCAGGAAGATATCATGGGCTGGAAGACATTTGTCTCACAACACAGCCAACACCCGTTTGAATCTCCAGCACCAGGTATGATCCCCTGAGCACTGTTGGGGGTCACTCCTGAGCACAGAGCCAGGACTAGCCCCTAAGTCCAAGGGTTAAGGCACTTTTCTCGCATGCCTCTAGCCCTGATTTCAATCCCTGGCAGTGCATAGTTGCCCAAGCACAGAGCTGGGTGCAGCAGCTAAGCACTGCCAGATGTGACCGCAAAATAAAACAGAACAAAGAATCTGTATGTTAGGCCCAGGAGACAGAACAGCAGGTAAGGCACTTTCCTTACAAGGCCCGGGCTCTATCCCCAGCACCATAGATGGTCCCTTCAGCCCTGCCAGGAGTGAGCCCTGAGCACCGCCAGCCCACACCAAAGATCAGATGTCACTTGGGGGCTGGAGCGATAGCACAGCGGGTAGGGTGTTTGCCTTGCACGTGGCTGACCAGGGTTCGATTCCCAGCATCCCATATGGTCCCCTGAGCACGGCCAGGGGTGGTTCCTGAGTGCAGAGCCAGGAGTGACCCCTGAGCATTGCCGGGTGTGACCCAAAAAGCAAAAAAAAAAAAAAAAAAAAAAAAAAGATCAGATGTCACTTAATGACCAATGCAAACCCTGTCCTTAACGGTATTATAAATCATGGTATCTAGGATTAAAAAAAAAATTTTTTTTAAAGACCAGTTCTTTAATAGAAATAGAGTGGGAAGATGGCACCACAGACACCATTTCTGGAAGATACCCTCTCTCACTGAAAAATGCCCGTGGCTCTCCAAATCGTCGCAACGCAGGACTGCGGCTTCATTTATTCTGTACTCGTCAGCTCTTAATTAAGCCCCTGAATACAGAGGCGCAGTGGTGCACATAATCCAGCTCAATGAATCCCATTTTCTGGTGAATTACCTGCCCCTTTGCCCCGACTACCCCGAGGGTTATCGTGATTATCAACAGCAGCAGGAGCCCTTCCGCTCACTTGGTAAAAAAAAATTTAAGAAATAACAGTTGAGGTGCTAATGATCCTTTTTGCTGGATGTAAAACAAAGCATCTTTAACCACTGTTCATTATCCCCAGCTGCTCTTAGCAGGGCTCTAAGGGGAAGTGATGCTGCAGGCGGCTTCTGGGGGTAAAGGAAGCCATCCTTCTTCCATAACCCACCCCTGGTCTGACCTCTCCCCTCCCTAACCCTTGCGTCCGCACGTTTTACGGCTGGGCGATACCTGCAAATGTAAGCAAGAAGCTATAGGATTGCTATCTAAATGGGACTTTAGGCTCTGCATCCTTCTGACAGGTCTTCCTTCCTGACCATCTCTGACTAATATCAGAGTGTTTGGGCTTTCCCCTGCCGCTCTTGCTGACTAAACAGTCGGGGACAGCCACCCTGGCAGGGGTGTGTAAAGGTGTCGAAGGACAACTAACCTCAAATCCCAGAGGCTCAGGAGTTGGCAAGATATTGGTAAATCGAGGACTCTGAACACACCTGTAGCTTTAATAAAGCTTTCCTTTTGGTCTTGCTAAAAAAAAAAAAGTGAAGTGAGAGAAAGGATGGATAGTAAGTGGGTTGGATGCTTGGATTGCACGTGACTAACTCGGGTTCAATCCCCTGAGCACTGCCAAGAGTGATTTCTAAGTGCAGAGCCAGGAGTAAGCCCTGAGCATCGCTGTGTGTGGCCCCCAAACAAAAACAAGCAGAAAGCTGAAATGAAATGACACTGCCTGGGCATTTAAAGAGCGTTCTCTGATTGGAGTGATTTTCTGCTGTGGCAGTGGATTGTGCCGAGCTAAACATCCTCGAACCTGGTCTCCTAGCAACAAATGTTGATGAGATGCAGTCCATTACCTAGGAAAAAAGCAAAACGAATTCTACATAGAGGTTAAGCCCAGAGAAACAGTCGCCTAATTCCCTCATATAGCCAACAATAGGGCTGCAGCTCGGGGAGTTCACACTGGCCCCCGCTCTCCTTCGTTATCGAGAACAAATAAGAAAATCATGTCTTCCTCCGTGTGCACGCTCAGGCTGGATTTCAGATAGGCCGTGTGTATTTTCGGTAATCAGAAGCGGTTGCTATTAACTTCCACTTTAGAGAGAAGTAAGTTGACATATGGAGAAATGGTCTAAAAGTGAAATCATCAGAAATTGAATGGGTAAATAAAATATGGTATATCCACATAACAGGATGTTGGTTAGCAATAAAATGAAATAAAGTACAAATGTGGGTGAACCTTAAAAATTTGCTAAGAATCCAGTTCCAATGCCAAAGGCCCCATTGTAGGTATGATGCCATTTTTATGAAATATCTAGAATAGGCAAATCTACAGCAAAAAAATTAAGTCGGGCTGGAGCGATAGCACAGCGGGTAGGGCTTTTGCCTTGCACGCAGCCGACCTGGGTTCGATTCCCAGCATCCCATATGGTCCCCTGAGCACCGCAAGGGGTAATTCCTGAGTGCAGAGCCAGGAGTGACCCCTGTTCATCGCCAAGTGTGACCCAAAAAAGCAAAAAAATATAAAAAAATTAAAAATGCTATCTTCTCAGGGCTGGGGTTGGGAGAAACTGGTAAAAGATATGTACTTGATGGGTTAAATAAAATGTTCTGAAATTTATTGTGGTTATACAATTGTGAACATATTAAAAAAACATTGAATTACACAGTTAATATGAGATATCTCAAAAACATAGTGTATCACTGTCACTGTCATCCCGTTGCTCATAGATTTGCTCGAGTGTAGTAACATCTCTACTGTGAGACTTGTTACTGTTCTTGGCATATCGAATATGCCACGGGTAGCTTGCCGGGCTCTCCGAGAGGGATGGAGGAATCAAACCCAGGTTGGCCGAGTTCAAGGCAAACACCCTACCTGCTGTGCTATCGTCCCAGTCCTAAAAACATACGCGCGCGCACACACACACACACACATATATATGTGCTCAGGGGCTACTCTAGGCAGTGCTTGGGGACCAATCCAAAGTCAGCCACATGCAAGGCAAGTGCCTTAACCTCTGTACTATAAAAAACTTAAGGGGCTGGAGCGATAGCACAGCGGGTAGGGCATTTGCCTTGCACGCGGCCGACCTGGGTTCTAATCCCAGCATCCCATATGGTCCCCTGAGCACCGCCAGGGGTAATTCCTGAGTGAAGAGCCAGGAGTAACCCCTGTGCATCGCCGGGTGTGACCCAAAAACAAAACAAAACAAAACAAAAAAAACCTTAAAATACGGGGGCGGGGCTTGAGAAAAAAAAAAAACTTAAAATACAATTCATCAGCCAGGAGAGTAACTCAGAGGGCTGAGTGCATGCTCTGCATGTAGGAGCCCCAGGTTTGATTCCTGGCACCACAGAGTCTAGAGTCGCCCCCGACACCATCAGATGTGGCACACAAACAAGACCCAGAAACTTATTGGTCTCTTTCAGTTTATTTTTTAGGTCACACTCAGCAGTGCCCAGGGCTTACTCCTGGCTCTGTGCTCAGGGATCACCGAGGGCAGGCTGGGAAATCATAGCAAGTGCCAGGGATCAAATCCAGGTCAGCAGTTTGCAAGGCAGACTCTCTGCTTCCCTTCCTTATTTATTTTGATTTTTTAGGGGGGAGGAAGTTGGTAATCCTATTAAGACCCAGAGGAATAGTGCAAGGGTTCAGAGCACCTGCCTTGCATACACCTGGTCACAGAGTTCCAAGCCCTGTGGTGCCACAGGCTCCACTGTCTGGCTTGGCACCTCTGCTGCTGCCTGCTGTGCCGTGGGTCTGACCCCAGCCAGCACGTGTGTGAGCAGCACATTCACTCCCGGCCAGCAGCACCACAACCCCAACGTGTGTTTCCCAGCTAAGAGAGTGGGCCCTGGCCAGCGCCGCACACAAAGGCATACAGAGCCGTGAGCATCACCGGGTGTGGTGTGGGAGCCCCGTGCCTTGATGTGAAAACCCAGGGCAAGCACCTCGGCAACACCCCCCTAACACACACACTCACACACACACAACACACTCACTCATCATCTCCACATGGCCCCCAACCATAAAAGGACAGGGCAGGGAGTCGAGACAAACAGTAGGAGGATGTGAGGCGCAGGTGCAGAGCACAGCCCAGCCTCCTCTGAGTCACAGACCCCTGTGAACACAGCCACTGCTGGGACAGGGTTGGGTTCCCCCCCTCTTTCTCTCCCTGGAGCCCCTCGTGACGGGAATGGCAGCCCCCATGGTCTCTGGGATATGCATCCTGTGGAGATGAATGGACCCAATAAAGCAAGGGGTGGGAGAGCCACTGGCCCGCACGTCACAGGTCACCCTGTTCAGGGACCCAGCCCGCTCCCTGAATAGAGTGACGGTCTGTCTGTGGGAAGGGGAACATGTCTCCCCACCCAGGGGACAGAATCTGCTGTATACTCGGTTAGCGTTTTATTGAGCTGTGCGGAACTAGGAGAGACAGTGAGGATTTTTGAAAAATAAATTCATTCTTCAAGTGATCTACAAAGATGGACACATTCTCACTCCCCCAACCTGGGAAACTCCCAGTGCTCAGGGAAGAGCACCTCAGGGTTCAGGAGCTTCCTGATCTCACACGGAGAAGAGACCAGCACCTCCACACACCCCTGTGTAAGGGTCACTGTCACTGTCACTGCCATCCCATTGCTCAATTTGCTTGAGCGGGCACCAGTAAGGTCTCCATTGTGAGACTTGTTGTTACTGTTTTTGCATATCGAATACGCCATGGGGAGCTTGCCAGGCTCTGCCGTGCGGGTGGGATACTCTCGGTAGCTTGCCGGGCTCTCCAAGAGGGACAGAAGAATCGAACCGGGTCGGCCATGTGCAAGGCAAACACCTTCCCTGCTGTGCTATCGCACCAAATAAATAAATCTCCTGCCTGCAGGACCATTAATCAGGGTCTGTCATGAGGCTGAGGAGCTTGTACAGCGGGTACAAGCGCCCTACCTGCAATAACCTCACTTTGGCCCTGAGCAGGCACCTCTGGGCAGTAGAAAGCCAGCGAGTCCTGTTCTGCCCACAGGCTCTGAGAAGGCAGAGAGGCCAGCAGGGCAGGGCTCAGCTCCTCCTGGCTCCTCCCGGCCATGCCGGGACAGTTTGTTCTTTTGGTGGCTCTTGGCATTCCTTGTCTCGTGGAACCACTCCAGTTGCTGCCTCCGTGGGCATGATGCCACCTCGTGTCGGATTGCAATGCTCCTATGTGTCTTAGGACACTCGTCACCCGTAGCACCCACGGTTGGGCTCCTCTCAACATTCTCAGTACCAGGAGGTATTGGATAGGGGCATGCTCTTTGGGTTTGGGGGTGACACCGGGTCTGGAGAGTAAGGCAAGGACACTAATTTGGGTTATTTTTTAAAATTGCCTTACCATTGATTTTCAGTACTTTAGGTCATTCGCAGGTACTGTGACACCTGAGCAGAGGGTTCTGGGGTTAAGCCTGGCAATTAGAGGAACCTGCAGAAATAACATGCTCGTGGGTGATTGTTCCTGCAAAGAACTGGGCCTCGGCTGTACATCATGACGACAAAGGGAGCCAAGGCGGGAGAACAGATGCAGGCTGGGGAAGGAGCAAGGGGGAGCAGAAGACAGACCCTGCAATTTCGAGCTGTCAACAACTTTGGCTGAGAGGGCCAGAGGCCATCCAAGAAAGGAGAAGCCAGGGGAGGGGTAACAGCCTGGAAGCCCTTCAAGAAGAAGTCTTCAAGGGACTGAAGAGACGGTGCAGTGGGGAAGGCACTCGCCTTGCACGTGGCCGACCTAGGTTCAATCCCCAGCAGCCCATACAGGCGACCCTGCCAGGAGGGGTCCCTGAGCACAGAGCCAGGAGTAAGCCCTGAGTACCACGGCATGTGGCCTATCCCCCAACCCCCCAAAAGAAGTGAGCTTTCAAGGAGAGTCCAGGAATACCTGAGCAGGGTGGAGGGGCAGTGAGATCAGAAGCTATGGGCCTGAGCTCTTGCTCCTTCTCCCCCCAGCCCCCAAGACCCAACACCCGGCAATTCTCCCAAGGCCCCCCCACTTTATCTCTGTGATCTCCCACACCTGCTCCCCAATATTGAGCTCTACCCTAACACCTCAGATCTTCCCTGGTCTCTACCGCCTACCCAGAGGCCCCCCCCCACGCCCGCCTCAGCTCCCAGGGTACAAGCACCTTCTCTACCCACTTCTCCTGAAACCCTCTGCCCTTGCCTAAGCCCATAATCCTCCCACTCTTGGAGGTCTTTCTAGTCATGGGTCACAGGGGCCTGGGGGGTTTGGGAGGCCTGGGGTGTGGCTCAGAGGTCCTGGGTTTGAAAAAATAAAAAAAGATGAGCTGTTGCCATGTGCTGAATTCTAGGATCCCGACCTCATCTTCCGCTGACACTCTGGCCCCAGCCACCCCTCTGTGCTGTGTAATGAATGATCCCTTCTGCCTGGGGTCCAAACACTCTTCTGCTGGAAGGTCCACGCCGGGGCTTCCGCCATCTGTAGCAACCCGGGGATGTGCCACCTTTGAACAATGACTCAGAGTAGGCAGGGATGGACGAACCTCGAGTACAGCCAGCCCAGCTATGATCCCTAGCACCTTATAGGCTCCCCTGAGCACGACCAGGAGTGATCCCTGAGCACTGCCAGGAGTGGCCCAAAACTGAAAAAAGGGAGGACGGAAAGAGAGGGAAAGAAAAAAAAAAGTACAAATCTCTCTGCACTCAGGAATTACCCCTGGTGGTGCTCAGGGGACCATATGGGATGCTGGGAATCGAACCCGGGTCGGCCGCGTGCAAGGGAAATGCCCTACCCGCTGTGCTATTGCTCCAGCCCCAGTACAAATCTCTCACTGCAAAGTCACAAGGAATTGTGAGCCAGAGCCGGGCTTTCGCCCCCCACATCATCTGGAAAAGGCGTTTTCCAAATGCACGTCTCGGGACTTGTACCTGTCTGGTCCGTCTACTCAGCTCAATACAAGAGGGCAGAGCAGGGTCCCCACCGCATCGCTGCCTCAGGGCTGAGTCAGGAGCCGTGCCCTGGGCCCTCTGGCGGGGAGTCTGGGGGTTCTGCTACCCCACTTCAGACCACAGATTGAACTCTGGCTTTATCAATCCATACATAGCATTGTATATCTACCACACCCAATACATATCCCCTGGGGGGCCCCCAAGCAGTGCTCAGGAGGCTCCTGGGGCCACTTTGGGTGACAACCTGGTCAATGTGAGGGCCTGAGAATATGACGCTGTGAGGGTCCCAGGGTCCGGGACCACCAGGGTTAATGTGGAACAGTGGAGAGATTTAGGGAGGGTCAAGAATGAACTTACTGGGGCTGGAGCAATAACACAGCAGGTAGGGCGTTTGCCTTGCATGCAGCCAACCCGAGTTCAATTCCCAGTATCCCATATGGTCCCCTGAGCACCACCAGGGATGATTACTGAGTGCAGAGCCAGGAGTAACCCCTGTGCATCACCAGGTATGATAAAAAAAAAAAAAAAACAATGAACTTACTGGGGCTGGAGCGATAGTATAATGGATAGGGCATTTGCCTTGCATGTGGTGACTCAAGTTCAATCCCCGGCATCCCATATGGTACCCTGAGCACTGCTAGGAATAATTCCTGAGTGCAGAGCCAGGAGTAACCCCTGAGCATCACTGGGTGTGACCCAAATAGAAAAAAAAAAATGAACTTACTTCCCCCATCCCTCCCTTCCTTCCTTTTCTTGGGTGCTGGGGTTGGAACCCAGGGTCTAATGCGGGAAGTCTGTGCTCTCAGACTTTTCTCCTTGTATCCCCCCCGCAACATCACGACCAAGGGGTACTTTTTTTTTCTTTTTCAGATTTTATTTGGAGGTTTTTTGGAGGTTTTTAGAAAGGGGGAGGAAGAAGAGGAAGTGAGAAAAAGTAACATGCTCAAGAGAGAATGTGGGCTTCTCTAAGTGCTGAAAAAGTCTCTACACACACCCCATCATTAGATATGGAAGCATGAAAGTACATATCTCAAGAGGGGAGATGTGGGGGGCCGGAGCGATAGCACAGCGGGTAGGGCGTTTGCCTTGCATGCGGCAGACCCGGGTTCAATCCCCGGCTTCCATATGGTCCTCCAAGCACTGCCAGGAGTAATTCCTGAGTGCAAAAGCCAGGAGTAACCCCTGAGCATCGCTGGGTGTGACCCAAAAAGCCAAAAAAAAAAAAATAGGGGAGATGCGGATGCCACATGTGCTCGGGCACGTGGGTGTAAGCAGCATGGGCTTGAGCAGAATATGCATCTTTAGAAAGTTTTTTTCTAAATATTTATTTATTTTTGTGTTTTTGGCCACATCCAGTGGTGCACAGGGCTTACTCCTGGCTCTGCACTCCTGGTGGGGCTTAGGGGCAATATGGGGTGATGGAAATTGAACCCAAGTTGGCTGTGTGCAAGGCAAGCGCCATCTCTCCAGCCTCTACCAGGAGGTACTTTTAAAAGGGAACGGAGAGATAATACAGCAAGCAGGGTGCTTGTCTTGCACTTGGCCAACACGTGTTCAGTTGCCTACAGCCTCTGTGGTCCCCTAAGCACCGGCAGGAGTGATCCCTGAGCACAGAACCAGGAGTAAGCCCTGAGTACCACCAGGTGTGACACAAAACAATCTTTTTTCTTTTTGGGTCACACCCAGCGATGCTCAGGGATTACTCCTGGCTCTGCACTCAGGAATTATTCCTGGCCATGCTTGGGGGACCATACGGGAATGCCAGGGATTGAACCCAGGTCGGCTGCATGGAAGGCAAATGCCCTACCTGCTGTACTATCACTCTGGCCACAAAAAAACTTTTTTAAAAGACTTGGTTGGAGGGGAGCAGACGCTGGTGGTCTGTGTGGTGTTGGCACACTGTAGGCGTAAAATCCTGTCATTAGGAGTTTTGTACATCACTGTGCTTCAAATAAAGTATTTCAATAAAACCGTACGACTTTTGCTTGGGGATAGTTCCAAGTCAACGGCGTTCAGTGGGCTGAACGCTGCAGGAGTTCAGTTGTGGTTCAGTCCCCAGCACGCCCTGGTTCCCAGATCACTGCAGGGAGCTACAGCTCAGCAGGGCACCCTCAGAGGAAAGGTGTAAACCTGCAGCCTCTGCATAGGCGCCGAACTCAGGCACAGCGTGCCAGGCCCTCCGGCCGGGCGTCTAGGGTTCCGCTTTCCACCCCATTCCGCTGACTCTCTCCCAGAGCCATTTCAGAGGGAGGCACCAGGTGTTAGGAGTGTCCACCTGGTGTCAGAATCACAAGATGCATTCACAGGACACCGGAGAGGTGACTTCCTGCATGCAAGCGGATTTGCAGCTGATTCGCATTTTGGTTCGTAGCCATTTGGATGTCCATACACCGTTTTCATTCTGCAATGGAGAGCTTTTTACTGTTCGACCACCCTTCCCTAGACATAAGCCTGAGTTTGAGTAATAGGCCAGCCACATCTCTGGCGCTTAGACCAGCTTCAGTGGACTCAGGGGCCCCGGACTTCACTCATTCCAGAGCCCATCTGTCCACCAAGTCCATCCCGTCTATCCACCCACCCAGCTGTCCATCCACCCGTGTCAGGTCTTCTCCCAGCCGCCTAGGGGAAGTCAAGGCTCCTAGGCAGAAGCTCGGGGAGCCGCTGGTGGTACGAGACTGCCCTCTAGAGGTTGCTCCGGGGAGGTGCAGGCGAGGAGCCCCCTTTTCTGCAAGACTCACAACCCCACCACCCACTCTCAGGACACAGCGCCCAACTTTCCCGGTGCCAAGTCAGTGACCCCCGGAACAAAAGGTGACACGGGCTGGAGCCATAGTACAGCGGGGAGGGCGTCTGTCTTGCACGTGGCTGACCTGGGTGGGTTCCAACCCCGGCACCCACTAGGGTCTCCCTGAGCTTAGACAGATGTGGCCTCCCCCAAATAAAAGGCTCCCCGACCCCGCCAGGAGGGATCCCTGAGTGCAGAGCCAGGAGGAAGCCCTGAGCACCGCCGGCTGTGGCCCCAAACAAACAAAAAAAAAAAAAAAAGAGGAAAAAGAAGAACTTGGGCCTTGAAGGATGAGGAAGGGCTTCCTGGGGGAAGAAAAGGGCAACGTGGAAGCTCAGGCATGCTGGGGGCTGAGGGCAGGGGCGACTCATGCCCAGAGCCGAGCCCACCTGGGCAGGAACGTCCAAGGCAAACCCGGGGTGGGATGCTCTGCCCTGAAGCGTGGAGGTACCCCTCGCTCGGAGCGCCCCCGTGTGGCGGGGAACCAGACGGCACAGGCTGCTGCCCCCAACCGCTGTCTCCCAGGGGGCCTGGAGAAAGCCTGCAGCACTCAGAGGTCTCAGAGGTGCTTCCAGAACATTCTGTCCTCTGGGTCTCCCCACCGCCCCCTTTTCTGACCTCAGCACTTTCTGCCTGATTGAAAGCCCGCTCTGCCCACACCTCATTGGGTTCTCCAGCCAGAGACTGTGAGGCAGAACCAGTTTCCAGGAGCCCTGCAAGAATCACCGCCACATCAGGGAGGGACAGAGGGACAGACCCTATCGGAATGGTCTCTCTCATTTGTGGGATATAAAGGAACTTCCGGGGCTGGAGCGATAGCACAGCGGGTAGGGCGTTTGCCTGGCACGTGGTCGACCCGGGTTCGATTCCCAGCATCCCATATGGTCCCCTGAGCACCCCCAGGAGTAATTCCTGAGTGCAGAGCCAGGAGTAACTCCTGTGCATCACCAGGTATGATCCAAAAAAAATCCAAAAAAATAAAAATTTTTAAAAATTAAGAAAATTAAGGAACTTCCTACAGCAATATCAAGTGCGGGGAGAGGAAGGGCTCTAGAAAAACAGCCTAACCTTGCTCAGAAACAGAGGGAAAGACTTGAAGAGAGAAGACTTAGGAGATGCTACAAAGAAAATGAAAAAGTGAGGCAATTAGTTCCAGGCCAAAAAAAAAATTGCCCAAGAAAGGAAATGTAATCGTAGTCTACTATACAGCTCAGCTGGGAGTCAGAGTTATTTAGTCATAAAGTGCAAACATTAAACACTGAATTAACCGCAAATGTGATCTTCAGACTGTGATGTGTCTATGAGGGGAGAAATTGGGTGGAATGGAAGGAACTCTATGCTCCTCTCTTTACCATCATAATAAGTAAAATGAAAATGGCTCATGTTGAGAAATTAGGATTTAATAGCTGCTGAGCATATTATTTAGAAATATGATGGCAATACCAGAGGAAACAGCCAGAAATGTTCTATGAAGAATGGTTGCTTCTGCAAGGTGGGAGGGGTGGGACTGGAAATTTGTGTTTTCCTTTATAAGCCTTTAGCACCCTTTGCTTTTTAATTACGTATGCATATTACTCAGATGTTTAAAAAAGTTTGATTTTAAAAAAGACACATGAAAATTTTAAAGGTAGAAGATGGAGCTGGTGCAATAGTACAACGGATAGGGCATTTACCTTCCTCATGGCCGATCCAAGTTTGATCCTCAGCATCCAAAGTGGTCCCTGAGCACTCCCAGGAGTGATTCCTGAGTGCAGAGCCAGGAGTAACCCCTGAGCATCGCTGGTGTGGCATCAAAAACAAATTTAAAAAAATGTTGGGACTGGAGCAATAGCACAGCAGGCAGGGTGTTTGCCTTGCACGCGGCTGACCCGGGTTCGATTCCCAGCATCCTATATGGTCCCCTGAGCACCACTAGTTAGGAGTGATTCCTGAATACAGAACCAGGAGTAACCCCTGTGCATCGCCGAGTGTGACCCAAAATAAAAAGAAAGAGAAAAAAGAAAAAATAATAGGAAATGCCCATAGGAAAAGCTAGCAGAGGGGCTGGAGCGATAGTACAGTGGGTAGATGATTTCCCTTGCATATAACCTATCCCCAAGGAAATGACTGGTAAGTTTACTATTTGTCACCTTTCTCTGTCTTCCAATTGGAGCTCTTTGAGGCTAGGGATCTGTTGTGTTCATTGCAGTCACGGAAGGTGCTCGTTAACTCTGGTATGTGTGTGTGTGTGTGTGTGTGTGTGTATGCATACCACACTAAGAGCTAATACCTTGCTCTGTGCTTAGAAATTACTCCTGGAGTGGGTGTGTGGGGGGGACAACATTTGGTGCTGAGAATCAAACTGGCATCAACCAGACAGTGAATGCTTTAACCCCTGTACACTCTCTCTCTCTCTCTCTCTCTCTCTCTCTCTCTCTCTCTCTCTCTCTCTCTCTCTCTCTCCATCCTTTCAGGTTGGGTTCTTTTTGCTTTGTTTTGATTTTATTTGGGGGCCACACCCATTGGTTCTCAGAGCTTACCCTGACTCTGCACTCAGGGATCACTCTGCATTCACTAGCACGCCCTGTGTTTGCCTCTTTCCATGCTGCTTCCCTCCCTCCCCATGTTTCCTGGAATCGTTCCCCAATATCACTATACTTGGAAGCAGGTGGATGGTTGCCAGAGGGTGTCATCTTGTTGACGCTGGAGGGTCAGAATGTGGCCTGACAGACTGAGCTCATTCCCTCCATACTCTGTTAGCTTTTTCTTTGTGTGTGTGTGTGGGGGGGAAGCACACCCAGCAGTGCCCAGGGATAATTCTTGGCAGAGCTTTGGGGACCATATGGGGTGCCAAGGATTGAATCCAGGTCAACTGCATGCAAGGTAAGCACCCTGCCTATTGTACTATCTTTCCAGCCTCAGTCATTTGCTTCTGTTTTTTTTTTTTCTTTTTGGGTCACAGCCGGCGATGCACAGGGGTTACTCCTGGCTCTGCACTCAGGAATTACCCGTGTCGGTGCTCAGGGGGCCATATCGGGTGCTGGGATTCGAACCCGGGTCGACCGCGTGCAAGGCAAACGCCCTACCTGCTATGCTATTGCTCCAGCCCCATAAAATGACATTTTAAACTTTTGGTCTAGGCCCAATTCTAGAACGTGAGCTCAACAGGTTCTACTAGTGTGATTAAAACAGTGTTTTCCCACTTCTTGAGGCCTGCTGCTTGGTTTGACTCTGGCTTTGGGTGGAAATTTCCACACAAAGTAATGTGGTAGAAATTTGGGGAGAATAAGTGTAGTTGCAAATCTAAATTAAAAAAGGCAGGTCAGGCCTCAATGAAAAGGTGAGATTTGAGCAAAAACTTGAAGAAAAAAAAAAAACAGGGAATGAGTGGCTGGAGCAATAGCGCAGCGGGTAGGGTATTTGCCTTGCACGCAGCCGAACCAGGTTTGATTCCCAGCATCCCATCTGGTCCCCTGAGCGCCGCCAGGAGTAATTCCTGAGTGCATGAGCCAGGAGTAACCCCTGTGCATTGTTGGGTGTGACCCAAAAAGCAAAAGAGAAATAAATAAAGCCAGGGAGTGAGCCAGGTGGATTTAAAGGGGAATAATAAAAGCATGCCTGGGTGTTCAAGCAACAACTAGAAGGCCAGGAGAGCACTGGAGAAGAGGAAGCCAGGTAAGGGACCAGGAAGGATAGTGTCTGACTTTCACTGAAAGGGAATGGGAAGGTATTGCAGGACATGGGGAAGAGGGTGGCAGAGTGTGGTTGGGGGGAGAGGAAGGGATGCCTGCTGTGCTCATTGGCTGCTCCCAGCTTGATGCTTGAGGATCTCTGCTAGATGGTACTCAGGGGACTGGGAGATGCTGGGAACTGAACCCTGGCCTGCAGCACACAGAGCACGCCTTCCAGCCCCACGAGCTCTCTCTCCAGCAGACTGTGGTGTGTTGGTATCTTAGAATCTCTCAACTGCTTGGGTGAGGTGAGGATGTATGACAAGGAAGTGGGTTAATGCAGGCAAGTGTGACAAGTTCTCAGTGAAACCTTATGAGGAAATGAAGGGTGTTTGGGCTAGACTGACAGCACAGAAGGGGTGCGGGGTGGGGGTGAGATCTCCTGTGGGTTTTGAAGACAGAGCAGTGTGGTTTTCTAAGATTCAAGCCATCTTTTAAAATAATAATAATTAGGGACGGGAGAGAGAACACAGCAGGCAGGGCGCTTGCATTTTATGCAGCAGACCTGGGTTCAACTCCCCGCTACCCCCATACCTGAGTCCTGCCACGAGTGATTCTTTTTTTTAAACTTTTTTATTGAATCCCTGTGAGATAGACCCTTACAAAGCTGTTCATGATTGGATTTCAGTCACACAGTATTCCAACACCCATCCCTCCACCAGTGTACACTTCCCAGCACCAGTGTACCCAGGTTCCCTCCCATGATCCTCCACCCCTCACCCCTGTCTGCCTTTATAGCAGGCGCTTTTCTTCTCCCACTCTCCCCTCCTCCCTCCCTCCTCTCCTTCCTCCCTCCCTCCCTCCCTCCCTCTCTTTTGGGCATTGTGGTTTGCAATATTGATACTGAAAGGTTATCAAGAGTATCCCTTTACCTACTTTTAACTCTCGGTTCCTGCAGGAGTAGTTCTTGAGCACAGTGCAAGGAGTAAGCCCTGAGCACAGCCAGCTGTGACCCCCAACTAATTAATTAATACTAGCCTCAAGTTTCTCCCAAGTACCATGTCTTCCATTGAGCCCCCTCTGCTGGACAAATATGAAATTGCCTCCCATTTTTAAAGACCTGCCCCTGTGCTCCGAAACGTAATAAAACTGCAGGGTTATTGCTTCCCTGGCTGATTAGAAGACAAAGGCTCCTATCATGCCCTCTGACCCCCACTCTTCGCTACCCATTCCCTGACATTAAGGCCCTTACATGGAGACCAGCTAGTGGACAGGAGCAGAACCTCCTAGACTTAACCAGTTATGAATTTTTATCAAGTCTGGAAATTCTCAAAGAAAGATGAAATTCCCGGGGCTGGAGCAATAGCACAGTGGGTAGGGCGTTTGCCTTGCACACTGCCGACCCGGGTTCGATTCCCAGCATCCCATATGGTCCCCTGAGCACCGTCATGAGTAATTCCTGAGTGCAGAGCCAGGAGTAACCCCTGTACAAAAAAAAAAGAAAGATGAAATTCCTTTTTTTTCTCACTATATCCCACTTATTGAAAATAGAGTCTATGCAGTTTTATTTATCAATTGATACAATTGGTCAATTTAATTGGGAAGATGGGGATTATCTTTAGAGATATCTATCTTATTGATAAAAAGATTTGGTGTCTTTTGTAAAGATTTATGTTATTAATTTATTCCAAGTCTATTATACTATTTTGGAGAAAAGATCTCATATTACCTGTGAGTAATATCTTCTACTTCTTGCAATAGATCAAATTCTGTATTTTTTTTTATTTTTGGATCACACCCAGCAATGCACAGGGGTCACTCCTGGCTCATGAACTCAGGGATCACCCCTGGCGGTGCTCAGGGGACCATATGGGATGCTGAGATTTGAACCCGGGTCGGCCGCGTGCAAGGCAAACGCCCTACTCGCTGTCCTATCGCTCCAGCCCCAAATTCTGTACTTTTGTAACATCTAAGAATTACCAAAAAGCAACCAACAAAAACTCACATGATGCAAACAGCTTGAGACGTGACCTTCCACTTGCACAGAAGCAATTACTCCATGCTAAAATGACCTTAGGGCCAAAGGTTCCACAGAATCATATAGCCCTAAATTTCCTGTGTATTTTCATCATGACCCTGAGAAAAGATAAATTTCTGCTTTGGATGCTTACCACCTAAAAGATCCACTCAGACCACTCACACCACCATCTACGGGAGATCTGAGATTTTTCTAAAACCAATGTTGAGGAATTCGTATACATAAAGAGACCAGAGAGATAGAACAGGGGACGAGGCCCTGCCTTGCATGTCGCCAAGCTGGGTTCTATTCCCAAGCCCTACCAGGATCCCTGAGCACAGAGCCGGGATTCAGCCCTGAGCACCACTGGGTTCATATGCCCCAAAAACAAACCAAAAATGCCAGCAATGAATTAGACAACTTAGCCTCCAGCATCCCTAAAAAGGGATGCTGCCCCTTGTTCTTGCAGTGCCGAAGGATACAGTAGACGAAGGCAAAGTCCTGCAAACAGGTAGGTCACAAGGACAAGATGCTCGCCCTACTTCCATGGAAGTGAATGACACATAATGTCCAATAGGTGTGCTGCTCCAAGACTGGTCAATGAGACTGTGTTGGATGTGTGGAATAGTAGTAAAGGTTTTGGGCCTCTCTGTCTGGCTATGATCTTTACTTCCCCTTCTCTACACAAGTGCCCTTCAGCTTTTGGTAGAGACTCCAGTGGTCATCTGTGAAAGGGCCTTTTTAACAATATCTAATGGCATGATTTTTATTTTTATTTATTTATTTTTTTTTTGCTTTTTGGGTCACACCCGGCGATGCACAGGGGTTTCTCCTGGTTCTACACTCAGGAATTACTCCTGGCAGTGCTCAGGGGACCATATGGGATGCTGGGATTCGAACCCGGGTCGGCCGCGTGCAAGGCAAATGCCCTACCCGCTGTGCTATCGCTCCAGCCCCGAATGGCATGATTTTTAATGTTTTGACTTCATTACATTGTGGTCAGAGAAGGTGGTTTATGAGATATTGATTCTCGGGCATTTACTGAAGCTTGTTCTGTGGCTTAGAGAGTGGTCAATATTTGTAAGTGTTTTATGTGTGCTTGGAAAGAATGTAAACTCTCATTGTTGAGCACAGAGTTCTATTGAAGTTCAATAAATGAAGGCGCTTAATTATGTTCTCCAAATCTTCTGCATCCTACTTGATCATTGCTCTGCTGAATGTGTCGATTACTAACAGAACTGTGTTATCTCCCACCGTGGAAGTGGATTTTCCCCTTAGAGTTCTGTCAGTGGCACCAGGCACGAACATTACTAGATGCAGAGTTTAGAATTTATATTTCTTGGGGTTGGAGCAATAATACAGTGGGTAGGGCATTTGCCTTGCATGCGGCTGACCCGGGTTTGATTCCCAGCATCCCATATGGTCCCCTGAGCACCGCCAGGAGTAATTCCTGAGTGCAGAGACAGGAGTAACCCCTGTGCATCACCAGGTGTCACCCCCCCCCAAAAAAAAAAACAAAAAAGGAATTATATTTCTTTCATGAATTGAACCCATCATCGATGTACATATGATTTTCTTTTTCTGTACTACTCATTTTTTGCCTTAAAGGATATTGCATCAGAGCCAAAGAGATGGTTGAATGGGCTAAGTGTCTGCTTTGCATGCAGGAGGCTTGAGTTCTCTCCCTACCATTCCATGTCCTCTGAGCATCAGTTGCTGAACACAGAGCCAGGAGCAGCCCCTAAGTACTGCCAGTGTGATGCAAAAGTAAGAAGAATAAAGAATAGTGTATCTGAGGCCCGTCCCAGCGTCTCTGCTGTCGGAGCTGCCAGCACTGGTGCAGAATGATGCACACCTTGCATCCCAGCTACTCTGGCACACCACGGCCAGGGGCACAGGAGCACCGTGACTAAACCGTTTAACCCCAAGGGAGCAACTGAGGATGTGCTAGCACCACAGCCAAGAGGGTGTGCCCCTGTCACTGTGTGTGTGAGCACAACTAAAGGGTACAACCCCTGTGACCAGAATGTGTGAGAATGCCAGAGCAGAGAGCTGGGGGGGGCGGGTGTCGCACACAGCAAGTGCATGCCTTACCTGCCAAGGAGACTTGGGTCCGAGCCCCAGTACTGAAGAAAACAGATTAAAGCAGAGCGTGGTCCTTAAAGAGAGGGAACCCGCAGCCAGTCTCTCTCCCACCACTATCAGCTTGGGTCAAGTGACTTCATCTCTTTTTACTTGTTTTGTTTTGTTTTCTAGGTCATACCTAGCGGTGCTCAGAGGTTACTCCTGGCTCTGCATTCAGGAGTTACTGTTGCTGTTGCTTGGGGGACCATATGGGATGCCGGGAATCGAACCCAGACACAGGCAAGGCAAACACCCTCCCCCCTGTACTATTGTTCAGGCTCCTTGATGTCATCTCTCATCTGGATTATCACACTAACTCCAGCTGGTGTCTCTGCTCCTCCTCATCTCCTTCACCCAACCTCATCCTCTGTTTTTACAGTTTTCTTTTTAGAAGATAAATCAGGGGTCTGGAGTGAGCACAGCGAGTAAAGCGCTTGCCTTGCACGCGGCTGACCCAGGTTCGATTCCCAGCATCCCTTATGGTCCCCTGAGCACCGCCAGGGTTAATTCCTGAGTGCAGAGCCAGGAGTAACCCCTGTGGATCGCCGGGTGTGACCAAAAAAAAAAATGAAGATAAATCAGACCCTTCACCCTATTCAGACCCCCCCAATACTAGCTCAACATTTAACTCACAGTAAAAGTGCTGATTGACTAGTCAACATTTTGTTTGTTTGTTTGTTTGCTTGTTTTTGCTTTGGGGCCACTCCCATCTGTGCTTGGTGCTACTCCAAGTTGGTGCTAGATGGTTACTCCTGCGCAGTGCTCAGGGAGACCATGAGGTGTTAGTGATGAGGCCTAGGGCTCCAGGATGCAAAGTCTATGATCCAGCCCTTCCAGGCCACCTCCCAGCCCCAGGCTTCATTTAGAATGGCAATAAACACTTCCAACACTATGTAAAGAGCTCTGTCCAGTTCTTTATAAATGTTGGGTGATTTAATCCTCCTAACAACCATGTAGAAGGAAATAGTGGTGGGGGGTGCCAGACAGAAGAGTTAATCCAGTTGCTAATTGTTGAGATCTCTCAGATGGTAAAGCAGGGCTCTCAGTCTGCACCCTTCATCAGTGCACTGTCCTATTTTCCTTCTAATGGAGTTGCATCTGAAAGTTGTGTTACCTGAAATTGCTGTTTGTAATGTTGGCCAACCGTCGTATGTTCTATATAGTTTTATCCTGAGGTCACTTCTCAGGGAATTTTGCATGGGTCCAGACAAGTTCTACATCATTTCAGCCCGAGGACACCTCTAACCTAAAACTCATTTTATTTCTTTGGTTTTTAATGTGTTTGTCTTGGGACTTGGGGTAGAGGGGAGGCCACACCCAGCAGTAATCAGGGCTTACTCCTGGCTCCGCACACAGAGATCACTCCTGGCGGTGCTCCAAGGACCGTAAGGGGTGCCAGAGATCAAAGCTGGGTTGTCCATGTGCAAGGCAAGCTCCCTGCCTGCTGATCTGTCTCTCCAACCCAGAGATTCTTTATTATTGTTGCTATAATGCACACCTGGGTCATTTGCCAAAGGAGGTAGTTGGGATTCTTGAAAAGTGTTTATTTGGATAGAGTATAGAATACATTTTATTTTACTGTCAAGAACAAGGCTGTGCACTGAAAATACATTTTTTTTGCTTTTTGGGTCACACCCGGCAATGCACAGGGGTTACTCCTGGCTCTGCACTCAGGAATTACCCCTGGCGGTGCTCAGGGGACCATATGGGATGCTGGGAATTGAACCCGGGTCGGCCGCATGAAAGGCAAACACCCTACCCGCTGTGCTATCGCTCCAGGCCCTGAAAATACATTTTTATGTAGCATTTTTTAGGCTGTTGTGTCAAGAAGATGGTCATTAAAATTAATTAATTAATTAATTAATTATTTTTTTAAAAGATGGTCATTTCCTCTAATGGAATTGCAACTTGTCACCCTCTCCCTCCAAGTAGCTAGTGAATTCACATGTAACATCAAAACTCAGCCCAGGGTTGGTGAAACAATACAGAGGTGATTGTGCTGGCCTTCGGGGAGTCCACCTTGGTTTGAATCCTGGCACCCCAAATGGTCCCTCAAGAACCTCCAGGAGGCTGAGCTTTTCTCTTTCAAAAAGTGATTTGACTTTGTTTTGAGCTCATGCACAGCAGGGTGTACTCTCGGCTCTGTGCTCAGGGATCATTCCTGTTGCTGCTCAGGGCAACTATATGGAGTGCCAAGCGTCAAACACAGGTCAGCCGCATGCAGCCACTGTACTGTCTCTATGGTACCCCCAAAAGTTATTTCTTTTTGAAAAAAAAATCCTTGGTATTCCCTATAGTTGGTTCCCCTATCTTTGAGTTTGTTTGGTTTTTGAGGGCGGGGGCCACACCGAATGGTGCGCAGGGCTTACTCCTGGCTCTGAACTCAGGGGTCACTCCTGTGGGGCCCAGGGTGCTGAGGAGAGAATCCAGATTGACCAGGTGTAAGGCAAGCACCCTAGCTGCAGCGCTGTTGCTCCAGCCCCTCCCATCTTTGTATTTTTCAGGTTTTTCATCGGACCTGAGGAACATCTAGTTCTCTTTGTCCAAATATTTATCTTAATTTTACCTTTATTTTAAAATGTATTGTTTGAATCCCCCTTGCCTCCTCACTCTGTTGCTTCTGCGATGACCAGGGTTACCGCCATCAGGAGCTAGGCGCCCTGAGACTGCACACTCCGTTCTGACCACAGCAGAGCCACAGGGTTCGCTCCCAGGCATGCGGCCCGGTGCAAGGGACCACAGTGATCTCTGAGCATCGCCGGCCTGAGGCTTCCAAGCCAGGTGCTCTACCTACCGCTATGCCCCGTGCCTAAGATTAATATTCTTTTTTTTTTTTTTTTTTTTGCTTTTTGGGTCACACCCAGCAATGCACAGGGGTCACTCCTGGCTCATGCACTCAGGAATCACCCCTGGCGTTGCTCAGGGGACCATATGGGATGCTGGGATTTGAACCTGGGTCGGCCGCGTGCAAGGCAAACGCCCTACCCACTGTGCTATCACTCCAGCCCCATAAGATTAATATTTTTTTTGCTGATTCTGAGTTTCCTTTGGGGTGAAACCGGTTTTGTGAACTGTGAACTCCCAACACCAAGTAGAATAGTTGGAGCTGTGGAGTTCCCAAAAGAGTTGAATTGAATTTCCAGAGTCAGAGAAACATACTTGACTTGAAGGAAAGCAGAGAAGGTCTGAGATAAGCGAAGACTTTAGGTGGAAGAGATGAGTGTTGTCTGCATGGGGCACACCTGGAAGTCCTCAGGGCCACTCCTGGCAGTGCTCAGGGGACCATATCTGGTGCAAGGGGATTCAAACCAGGTTCACAGCTACATGCAAGACAAGCACCTTAACCTCTGTACTATCTTTTCAGTCTGGGGGGAAGTGAGTTCTAAAGTCAGAACTGGGGCTGGAGTGATAGCACAGGGGGTTTCCCTTGCATACAGCCGACCCGGGTTCGATTCCCAGCATCCCATATGGTCCCCCGAGCACCGCCAGGTGTAATTCCTGAGTGCAGGGCCAGGAGTAATCCCTGAGCATGGCTGGGTAATAAAGTCAGGACTATCTTAGGAAAGGATGAATTTGCTGGGGCCAGGGAAATAGCTTAAAGGGTCAGAGGCCACAGTTTGCATGCTGAAAGCCTGGATTTGAGCCCCAGACCACACAGTCCCCCAATAACAGCAGGTGCAAGCCCTGAGCACTGAATTAGGAGTAGACCTGAGCATCACTAGGTATATCCCAAAAATAAAACTGAGCATCCCAGGTGGGGCAAAAATAAATAAGAGCATTTCTGCCTCTACTATCTCATTTATTCCCTATAACAATTCTGTTGATAGAAGATGTCACAGGCCAAAAGAGAGAGCCCCAAAACAAAACAAACAAAAAAAAAATAGCAGCTCCTCTCCATCCTCTTTGATCCAGGAAAATCTCTTTTAAGAACAAATCAGGGGGCTGGAGAGATAGTACAGCGGGTAGGGCGTTTGCCTTGCATGCGGCTGACCTGGGTTCAATTCCCAGCATCCCATATGGTCCCCTGAGCACCGCCGGAAGTAATTCCTGAGTGCAGAGCCAGGAGGAACCCCTGTGCAACACCAGGTGTGACCCAAAAAAGCAAAAAAAAAAAAAAAAAGAACAAATCAGTAGAGTTTTGTTCATAGGCTGTGCATAGGCTGTGCAATCCAAATTACAACAACAAACTTTAAAATGTACCTGTCAGGGGGCTGGAGCAATAGCACAGCGGGTAGGGCGTTTGCCTTGCACGCAGCCGACCCGGGTTTGAATCCCAGCATCCCATTTGGTCCCCTGAGCACCGCCAGGGGTAATTTCTGAGTGCAAAGCCAGGAGTAACCCCTGTGCATCGCCAGATGTGACCCAAAAAGCAAAAAAAAAAAAAAAAAGTACCTGTCAGGGTGGCTGCGGAGTAAGAGGGAACACCAGTGGAGGAAAATTAACAGTAGTGGTAAGATTGGTGTTAGAACATCATATCCAAGACACAATGCCAGAAAATAGTACAGTGGGAAGAGTGTTTGCCTTGCATGCACCCTACTATGTCTCTTGTTTACCATGTTACTTGTTTCCATACTAAAGAACTGCAAAATGCACAGCCTATGAACAAAATTTTTCTGATTTGTTCTTAAAAAAGATTTTCCTGGATCAAAGAGGATAGAGAGGGGCTGGAAATAGCACAACAGGTAAGGAGTGCCTGCACTAACAAGCGGGGTTCAATTCCTGGTCCCATGAGCCCCACCAGAAATTATTCCTGAGCAGAGCCAGGAGTAACCCCAGAGCACTGCCTGGTGTGGCTCCTCACCCTCTCCTGCCCCCCCAAAAAGTTTTAATTCATTCTCACCAACAGAAGAGTACTTGACTCACTTGATGTTGCGTTTAAATTTTTATTTCCTTTAGTAGAAAAGTTCAACAGTTCTAGGGTTAGAGAGATGTTACAGCAGGAGTGCGTTTGCCGTGCACGTGGCCGACCTGGGTTCAATCCGCGGCATCCCATATGGTGCCCCCATCCCCACCCTCACCCCCACGCCCCACTAGGAGTGATTCAGGAGCAACCCCTGAGCATACCCAGGTGTGTCCCCAGAAAGTTTAAAGCTAAAGAAAAAGTTTAACGTTCTTCCCTTCAATTGATGGGGGAGGGGATGGGCAGAGGAGTGCTGGTGTGTTGGGCCACACCCAGGAGTGCTCAGGGATCACCCAGGAAGCGGCTTGGGGAATCCTATGTGGAGCCGGAGGAACCAGGGGGGTCCGCGTGCAAGGCTTAGCGCCCCACCCGCTGTACTGTCTCTCTAGTCCCTGCATTGGTTATTTCCGTAGTACAGTCTGTCCTACCTTGAGCTCGCTTTCCTATTGGGTATCATTTTATTGCTATTTTAAACGATATCTATCTATATTTTTTTTTTTTGTCACACCTGGCGATGCTCAGGGGTCACTCCTGGCTCTGCTCTCAGGAATCACCCCGGCGGTGCACAGGGGACCATATGGGATGCTGGGAATCGAACCCGGGTCAGCCGCGTGCAAGGCAAATGCCCTCCACGCTGTGCTATTGCTCCAGCCTCTGTTTTCAACAATATTAAAGGAAAAAAAAATTTGTAACCCCTTCCGTGGGAAAATGGTTCAAAGGGCTAGTGCGCATGCTTTGCATGCGGAAGGCCGAAGTGGGACCCCACCCCACCCGCGCCGCATGGCAGTCTCCCCACGCCCCAGCCTCCCAGCACCCTGAGGGGCGACTCCAGCGCAGCCTGCAGGGAGTAGACGCTAAGCACCTCCTAAAAACCTGGTTGCTAGTTCCTGATCGCTAACTATTGGCGATTTCGTTCACAAGAGAAGTTTCAAGAGCAGGGCTGGCTTTTACCCTCCCAGAGGGAGGAAGACTGCCACAAATTCTACGGCGGGAAAGCACTGCAAAGGCGTTGGCTCTCCCAGCCTGAGAAGGAACGTCTCGCGGGATCTCAGCTGTCCTTGGACGTTGGGCCCGACTACAAATCCCAGAATGCAACGCGCCAGAAGGCCCGAGCGCCCGAATGAAGGCTTAGGTCCAAGGTCATGTGTCTGTACGTAAGGCGTCCGGTCATCTCTCCCACGCCTGTTTCTGCGCTTCCACCTTGGTCGCCATTTTGTGCGGGAGGTTATGGAACCGCCGCGTCCCGCCGACTCTATGGTCGAGTCTTTCAAGGATTGACCAATCGGGAGCCAGACTTTGGAGACAAGCCCCGCCTTCGTCCGCAGGGAGGCGGGAGCTGCCACGAAGCTCTAGTGGAGAGCTGGAGGAAGAAGCCGCGGACAACCAATGAGAAAGGAGGACCAGAGGACGTTAACCAATAGGGGCGCGGAGGTATTGCGGCCAATGAGAGTGAGGGTACCCCGGGACACGTGGGTAGGGGAGCTGATCGCTGGGACCTACAGCTAAAGCTAGGAGGTGAGTCAGTCACCTTGAGCAGGGCAGCGCTGTGGTCGGAGCAGGGGCAGCTGGGCAGTGGGAGCGCAGGTGACTTGGGGCCGGCTGCTAGCAATGGGCCGGGGTTTGGGCTGGACTGGGTAGAGAGGTTTTTTTCCTCTCGGCCGGGAGAGGCGGTGGGTTTCCGTAGTCTTAACAAGCAATGTTCATTTCCAACGGTAATGAACGATTAACCGACCTGGCAGAGGCGGGCGGTGGACAGCTGTGTGAAATGGGCAGCTCCTTGCACAGCACTTGCCCAGTATCTGTCTGCAGCCCTCCCGGGAAATCATCCTCTTTGGCAACATTTCCCTCCTGGGACTGGGCCTCCTTCCTTTACTTCCGATCTCCGTGACCTTTTCTTTGCAAACGCGTCGCGCTGGAAAGTGGTGAACCAGGAATTCGCTCTGCCCCTCTGACCTCTAATACCTTCCTCCGCTGGGGGCACGATGGGAGGAAGACGGTGGTCCAGGGAGGACGGGCGGGGTAAAGGGGACGACTGAAGGTCGTCACTGTAAGCAAACGACTAAGCTGTCAGTGGTTGAAAAAAATATTTTTTCTCCCCTCTATAGACCGAAAAAAATGCAGACCACCGGGACACTGCTCGTTACTCCGGCTCTGGTAAGCTGCGACTCTGGCTGCTTTTAAAATGCCGGGTGTGGGACCTATCCGTGATTAATGAATGAATAGAGGGAAGCTTGACATCCTACTGATACTGGCTCTTTGGGGAGGACGCAGGATGAGATACAGTTAGCCCCTATTTATTTGACCCTGTAAACCAAACTATCTTGGCTTGGGAATGTCGTCAGCGTCCGGATCTGACCTTTACCCACAGCGTCTGACTTGGCCATGGCCAAAGAGCCCACTAAAGCAGCGATTCTCCATCTTGGCTGCACTTTGGAATCATGTGGGGAGTTTTTAAAAATGGTGATGCCTCAGCTGCACCCTGGACCCAGTTCATTAGACTGGGAATGGGCAGAACCCATGCATCCGTAGTGCTTAGAACTCCCGAGTATTCCCAGTGCTCTGCTGAGCGTGAGAAGCTCAACATTCCATTCCTGAAAAACTTCAAGGACGGGGTGCCAAGGTGCTGGCTGTCAAGAGTCTGGCCTTGTCATTTTCGTTCAGGCTGCATGGCCCTAAGCACTTTTTTATTTAAACAGTGTTTCCACGTCTAATTCCTTCTGCAACTTGAGTACAAATACGCCCCGTACCTGCTAGAATACAAGGGAGATCCTCGTTCTATCCTGGAATACGATTAGGGCCGGGCCTAAACTAGTGAACTTTGGTACCCCGGTTTTAATGGGAAGTTTGCCACTGCAGACTCTGCCAGGGTCTTGGGACAGCTCTTGGTGGGGCAGGCCTCTCTGGTAAAAGCAGGAATCTGTCACTTGACTGTGAGATGCATTGGGCTTTTCCCTTTTAAAGTATTTACAATTTTTTTTACAAGGCTTAGAAGTGTTATAGGGTTTGTTTTTTGTTGTTTTGTTGTGTTTTTTTTCTTATTTCTGATTAAAATATGTGGTGGGGTCGTTGTGTCTTTCTGCTTTTTACAGATCCGCTGTTGTACCAGGGGGCTAATCAGGCCCGTGTCTGCCTCCTTCCTGAACAGGCCTGAGATCCTATCTAAAGAGGTAAGGGGACATGGGCCATTTGTGACTTTCCCCCGAACAGGTGTCCTTCAGGTTAGGAAAGTTGCCTTTAGGCCAGTGGGGGAGGAAAATTAGGAAATCCTGTTTTCGTGGTTTTAAGTTCGTCAAGTTGAGCGTTCTGAGACGCTTGTCCACAAGTGAGGCTTCCCTGACCCACTCAGTTGCCCTTGCTGCCACTGGAGCCAAACCCTAAGACTAAGTCCCGGATACTGCACAGTCCTAGCCCTCCGTCATCTGGGCATCCTGCCAGCAGTTTCAGCGCTCAGGTGGGTGGGGTGAAGGTGGAGCCAGCCGGCTCTCTGTGTGCCCTGCTCTCTCCTTGCTCTCACTCCTGTTCTTTGCTCTTGCCCTCTCCCAGCCGCAGCCTTCGTACAGCAGCTCCCCGCTCCAGGTGGCCAGGCGGGAGTTCCAGACCAGCGTGGTCTCCCGGGACATCGACACAGCAGCCAAGTTTATTGGTGCTGGGGCCGCCACGGTGGGTGTGGCTGGCTCAGGGGCTGGCATTGGGACCGTGTTTGGCAGCTTGATCATTGGTTATGCCAGGTAAGTTTGGGGGTAGCCTCGAGCACCTGCCGCTGCAGTCCACTTTGGGGTGGGGGGAGGCAGGGAGAGAATCAGCAGGAGAGGCTCCCTTTAGACTTGGAGTTGATTTCATTGACCTCCTGTTCCCCGCCCCTACCCCCCCCTTAACCCTCCTACCCTACCCCCACCACCTCCCCCCCCCCCCCCCGTAGTGATCTCTGAATCAGAACCATGTTTTCAACCTGGTTCACTTAAACTTGCCTCATTAGTTACTCAGTGTGCCCGTCCAGGCCCCCAGATAGGCCGGGCCCTCGCTATCCAGCTTTCCCCTCCACCTAACCTTCCTGCCCTCCACCGCCCACGCCCTCAGCCCCTTCCCCTTCCTTGGACTGGCATCGATCTCTGTCCTTGGCAGGAACCCGTCTCTCAAGCAGCAGCTCTTCTCCTATGCCATCCTGGGCTTTGCCCTGTCTGAGGCCATGGGGCTCTTCTGTTTGATGGTCGCCTTCCTCATCCTCTTCGCCATGTGAGGCTCCGTGGGGGTCACCTACCCATCCCTGCTGCTTCGACTCCAGGCCACACCCAGTACTGGAGTGTACTGAGCTTTACCATTAAACACAACGTTTCTCTAAACCCATAAGCCTGCGCCTCTGTCCTTTGGCCCTGGGAGGGCCTTGGTGGAAAGGTGGGACAAGGGAAATTGATGGGTCAGACATTGGTGCCAAGAACCTTCCAAGGCTAAGAAGCTGCATTGCCGTGAATTAATGCACATCTTTTTAAGGGCCTACCCTTGGCTCTGTACTCAGGAATCACTCCTGGCGGTCCTCACGCGCCATATAGGATACCCGGGATTGAACTCAGATTGGCTGTGTGTAGGCAAGCACCTTGCTCACTGTACTATCTCTCTGGCCCAATGTGCAATATTTTTGAAGAGCTTACTTTCACTAAGTTCTGTACCAAAGATATACAAAATTAGAAGTACTGTCATACTGTCACCTATTTTGCAAATGAGGGAACTGAGAGGCCCAGGATGGCAAAATTACGTGTCCAGCAGAATAGCTGACAGAGATGGGGATTGCCCTCGGGCCAGCCTCAGTCTTTCATTGCCACCCCATCCCAACTGCTTTTATTTTGACCACACAATGATTTGGCTTCCCTGGGGGGGAAGTAATCCACAGCAGGCAAGAGGTGGACAGAGACCTCCAGCTACCTGCATTTGGTTTCATTATACTTCATTCTCAGCCTCTTCAGGAGTGCCTAAATGCTCTTGAATAAAGCAGATGAGGAACATAGTTCCTGTGCTTAGGAATTTACAGTCTGTCTTTTGTTAGAGATGAAATGGGCATTTTCTTTTTCTTTTTTTTTGGAGGGGGGTTTTTTGGGTCACACCTGGCGATGCACAGGGGTTACTCCTGGCTCATGCACTCAGGAATTAACTCCTGGCGGTGCTCAGAGGACCATATGGGATGCTGGGATTCGAGCCTGGGTCAGCCATGTGCAAGGCAAACGCCCTACCCACTGTGCTATCGCTCCAGCCCCCAAAATGGGCATTTTCTTTTTTTTTCTTTTTTGGGTCACACCTGGCAATGCACAGGGTTACTCCTGGCTCTGTACTCAGGAATGACCCCTGGCAGTCCTCAAAGGACCATATGGGATGCTGGGAATTGAACCCGGGTCAGCCGCTTGTATGACAAATAGTATAGCCCTACCTGCTATACTATTGCTCCAGCCCCAAAATGGGGATTTTTCTGATGGAGAAGCTACTCATGAAATGCTTAGAGAATTTGGGGCTGGAGCGATAGCACAGCGGATAGGGCGTTTGCCTTGCACGCGGCCGACCCAGGTTCAAATCCCAGCATCCCATATGGTCCCCTGAGCACGGCCAGGAGTAATTCCTGAGTGCAGAGCCAGGAGTAACCCCTGTGCATCGCCAGGTGTGACCCAAAAAAGCAAAAAAAAAAAAGAAATGCTTAGAGAATTTTGTGCAGTATTTCAGGTGCTGCACTTGCTAAAGTGGGACTAATAAGGCAGGCAAGAGAAAGCAGAGCTGAAGTACCCTGCAGGACCAATGCATGGATGGAATTCGTGCATAACTGCACAGGCACTGATAAACAGGGTCTCAAACTAGACATTTTCAGAAAGTACTTTTGTTTATTTTTTGGGCCACACCTGGCAGTGCTCAGGGATCACTCCTGGCAGACTCAGGGGCTATATAGGCATATAAGGTGCTAGGGATCAACCCCAGGTTATCCAACCCCTAAAAAAATAACCTAAGTGGGATTTTCTGTAGGCCTTATACCTCCACTTACTGAAAAAGTTCTATGAGGTAATGTCAAGAATTTTGTTTGGTTTGTTTTGGGGCCATACCTGTCGATACTCAGGTTACTCCTGGCTCAACACTCAGAAATTACTTCTGGTGGGCTCAGGGTCTATTAAGGAATTCTGGGAATTGAACCTGGGACCATGTGCAAGGCATCTCTCTGGCCCCACAAGAACATTTCTTAATTACAAACACAGCTAAAAGGCAGCAAGCAAAGCAGGCTAAAACACCAAAGAAATGTGAGTTATTAAGAATGAATTCAGGGCTGGAGTGATAGCACAGCGGGTAGGGCGTTTGCCTTGCACGCGGCCTACCCGGGTTCGATTCCCAGCATCCCATATGGTCCCCTGAGCACCTCCAGGGGTAATTCCTGAGTGCAGAGCCAGGAGTAACCCCTGTGCATTGTCGGGTGTGACCCAAAAAGCAAAAAAATTAAAATTAAGATTTAAAAAAAAGGATGAATTCAAGGGGGCTGGAGCGATAGCACAGCAGGTAGGTCGTTTGCCTTGCAAGCGACCGACCCGACTTCAAATCCCAGCATCCCATATGGTCCCCTGAGCACTGCCAGTAGTAATTCCTAAGTTAAGAGCCAGGAGTAACCCCTGTGCATCACCAGATGTGACCCAAAAAGCAAAAAAAAAAAAAAAAAAAATGAATTTAGGAGCGACAGTACAGTAGGTAGGGCACTTACCTTGCACTCGGCCAACCTGGGTTCGATCCCTGGCATTTCATATGGTCTCCCAAGCACTGCCAGGAATTGCAAAGCTAGGAGTAACCCCTGAGCATTGCCAGGTGTGACCCGAAAACACTGAAAAAAAAAGAATTCAAGATGGTCATACTAGAGCTCTGCAAAACGTCAAATAAATCTAAGGTTCTTGCCCCCCAAGGACTGGGCAGTGGAATGTATAGTGGAAACGAATGGTGTTGATGCATGATGGAACATGTGTCCTGTAGAAGCGAAAGGAAGAGGAGCAAGGAGGTTGGCATTAGCTGTCAGGCACAGTGTACGGAATATTCCATGAGAATTTCCAACAAGCCAGTGAAATGTTTTCCCAGGGAGACACAGAAGTGAAGCCCATGAAGGCCACATAGGTAGTCAGTAAAAGTGGATGCTCTAGCTCCTGTACCTGTGTTTTCATCACTGCAGTCTCATCCAAAGGTTCAAGGACAAGCCCAAGCCCAGATCTGACAGCAGGCCCACATTTCCAACCCCAAAATCCATTCATCATACAATTGTGGTCTTTTACCACAGGATGTCACAACTTTTGACTTTTTCAAAAATTCGCTAATTCATTTCGAGGGGAGGAGGCTTATCCTATGATGCTAAGCCACGTTAGATGCTAATAATAACTGCCTGTCCCCCACCACTAAGTATCAGCTATTGACCAACGTCTGCTGGCAGAGAGGGGCACAAACCACAACAGTTTATAACAACTGAACTACAATGGTCTTTCTGTCATCCTTACTATAACTTTCTAACAAGTTTTCCAGAACAAGCCAGTGATTGAAACTTGAGGCAGAGCCAAGAGATCTCAGGGCCACAGAAAAGGAATGTGACTGAGGTTGAACTGGGCAGCAGAGGTATCCCCAAGGGAGCAATGGATTAACTGGTAATACGGTTATGAAAGCGAGCACAGTAACCCTTTGGGATGTCGTGCTGGCACCCCGACCAGGCCACTACCCTCTGATGGTAATCAAGGAACAGCCTCCAGGGAAAGTGCTTGCATTTGTTTTCCTGTAGCATGCCAGGAACTTCACTTTTTACCAGGAAGCTGGTAAAATGTTTCCGTCTGTGGGCTCCAAATAGCCTTGGACTAGCTACGTTTAGAGGGGCCAGAGTGATAGTACAGCCAGTAAGGTGTTTACCTTGTATACTGTCAACCCGGGTTCAATCCCCAACATCCCTTACGGCCCCTTGAACCGCTAGGAGTGATTCTTGGGCACAGAGCCAGGAGTAAGCCTGAGCACTGCCAGGTATGGCCCAACCCCGCCCCATTGGCCCCACCCCCCAAAAAAAGAAAAACACTCAAATCAGCAGGGTCAAGAAATGGTTGTTGGGCCCGTGAAACCTTAGAGTCAGGGGAAAATGTTTCCTGGCCCGATAGGTCAGTTAAACTGTAAACCGTAGAACCTTAGTCACTAAAGCTCTTTATCTAGAGGCTATATACTATTAAGGACTGGAGCAACAGTACAGCGGGTAGGGCTGACCTTGCCTTGCACGTGGCTGACCCGGTTTGATTCCTCCATCCCTCTCAGAGAGCCCGGCAAGCTACCAAGAGTATCCCGCCCATACAGCAGAGCCTGGCTACCCGTGGCATATTCGATATGCCTAAAACAGTAACAACAAGTCTCACAAAGGAGACGTTACTGGTGCCCGCTCGAGCAAATCGATGAGCAATGGGAGAACAGTGATACAGTGATATACTATTCTGCTTTTTGCAAAATATTTGTGAATGGATACAGAGGTACACTGTTCCAGGTAGAGGGTCTACTGTCTATTAATTCCCAGAGGGGTCATCATCATCATCATCATCCAGTTGATCGTCGAATTTCTTGAGTGGTCTCAGTAACGTCTCCATTCGTCCTAGTCCTGAGATTTTAGAAGCCTCTCTTTGCTCGTCCTTCCCAACGATGCTGCATTGGAGGCTATTTCAGGGTCAGGGGAATGAGACCCAGCTTGTTACTGGTTTTGGCATATGAATACACCACTCGGAGTTTGCAAGGCTCTCCTATGTGGGCAGGAAACTAAGTAGCTTGCCAGGTTCTCCCAGAGGGAGAAGTGGTACCTCAAAAGAGTACTGGTAACCACTGGTCAGGATTGGAGCGATAGCACAGTGGGTAGTGCATTTGCCTTGCATGAAGCGACCCGGGTTTGATCCCCGGCATCCCATATGGTCCACCTGTGCATGGCCAGGAGCAATTCTTTTTTATTTTTTTTTCCTTTTTCAGTCACACCCGGCGATACACAGGGATTATTCCTGGCTCAGCACTCAGGAATTACTCCTGGCGGTGCTCAGGGGACCATGTGGGATGCTGGGAATCGAACCCGGGTAGGCCGAGTGCAAGGCAAACACCCTACCCGCTGTGCTATCGTGCCAGCCCCGAGGAGCAATTCTTTAATGCAGAGCCAGGAGTAAGCCCTGAGCACCGCTGGGTGTGATCTAAAAACAAAGCCTGGATTTGGGAGTCAGGAATCCAAATCCAGCCGTGACTCTTTTGCTAAGTGACTTATCTCTCTTGAGCCTTGGTTTCTCCATCTTTAAAATGGGATGAACACATTTCAGAGGATGTATATGCAAATAAAGGTAAGACTGCCATATACCATACTAATAAAAGCTACTGAGCATAAAGAAATATTCAGGATCTATAAAAATGAAATAACATAATCACAAATCTTTTTAATTTTTTAATATGACTCTTCTTATCACCAGAAGACTCAAAACAGCCCGTCCTGCAGCCAGAGAGGTAATACCTTTGGTAAGGCATTAGCCTTTCCAATTTAGCTCTCCCGGGTTTAATCCCTGGCACCCCATAGGGTCCCTGAGCCCGCTAGAAGTGATCCCTGAGCACAACTGGGTGTGGCACAAACACCCATTCCACACCCTGATTTTTTCCTTTTAGGTCAGGATTAATGACCTGGATTGGAACTCTTTCTTCTATTTCCTCTTTCCCTATCATTGAGCCCACTACGGAAGGCTGGGCTGGGTCTTGGGGATGGGCTGCTTCAGAGAACTATGGGCCTCAGGACTTTGTGGAAGGCAAGAAGGATCTTCCACCTACTTAGAGAGGGTTAAGGCATAGCAGCAACCCAAACTCAGGACACACTTGCTGCCGTCTGTCCTTGCATGAGGGCAAGTACCTAATTTCCTTGAGCCCGGTGCTACCAAACTTGGTGGCACTCAAGGTTCAGTGCTGGGGAGCTCCAGGAAGTCTGCTGCGGGCTGTGGCAGCCATCCCCAGAGGACATGGGAGTGGTTCCAGAGAGGACGCTGTGGTCCAGCTGCTAGTAAGAAGCAGCCAAGTGTGGCCCTAGAAGTTGCTGGCCTGCGGGTTGCCCACTTCTACAGGTGCACCCCTCCCCTGGGCCTTCCTCTTCCCAAGCTGAGCAGTTCCGGGGAACTTCCAGAGGAGGCGGTGCGTTGGTGCTGTCGTTCCCTGCAACACTTCTGGCCTTAACTTCTGTGTACTACTTCTTTGTGGAAGCACTGCTCAGTCCTTTGAGAAAGAGAGAAGGGTATCTGAGGAGGAGGAGAGGAAACTCGGGAGGTCCACAGCCAGGGGGATTGTAGCTAGCTAGCAAGTCACCTCTATGGTGTCCACCTTTTCCCCAGCCAAGTCTGAGACACAGAAGCTCGAGGGCCCCATGTTCCTGCCCTCAAGAAGGCCAGAGCCTGTAGTCAGAAAGATGAGTAACCGCACCGCTCGAGTAAAAGGCAGTGTGTGCTATATAATAAGGGTATGAAAAGTCAGCCATGAGGACCAGAGAATGGAGTAATTAAGAATGAGTAATTAATAATAATAATACGCCCGGAGGTATTAAGGCTTGGCAGTGAAAGTTCTATTCCAGCTAGTTATTTGAAGATGAGTAAGACTAAGAGTTAATAATTATTGAACATTTACTCCGGTCAGACACGGTGCACATTCATTATCACATTACATCTTCTTAGTAAATTACCATTATTTTACCAATAATCTTGTGAGGAGTGGAGCTAGTGGTTTAGTAGTTGGGACTTCCTCAGCAAAAGGGGGAAACCATTCCAAGTAGAGAAAATGTGAGCCAAGACACTGGTAGTGGACAAGTGAGGTGCCAATTATTTGCAACCTTACAAAATACTTCTAGAAATGTCAAAACTTCAGAAAAGGAGAATTAACACTCCAGATAGGGGCTGGAGCGATAGCACAGCGGGGAGGGCGTTTGCCTTGCACGCGGCCGACCCGGGTTTGAATTTCCGCATCCCATATGGTCCCCTGAGCACCGCCAGGGGTAATTCCTGAGTGCATGAGCCAGGAATGACCCCTGTGCATTGCCGGGTGTGACCCAAAAAACAAACAAAAAAAAAAGACAAAAAACCACTCTAGATATATGAGGAAAAAGGCTCAGAGGCTGGCTACATACTGCTCAGATAAAATACTTGAACTTTCCTCTGGCTATAAGGTAACTGGTTTCTCTTTACTGGCCCTCGGCTAAAGAACCTTGCAATAAAGATCAGTGGTCGCCCCCGCTCCCCTCCCCCCCATCAACCTCATCCTTCCCCAATAAGGAGGGAACTCACTGAAGAATTCTCTAACTTCGTTGTTTTGGGGAGGCAGGGACCACACTCAGCAATGCTCAGGGGTTGCTCCCAGCTCTGCAGTCGGGAATCACTCCTGGCAGTGCTCGGGGGTCCATATGGGATGCTGGGGATTGAACCCCTGGCAGCTGGGTGGGAAGGCAAACACCCTACCCATTGTATTATATTGCTGTGGTCCCAGAATTCTCTTTCTGTGTGTTTGCCTTGCACTCGGCCGACCAAGGTTTGATTCCCAGCATCCCATATGGTCCCCTGAGCACTGCCAGGAGTAATTCCTGAGTGCAGAGCCAGGAGTAACCCCTGTGCATCGCTGGGTGTGACCCAAAAAGAAAAAAAAAAAAACTTCCTGCTTGTTTCTATTCTTCCTAGGGAGAAAAGAAAAGGAACTGTTATTTTTCTTTTCTTTTTCCCTTTTATTTGGGGGTTTGGGGGTGGGGAAGAAACCACACCAGTTATGCTCAGGGATCCCTCCTGGCAGTGCTCAGGAGACCATGTGGTGTCGGGATGGAACCCAGGTTTGGGGTGTATATGTATAAAGCAAGCACCTTGTTCGATCACAGTATGACTGAAACCCAGTCATGAAAGCTTTGTAACTGTATCTTACAGTGATTCAATTTAAAAAGAAAAAAAGGGGGGGGGCTGGAGCTATAGCACAGCAGGTAGGGCGTTTGCCTTGCACACTGCTGACCTGACCCAGGTTCAATTCCCAGCATCCCAAACAATCCCCCAAGCACCACCAGGAGTAATTCCTGACTGCATGAGCCAGGAGTAACCCCATGTGCATTGCTGGGTGTGACCCAAAAAGAAAAGAAAATCAAGCACTTTATCACTTGTACAATCTCTTCGGCTTGGGTGTCATATTTTTATTTATTTGGGCCACACCCAGAGATCAGAGATGCTCAGGGATAACTCTTGGCTCTGTACCCAGAAATTACTCCTGAAGGTGTTCAGAGGAGCATAGGGGATGCTGCAGATTGGACCGGGTCAGTGACGTGCAAGGCAAGCGCACTACCTGCTGTACTATTCTTCCCAGACCCTGAAATCATATTTTTAAAAGAAGCCTTCTGTGTTTCTTAGTGCACAGTATTTGACACCTTCCCTATCTCAGCAGTCCTGAGAAATCTTCCTAAGATTTAAAATTCAGCCTTTTGATTCCGGTATATTTAAAGTCTCATGGAAGAAAAAAAAAAAAAAGTCTGAGCGTGGAGTCGGGAGGCCTGGTTTTCTGCCCTTTTTCAAGCTTGTTTCACTATCCCCATGGCAACACCTAGCAACCATGCCTGGCATTTAGCAGACCCTTCAAGCTCTCTGAATAAACTCTAAAACGAGGTGGTTTATCACTCGCGGGTTCTGATTCTTTCCTTCCTCGCTCCTTGTTGCAAGCACCGGCCAACGGCAACGTCGGCGGGCAGCAAGGAGAAAAGCGAAATCTCAGCCCTGGGCTCAGACTCATCGACCCAACGTGCCTAGAAGAAAGCGAGGGTCCCTGATCCCGACCCACGCGCACATCTCGGGGTCGCTCTCCTTAAACAGGCGTATCGTCCTCCCCTCTCAACACTTGAAAAGAAAGATTCCATGGAACCGTGTCCTCAACCGCACCTAGGTGTCCTCAGAACCTCCCCCAGCCACGCGCGGGCCCAATGCAGACCCAGAACCTCGGCCAGCCGGCGGGTTCCTCCCCCGCCGCCCTCCCGCCCTGGAGGACCGAGGGTGGACGCTCTTGCAGGGCGCCTCTCGCTGGTCGGGGCGGGGGTGGGTGGAGCCAGCGCCGCCCAGGCTGTGCAAGCGGAGGGAGGGGACACTCTGGCCCGGCTCTCGGTGGTGCGGGAGCGGGAGGGCGCAGCGGCCGCTCTGGTCGGCGGACGTGCTGCCGAGCAGTCCCGGAAGCGAAGCAGCTATGGCGGAGAGTCCGACAGAAGAGGCGGCGACGGCGACCGCGGGCGCCGGGGCGGCGGGCCCCGGGGCGAGCGGGGTCGCCGGCGTTGTTGGTGTGAGCGGCGGCGGCGGCGGCGGCTTCGGGCCGCCTTTCCTGCCGGATGTGTGGGCGGCGGCGGCGGCCGCGGGCGGGGCCGGGGGGCCGGGGAGCGGCCTGGCCCCGCTGCCCGGGCTCCCGCCCTCCGCCGCTGCTCACGGCGCCGCTCTGCTGAGCCACTGGGACCCCACACTCAGCTCCGACTGGGACGGCGAGCGGACCGCGCCGCAGTGTCTCCTCAGGATCAAGCGGTGAGCCGGGGTCTTTCCTCCCTCAGCCCGGGGCTCCACGGCGGGGCGCGACCTTCCCCGCGGCGCCCCCACCTCCCCGACACACCGCTCCCTGCGCCCCCCCGCGCGGCGCCCCGCCTTCCACGGCCGCGTCCTGGGGCCGGCTCCTCTCGCCTCCCCCCGCCCCGTCCCCCCCCCCCCCGCCCAGGACCCCTCCTCGCGTGCCCGGCTGCGACCCCGCCCCTCGGCAGCCCCCCGAGAGCCCGAGGCTCGCCGCCAGAAACCCGACTCTTGGGCGCTGCAGCAGCACCGGCTCCCGCCCTCCGCGCCGCCCCTCTCCCGGGCTTCCCCACCCGACCGGGCTGCCCCGACGCCCCACCCATCGGCCCTCCGCCCCCCACCCCCACCCCCACCCCGCCCGCCGCCCCTCGGAGTCCCGTTTGGAACGCACGAACTCGCCCTGCCCTGCCGCCACCCCGCCGAGCGCGGCCTCTGTCTTCTCTCTCCTCTCCCGACTCCTGGACGCACCGCACAATCGCCGCCCGCCCCCCACCCCCCCCAAGCACACAAGTCTTGCTCGCCGCCTGCACCCACCTGAAACCGTCCCTTGAGCCACTTTTCCAGAAACCCCTCCTCCTGTTTCCCCCCACCCCACTCCTGCGAGCTGTCCACTCCGCCACCTGTTATAGGTACCCCGATTGCTCCCCTCGTTCTTGCTGTGGGTCTTCTCCCACTCAAGACGTACTTTGCTTTTGTTTCACCCCCTCTGGGACAGTCTGTTTTACTTTCTTGAAACCAATAGAGACACTTCAAATATAGGAACAAAGGCCCCAAGTCCTTTCTGTGCTTATTTCTTGGGTGAATGATTTCAGATCTTATCTTTCAGTAGAGACTTTTTTTTTTTTCCCCCAAAAAATGTTTAGGACAGTGCGTATCACATGGGAAGAGGGTGCTACTACTTTGGCTGCTGTTAACCCTGAAACCTGCTTCCTACCGACCACACACTTCCTCTTCCGGTCTCTTCATTGCCCTCCTCAGCTAGATTATTCAGATCCCTTTCCATGTCTACCTGCCCACCTTTCAAGGTTGTTATAAAAATGAACCCACTCTGACTTTAAAAAGGACCTGGCCAGTGCCTGACACCGGACTCCAGCTGCCAGCATTGCCATCTTGAAGTTAGGAAATTACACTCGGGCCAGGTGATGGTACAGCGGAGAGGGCTTTTGCCTTGCACGCAGCCGATCTAGGTTCCATCTCCAGCATCCCATATGGTCCCCCGAGCGCCGCCAGGAGTAATTCCTGAGTGCAGGGCCAGGAGTAACGCGCTCGGGTGTGACCCAAAAAGCCAAAAAAAGAAACTCCACTCTCCTCTCCTTCTGCTCTAGGGTGGCTCACTCTTCCAGTCCAGACACACCTTTGAGTTCCAGTGCTTTGCTCTGGCACTTCTTCTGACCTACATACTCTGGCCAGCCCCTAAACATGTCCCTGCCTCGAATGTCCAGGTTTAGACTGATTCTCGAATGTGAGAAGGAAGTCGCTGCATATCATCTCCCAGATGTGTGACATTCTCAGCATTTGGGGGGGTGAAAATTCCCTTTCCCACCTGAAGAATGTTGCCCTGAGAACGTCTCCTGGGCAGGAAGACCGTTGTAGCTCACTTGCTTCCTCTAATCCCTTTGGCAACAATGGCCCCCTCTGTGTGGCTTATGGAACTGATTTTTAGTGGAGTTGATTTTTGCCTTCACAGTTACTAAAACGTCTTTATTAGGCATTTATCCATAGTACCTGCATGTCTCAGAGGTGGGAAATGAATGAATTGCCCTGTGAGAGGAAATGGGATGTTACCTTTACAAAGTGACATCTGATGCAAATTGGGATCTCTGATTCCCCCCCCTCCAGCTTCCCGCCCTCCCCCTGAGGAAACAATGACCCTTTGATAACAATTTGCTCTCTGCTTGCCTGACAAGTACTCAGCTGAGATTTCTCAGCCTTTGAGACAGTATAAACATTAGTGGTACCAAGCACGACTTTCTCAAGCCCTGGTCTCATTGAGGTGGTAACAGCTGCCCTGCTCAAGGGATACCCTTTTTTTCTCCTCTCCCTCACTCCCTTCCCTACCTCCTCTTGGTGTTAACAGGGATATCATGTCCATATATAAGGAGCCTCCTCCGGGAATGTTCGTTGTTCCTGATACTGTTGACATGACTAAGGTATGTAACTTGGTGGGAGTCGGGGTTTATTGGGAAATTGGCCCCTTAAAATTGAAAGAGCCTGGGGTGGAGAGATAATAACAGTATAGGGTGCTTGCCTTGCATGCAGCTAATCTGGGTTCAATCCCCAGCATCCCATAGGGTCCTCCAGTACTACCAGGAGTGATTCCTGAGTGCAGAGCTAGGAGTAACCCCTGAGCATTGTTGGGCGTGGCCCCAACCTTTCCACGTCCCCCCAGTTTGGTTTTTTTTTTTTTTGAAGAGCCTAAAGGAGATTTTTTTCAACTTTCATCTCTTACATAGTTAAAGAAACCAAGATTCCAGGAGAGTAAGTGACTTGCCCAAAGTGGCATAGGGAAGTGGAGCAGAGCCTTGAACAGGTGTTTGTTTATTAGGATATTTGCCAGTAGTCTTGATTGGTTTGGAAAATAGCAGTTTATTCCTGTTGTCCAGTTCAACTCTTTATAGAGCACTCTCATTCTCAAAAGTGCTCTAGTTTGGATGATAAATTATGTGGTCATCTTATCCATTGTCTGTCCAATCCTTTCCCGTCCCTCCACACCTTTAAGTACGCTGCTGTAAATCAGATGCAGAGGAGGATGGGGACAAGCTTGGGTGAACAGTGTTTGGAGTTAAAGACTTGGTTAGACTACTGTTGTTACTGGTTGCTTTTGAATATCCCTTTCACCCCAAAGACCATTTCTATCATCTGTTCACATAGAAAGTTTAGTATGTAATGCCTGAGTCCTTGGCATAGATAACTATACTTCGGCTTCTATAAAGTGCTCTGCCCTCAGAAGAAAATGCACTCTTAGACTAATGTTGGGAAGAAATCAGGTTTCCTGTATCTGTTGTTTAAGTGAAAATTCAGGTTCAAGTCTCTTCCAGTAAAGAATCAGATTTTATGTTGTTAATACTACTTTATTCAAATACATTTTACTGTTAAATTACTGATTTTTTTTTTCCTTAGATGATTGGAATTTTTTTTTCTTGTGACATCATATTCTCATTCAAGTACCAGTGTTACTATACTAGTCCCTGGGACCCCAGAGTTGATGTCATATTGATTCCATTGAGCTTGCTATTCCAAGTGACTGAGAGCTAAAAGATGATCCCAGGTGTCACCAGGGCAAGGAAGGGACTAGAGTGACTTGCATTAGATTGCAAGTTCTTTGTCCTCTTCCTTTTCAAATTCTGAGCAAACCTAAGTGCCTAGGAGCTTTTGTACAATATAATAAGCCTATCCTTTCCCTTCAGAAAGGGAGATTTTGTGTAGTAATATGACTAGAAGAAGAGAACTTAGTTTTCTGTTACATTTGCCACTGCTGAAATTTTTGTTGTTGTTATCAATCTGCAGTGTGGGGTAAAGTTCTGTGGGGTCCATCTAATGGCTTTGAGTGGCCCCTGAGTTTATCCCATTTTTCTTGATATCTTTGACACAGCTGGATGCTTCCTGAGCCACTCCACAAACCCTCCACAGTAGGTTTGATCCTCTGCAGAGGAAACAGATCCCCTAGGGCTCCGTCACAACCCCCAGCTCTGCACTGTGATTGGCACTGATGTTGTGGCCTGAAATCCTTTTCCTCTTTGCATTCATCTAACCTTCCCTTCATGCCACATGGAGGGTGGAGTTGCATCGTAAGCAGTCTAAGCTAAGCAAATTCAAGCATATGTACTCTGTAAAGTACTGCTTACTTAAATGTGCTAGGATAATGTTTTACATATTACCTTTTCTACTAATTTGGTACATCTAATCCTGATAAAGGAAAGTCAAGCAAAAAACATGCTTTTTGTGAGTTTTATGGAATATTCAAGGTATTGACTAGATCCAGTCTTCACTTTGGGCTCTTTAGAGTGTAACTTGAGTAAGATGCCACTCCACTGTAACGGGATTCCCTAAGATTCTGCACATACTAGTATGAGTGAGTACAGGCTGTTCCATTCTGCATGGTGAGGATATGGATGATGGTTTACCAGGTGAAGGTTTTGCTTCTGGTGTGGGTAGCAAATAGAAACCAGGAGGGGTTGGGAATGGGACATCACCTCACAATTTTGAGATGGGGTTTTATTTTGCAGATTCATGCATTGATCACAGGCCCATTTGACACTCCTTATGAAGGGGGTTTCTTCCTGTTCGTGTTTCGGTGTCCGCCCGACTATCCCATCCACCCACCTCGGGTCAAACTGATGACAACGGGCAATAACACAGTGAGGTTTAACCCCAACTTCTACCGCAATGGGAAAGTCTGCTTGAGTATTCTAGGGTAAGAGGAGACTTCTAAGTGGCCAAATTGGTTATTAGCAAATAATTGCACTAGGCCATCCTTTGTCAACCAGGATTTCTCATCTGACCTACAGAATACAGAAGATTGGAGTGACAATTAATTTCCTCAGTTCTCCACTCTAGTGGTACACAACTCATATTCTAAAGAGAGATGTTAATTCATTGTGCATGATGAATGCCTTAATGAAGTGGTTCTCTCTGAGCAACAGGGGTTTCAGGGACCCCACCCTACACTTGCTGTATCAGAAACCAAGGAGAGATGGGGATCCACCCATCGTGTCGTGTTTGTGTTTCGGTATCCGCCCGACTATCCCATCCACTTTTTAAGTGTCTAAAATGTCTGTTGCCTGCTTGAGAACCACTTCATTAGAGCATCAAGCTTGATTCTTTCCCACGTAGATTGAGAAAGGCTGTAGATCTTTGCCATTTAAGATTTGGGGTGTCTTATTTCTGAGGCTCAAAGAGTGTTTTGGAGTGGTGGTGATGGTGATAATTATGATATTAGAACAACTGAATGAAAAATGGCTGATATTGGAAATCACATAAGAAATAAAATACTCAAGAATCAGGTACATTTTGTTTGGGTGCTAGAGATTTTTGGTTTCATGTAGTTATCTCCTTGGGGATTAAAATTTCAGAATCATATATCTCTTGTCATAATTTGGATTGATCTTTAGAGTGTATGTAGTCTTAATTTTGCTAAGACAGTAAAGTGCAGGTTGAGGTTGAGAAAGTTGCCTACGTGGTGATACTGTTTTACTTTTGCCTGGCCTGCAACTTTTGTAGGTTGGGGGAGGGGTGGGATAAAGGCAGATGAAACAAACTCAAGGCTTAGGGATTTTTAGTTTTCATCTAGGAGTATGTTGTGATTGTGTGTAAGTGAGGAATTCCTTTGAAGACGTGATTCTTAAAGAAGTCTTTCCTCTCATTAGCATATATAATGGTTTGTGCTGGTAGGATAATATGTAGCCTACAGTGGTAAGAATGTAATTGTTCCTGTATGAAACTTGTTCATGAAAGGACTCTCTTAGGTTCTCCTCTAACACCAATATAAAAATAAACCTATTTTGAGCAAACATCAGCTCATAGTAGAAGTTTGGGAAGTAAGATTGTGGGGTAAAGGAGAACTGTATTGGCTGAAAAGGAGAAGCTCCAGAAATTGAAAATTGAGAAGAATCAGATAGAAAAGTCCCAGTGTTCTTGGTTGACTACATTGGCTTTGTCAACCTCGTTTCTTCCCTCCCTACCTAGGGAATAAATACTGCATTGGCTTGCTGAGAAAGTTTTCTGTGTTGACTGGAACCCTTAAAAACGTGAAATCTTAAAAAACCTTAAAAGTGCAAGGTTGGGGCTAGAGCAGTAATACAGCAGGTAGGGTGCTTGTCTTGCACGTGACTGATCCAGTTTCTATACCCAGCATCCCATATTGTTCCCCATCCCACCAAGAGTAAGCCCTGAGTACAGCCATATGGCCTCCTGATCCCCACCAGGGGTAATCCCTGAGCACAGAGCCCAAGTGAATCCTGAGCATTCCTGGTTATGACCCAAAACTAAGAAAAGTGCAAGGTCTAGGAGACCAGAGAGATAGTACTGCCGGTAGGGTGCTTGTCTTGCACACGACTGATCCAGGTTCTGTGCCCAGCATCTCCTGTTGTCCCCCATCCCACCAAGAGTAAGCCCTGAGTACAGCCAGGTGCTCCCCACCTCTGCACCCCCACCAAAAAAGTGCAAGGTCTAGAATTACTGACATAGCAAAGCAGAGAGTAAGTAGAGAGACAGCCACAGCAAATGCTGATAAAGTTGCCATTATGCATCACTTATTTGAGCTTTCCCCAATCCAGCAGAAGCAAGTGGCCATGTCACTAAAAGTAGCCATCCCAGCTCAGGTTGTATTCAGTTTCCAGTTCAGTGCCATTTCTTCCTTTAATTGAGGTAGAATCAATTGTTGTATTTTACTTTTTAAATTTTTTTCTGCCACACCTGGTGGTGCTTATAGCTTACTCCTGGATCTGTGCTCAGGGGACAATATAGAGGTCAGAGATCAAGCCCAGCTTGGCTACATGCAAGATAAGCACTCTACCCACAGTACTATTGTTCCAGCCCTTCACCTTTTAATGTCCAGGCTGTCTCCATTTCCCCAGTACTTAATCAGATTTATGAGAAGACTATTAGTTTTGATGTTTCTCTTATTCAGAATGTTTATTTCCAGATCTTTCAGTCTAGAAGTATCACTTGCTCTTTTCCTATACTTTGAATGGAGTACATTAGTCTTCAAAGAATTTGACACTCTTCAGGGTGATACAGAATATCACCTGATCATCAACCCCACCCATAGCCTCTAACCAGATGGCCTTTACCCCCACTGTGCTCAACTTCTCTCACCTCCCTGATTCCATCGCCACCTCTGAGTGAATAAGCACACTCCTTGAGGGCCACACAGATTAACTTTTACCTTACCTTTGGAGCTGTTTTTGGCCTAGTTTTTTACATTTTTTGTTCTTAGAACCTTCTCAGATTTCTGTTTGAAGAAAATCCCTTCAAAGTGATGTTGATTGCTCTATCTTTGTCTTTTTCTTCTTCTTCCTTTTTTTTTTTTTTTTTGTCTACTAGATAATAGATAAGAAGGCTAGGCAGTTAGCTGATTTTCTGATGAATGAGGGTGAGACAGAGGCTGGAAAATTCCAGATTACTAATAGTGAAAGAGAAATGTTGAGTCACCTGTGATGGGGCAGCCAGACCCAAGGGTTCTAGTGCACTGCTCTCTCTGTGACTTCCTTTCCCATCTCTCGACCTCACCCACCTCTCTCCCCTTTGATGTGTTTTGCAGTACATGGACTGGCCCTGCCTGGAGCCCAGCCCAGAGCATCTCTTCTGTGCTCATCTCCATCCAGTCCCTGATGACTGAGAATCCGTATCACAATGAGCCTGGATTTGAGCAGGTAAGCCACAGGGAACCAGCTTTGGGGTGTGGAAGATAGTTTTGGTTTTGTTATTGTTTTGTTTGGGGGCCACTCCTGACAGTTCTCAGGGTTTACTCCTGGCTCTGTTCAGGGATCACACCTGGCATACTCAGGGGTCCATATGTGGTGCTGGGGATTGAACCTGGGTAGGCTTGACCCTGGGTTGACTATGGGCAAGGCAAAAGTCCCACCCACTGTACTGTCTCTCTGGTTCCAGAAAATGGGATTTTAAGAGATAAGCTTAACAGTCTGTTATTTGCCTTTTCCATCTGTCTTGTCTTATAAGTTCTTAAGAGTTATTTTAGGGGGCTGGGGTTGTGGTCCAAAAATAAAGGTTATGCCTTGCATACCTGAGACCTGAGTTTGATCCTTGGTAAAAGGATTAGGAGGGCATACCTGGCGGTGCTCTGCAGTGGCAAGGATCAAACCGAGGACTCTCAAGCAGTGCGTACACTCTAGTCCTTTGAGCCATCTCCCCAACCAAAGATGGTTTTTCGTTGTTGTTGTCAAAGACGCTTTGTTTGTTTTTGTGTGTTTTATTGTGTTTTGTTTGTGCAACACATTTGATGGTACTCAGGGCTTACTTCTGGCTCAGAATTCAAGAATTATTCTTGGGTCATGCAGGTCCATATGCAGCATCAGGGATTAAACCTGCTTAACCACATGCAAGGCAAACCCCTTACCTGTTTTGCTTTTTATCTGTTGGGATATCTCTCCAGCCCCAAGATTTTTTTTTAAAATTTATTTATTTATTATTATTATTATTATTTTGCTTTTTGGGTCACACCTGGCGATGCACAGGGGTTACACCTGGCTTTACACTCAGGAATTACTCCCGGCGGTGCTCAGTGGACCATATGGGATGCTGGGAATCGAACCTGGGTCGGCCACGTGCAAGGCAAACGCTATACCCACTGTGCTATTGCTCCAGCCCCGATTTTTTTTTTTTTTTTAAGAAAAAACATAACAATGCTGTTAACTGACTTGTCAAATTATTTCCATTTGACTTGTATCATTAGCATTTGGAAATGAATTCTGAGCCTGCTAGGTAAGGGCTGTTAGAGCCAGTGCATTCTTGTGTGTGCCACCTTTCTCCAGTGCCTTCCTGAAGGATTTTTTTAGTTTTTTGTTTTGGTTTGGTTTGGTTTGGGGGCCACATTAAAGGTTCTCGATGTTTTTCCTGGCTCTGCGCTCACTCACTTTTGACAGGTTTGGAGGACGGTATGGGATACCTGGGATAGAATCTGCATTGGCCATGTCCAAGGCAAACATTCTACCTGTTGTACTATTGCTCCAGCCCTGACTTCCTAGTTGTGACTGCTGCCAAGCCAGACATTCTTCTGATACTAGATGGGACTGCTGCCTATAGCACTAAAAGGCTAATACCAGAGTGTGATGGTGCAGATGACTGAAGAGAAAGCAGAGCAGAGAGAAATGTATTTTCCAGGGGTACACTTTGTGTTAGACATGGACATTTGTTGTTGTTGTTGGTTTTGGGGGTCACAACTGGTGATGCTCAGAGCTTACTACTGGCTTTGTGCTCAGGGGTCGGTCACTTCCAGTGGGGCTCAGGACCCATGCGCACTGTCAGGAATCAAACCTCAGTGAGCCATGTCTAAAGCAACACCTTACTCACTATACTATCACTCCAGCCCTTGGCACCACTATTTATAAAACCTAGGAATCAAGGAGCCGGAGCAATAGCACAGCAGGTAGGACATTTGCCTTGCATGCGGCCGACCTGGGTTTGATCCCCAGCATCCCATATGGTCTCCCCAGCACCGCCAGGAGTGATTCCTGAGTGCATGAGCCAGGAGTAACGCCTGTGCATCGCCAGGTGTGACCCAAAAAGAAAAAAAACCTAGGAATCAGAAATTTATTTGTTTTTATTTATTTATTCGCTTTTTGGGTCATACCCGGCGATGCTCAAGGGTTACTTCTGGCTCTGCTCTACTCCTGGTGGTGCTTGGGGGACCATATGGGATGCCCGGATCGAACCTGGGTTGGCTACGTGTGAGGCAAATGCCCTCCCCACTGGACTAACTATCTCTCCGGCTCCACAGAAATTTTTTGTGATGGCCTGGAGGCTTCTTCTTGAGCAGTGCTCAAGCAGCCCTGTAAATGACTTGATTTTTATTTTATTTATTTTTTGCTTTTTGGATCACACCTGGCGATGCACAGGGGTTACTCCTGGCTCATGCACTCAGGAATTACTCTTGGCAGTGCTCGGGGACAATATGGGATGCTGGGAATCGAATCCAGGTCGGCCGCATGAAAGGCAAACACCCTACCCACTGTGCTATCGCTCCAGCCCTTGATTTTTATTTTGGGGCCACTTGTTGGTACTCGGGACTTAATCCCAGCTCTGTACTCAGGGATCACTCCTCGTGGTGTTTAGAAACATGTGCAATTTCAAACCAGGGTCAGCTGTGTGCAAGGCAAGCACCCTACTCTGTTCCCTTATTTCTGTTCCTTACTATTTAACGTGCTGTTTTGCTGTTCATCAAAGTACAGTGGCTGAAAAATACAGTTTCATAAAGATAAGAATGTCATCAAAAAAGAAATGGTGCTAGAGCCAGGGAGACAGTACAGAGGGTTCTTTTATACAGCCTACTGGCTTCCAGGTGGTCTTCCAAGCCTGCGAGAAGTAAGTCCTGAGCACAGCCAGGTATGCAGCCAAAACAAGACAAATGTCTTCATCATTGGAGTGCTAGGATGAACTCAGATCCTTACACATGCTATGCATGTCTTCTGCTACTGAACAATGTCCCCCAGTCCTCAAAAATAAAAATTTTAAATGTAGGAGGAGAATGGTGCAGTGTAATATTTAAACTGATCTATCTAGGGCTAGAGAGCTACCTCAGAGGACTAGTGTTCATGCCTTGCCTGCAGGAGGCCCAGGTTCAGTTACCCGGCAGCAATGATCCCCTTCCCAGCAGTTCGCTGAGATCAACGCCCAAACACCAAGCTGGGAGTAATCCCAGGCACCGCCAGGTATGGCCAAAAAAAACTCAGTTGTTTGAAACTAGTGTTCACTTGGCATTTGACAGAATAATTTCCTCAGACATTTAAACTATCACAGGGAGGGTAGAAGAAAAATTGAACAAAATACTCATAGAGATCTAGGGAGATAGTTCAAGTAGTAAAAAGTATTTAGCGTGTTTGAGGCCCTGAGTTTGGTCCCTGGCACTGCATTCCCCTCCATTAGCACTATTGGGTATAGCTCTGGTGGGCCTCTAAGCACTAGTTGTGGTCTTTTTTTTTTTTTTGGGGTCACACCTGGCGATGCACAGGGGTCACTCCTGACTCTGTACTCAGGAATTACTCCTGGCGGTGCTCAGGGGACCATATAGGATGCTGGGAATCGAACCCGGGTCGGCCGCGTGCGAGGCAAACGCCCTACCCGCTATGCTATCACTCCAGCCCCCCCTTTTTTTTTTTTTTTTTTGGTGTCACACCCAGCGATGCACAGGGTTACTCCTGGCTCATGCTCTCAGGAATCACTCCTGGCGGTGCTTGGGTGACCATATGGGATGCTGGGAATCGAATCCGGGTCGACCGAGTGCAAGGCAAACACCCTACCCGCTGTGCAGTCTCTCCAGCCCCCGTGTGGTCTTTTTTTTTTTTCTCACTACACTGGTGGTATGTTTTATTTATTTATTTTTTTATCTATTGCTTTTTGGGTCATACCCGGCAATGCACAGAGGTTATTCCTGGCTCTGCATTCAGGAATTTCTCCTGGCGATGCTCAGGGGACCATATGGGATGCTGGGAATCGAACCCGGGTTGGCCGCATGCAAGGCAAATGCCCTACCCGCTGTGCTATCACTCCAGCCCCCCGTGTGGTCTTTTTAAGAAAACAATATCCCAGGGCCAGAAGAGTAATACAGCAGGTAGGCACGTGCCTTGACTGACCTGGGTTCTATCCCTGGCACCCCATGTGGTTTCCCTAAGCCCACAAGGAGTGAACACAGATCCAGGAGTAAGTCCTAAGCATTACTGGGTGTAACCCAAACGCTAAAACAAAATGAACCAATATCCCGCAGTACCACTGTGATTTTACTATAGTATAGTTCAGGAATCATTGCAGCAGGCTAGAGATAGTTACCATTTTCTTGTTTATTAAAATTGTTTGTTTTCGGGGCTGGAGCTATAGCACAGCGGGTAGGGTGTTTGCCTTACATTCGGCCAACCCTAGTTCGATTCCCAGCATCCCATATGGTCCCCTGAGCACCACTAGGGTAATTCCTGAGTGCAGAGCCAGGAGTAACGCCTGTGCATCGCCAGGTGTGACCCAACAAGCAAAAAAAAAAAAGAAAAATTTGTTTTTGGGCCTGAGAGTACAGTGGGTAAGGTGATTTCCTTGAATACAGCTACCCTGAATTTAACCCCTAGCACCTTATATGGTCCCCTGAGCCCACCATGAGTGATCCCTTAGCACAAAACCAGGAGTAAGCCCTGATTATAACCAGGCATGACCCCCAAACAAAACTATTTTGGAGAGTTAGGGATGAACTTAATTTGTCACACATGCTACACATTCCTTCTGAACAACATCCTCAGCCCTCATCAAATATTTGTATCAGAAACCAACACTCTAATTGAATTGGTTAGAGGAAGGAGCATTGACGAGCCAGTGGGGAATTTGTTAAAGGCTAGGAGACTTAAAGTCCTTTCTAAATTCCCCGCCCACACTATGATTCAGAGTAGTTTTCTAGACCAAAATTAGAGGGTACTTTTTTCCCCAGTTATCCTTCTTGTTAAATTTCTAATAGTTGATTTGGTGATTCTAGAACCCCGCAGACATGTGAAGAGTTACTCATGCTGTATCCTGGTGCCTATGGTTTTCTAGACCAAGATATTTAATGTCATATATACCCGTTTTCCCTGCATTCTTTTTTTAAGGAGGTGAGGGGGGAATTGGGGAATCAAACCCTAGTTCTTTTACCTAGGAAACATGAGCTTTACCACTAAATCACATCCCCAGCACCTGTGCTTCCATCAATATTATATTTGGTTATTTCCTTAAGAGCATTTCATTTCAGGCTTAGCAAAGTTTCATGGATCTAGTTTTCTGCTTATCAGTGCCATGATCTGGAGCAGAGGAGATATCGAAGTGTATGGGAAGGTGGTGAATGGTCTCAAACATAAGGACTTAGTTGCTCTTTGTGGATCTTTACCATGGAATGGAAAAGGTATCTTCTTAGCTCATTGCTTGAGTCACATACTTCATACTAATCCTTAATATCTTCTACTTTTTGCCTAAAATTTACACTTGGATATTCTGATGTCTTATCACATTATAGGAGAGACATCCAGGAGATAGCAAAAATTACAATGAATGTATTCGACATGAGACCATCAGAGTGGCAGTCTGTGACATGATGGAAGGAAAGTGTCCCTGCCCTGAGCCTCTACGGTATGTGTCAAGAATCTTCTATTGGTACTTGGTGTTCCCTTTGGAGACTGAGCTTTGAGAACCTTTGGGGCAGAGTCCCATATTGGGTATTACAGGGGAATAAAAAAATGGAAAGTTCTTCTCTCTATATGAAAAAACCAACAATCTTTTTGTTGTTTTTTGGATCACACTCAGTTGTGCTCAGGCCTTACTCTTGACTCTGTGCCCCAGAATCACTCCTGGCCATGCTCAGGGAACTACGTGGAGTGCCAGGAATTGAACCTAGGTTTGAGCTTGTGCAAGGCAAACACCCTACCCGCTGTAGTGTCTCTCCGGATCCCCAAAAAGAAGGTTTTAGTTCCTGACTTTATTTTATGGTCCCTAGTTATACTGTTACAAAACGCAGGTAAAGACTGGGGTGTGGTGCGACAGCAGAGTTCTTGCCTTGTTTGTGTGATGCCCTGAGTTCAATCCCCAGCACTGCAACAAATGAATATTTAAAGAGCTGGGATCTGAGAATTACCCAAGAGGAAGTTCACAGAAGTTCTCCATTCTTGGGGAGTGACATGCCTGCTGGTGGGAAGGCTATAGAGACCAAGTTTGATAAGGCCCTGCACTCCTGAATGCTATTTAATTGCCAGCAAGTATTAATGACCAATGTGTGCCACTCCTGATTAGCATTTTAGCAGATTACATGTGTGAACCTGATCATCCACCCATTTGTCCATTTGCACATCCCCCACTTATTGCAACAGAGAAGAGAATGAGTGAGGGAAGGACACTTAATCGTTCATACTTCTTAGTGTTCAGCTCTATTTCTGAGTGTTAAGAGTAGATGAACAAAGTTAGAGTTAATGAAATAAACCCTAGAGTTTTGAAATAAAACTTTGAATTTTGAGTGAGGTTTGGGATAAGAGATGGGCAAATCATTAGTCAAAGTTGAGATCCTAAGGATCCATAATAGTCTTCCATTGACCAGACCCTGAGTATGGCACACAGTGGCTCTGTGTTGCATTGAATGGTCTCTCTAGAGAATAAAATAAGAGTTTGGGAACTAATTGGGGGGCTGGAACGATAGCACAGTGGGTAGGGTGTTTACCTTGCATGTGGCTGACCTGGGTTCAATTCCCAGCATCCCATATGGTCTCCCAAACATCCCAGAAGTAATTCCTTAGTGCAGGAGCCAGGAGTAACCCCTGTGCATCACCGGGTGTGACCCAAAACGCAAAACATTTAATTTGGCATTAAGAAGTTAAGGGGGGCTAGAGTGATAGCACAGTGGGTAGGGCGTTTGCCTTGCACGCAGCCAACCCGGGTTCCATTCCCAGCATTCCATATGGTCCCCCGAGCACCACCAGGAGTGATTCCTGAGTGCAGAGCCAGGAGTGATTCCTGAGCATCACCGGATGGGAACCAAAAAAGCCAAAAAAAAAAAAAAAAGGTTAAGGGTAGCTGGTGAAGGGGAGACCCTGTCTCCCTGTGTTCCTAATCTTTGCTTCTCTGTTGTTTTCTAGAGGGGTGATGGAGAAGTCCTTCCTGGAGTATTATGACTTTTATGAGGTGGCTTGTAAAGATCGCCTCCATCTTCAAGGCCAGACTATGCAGGTAATACAGGCTCTACTGCCAGCTCTGGAGTTCTGGTAGCTGGCCCTGTAAATCCTGCCACTCCATGGGGTTGATAGCCACATCCCTCACAGTGTTCAGTGTCCGTAGGAAGGGCTGTGTGGCGTTTGAGTGTCTGAGGCCTTAAGAAGCAACTGATTTTCCTGTCGTCCTGTGGAGTTGGTTGTAAATTCCTGGCATGACTTCAAGGGATGTTCCCTGTTACTAGGAGCCACACTGTGCAGTCATGTCATCCCTTCAGGACTCAGGTTTCCTACTGAGTGAGTGCTTCACCTCAACTCCTGAACCTCCTGCCTCTTTCCCTGAAAATTTGGTGAGCAGACTTATGTCGCATATGGAGGAATAGTACTTCCTACCATGATTTAGGTGCTCGGGAGTACCAGTGGAATTAGTCCTACCTGGAGTGATCAGCAGTCTTCAAGTCAAGAACATCAGCCCTCTTAGAATCTCAGAGATGGTTACAAGTCATCCACTAGAATTCTGTCTTTGGCACTCTAAAGAGAAAGAGGATTTAGGGAAACCTGGGGTTTTCTTTGCTGTGTGGTATTAGTGTTTTAGAGTTTCACATTAGCCAATACTTTATTTTCTTAAAAGCTCAGCATTGGGGGCTGGAGCGATACCACAGTGGGTAGGTAGGGCATTTGTCTTGCACGCAGCGGACCCGGATTTGATTCCCAGCATCCCATGTGGTCTCCCGAGCATTGCCAGGTGTAATTCTGTGTGCATGAGCCAGGAGTAACCCCTGTGCATCGCCAGGTGTGACCCAAAAGCAAAAAAAAACAAAACTTAAGCATTGTCATGCTGGACAATACAGTAAATAGGGTGCTTGAAGGCTGCGGATCTGGGTTCCATACCCAGCATTCCATATGGTTACAGAGCCCTGCCAGGAGTGATTCCTGAGTACAGCTGAGTGTGACTCAAACATAAAACAAAGCATTGTCCGTAGAGGAGAAAAGGAGAAAAAGAGGTCCTTGTTAAACCATATTATAAATAGGGCCAGAGTGATAATACAGTGCCTAGGGCGCGTGCTTTGCATGAGCCGGGTTCGATCCCTGGCACTCCTTGTGGTCCCCTGAACGTCACTAGGAGTAATTCCTGAGTGCAGAGCCAGGAGTAACCGCTAAGCATCACTAGGTATAGCCTTAAAACAAAAACAAGAAAATTCTTATTATTAGTATCCAACAGCCTTTCTGATGTAGAATATGAAGGAAAGAGACTGGAGGGAATAACAGCATCTGGGGAGAAGGGGCCAGATGGCACTGGAGCCAAGGATGAAAGAAGGGAAGTTTCTAGGTGTGGAGCTGAACCTGTGTCACACAGTGACTGACTTATCCTGGTTATGAGGGTCATGTATCAGCAAAAACACAGCAGGTATGTAGGTGGGAACACTCCAAGAAGGAAAGTCATTTATATTTTTTGACTGTCAAAGAGGTGCCATCTTAATTTGTTGTTGTTTTTGGGTTTTTTTTTCTTTTGGTGGGGCAGGCACACCCAACAATGCTCAGAGGTTATTTCTGGCTCTGCAGTCAGGGATTTCTGGCAGGCTCGGGACCATATGGGGTGCCAAGAATTGAATTCGGGTCAGCCACATGCAAGGCAAGCACCCTTTCCCACTATAGTTTTTCTCTAGCCCCCGGTGCCTGCTTGGATTGAACTCTGGCCATTACTTCATTGCTGCCAAGTTCTTTTGTTTTAGGGCCATATCTGCTTGTGCTCAGGGATCACTCCTGACAGTGTTCAGAGGACCATGCTGAAGATTAAACCTGGGTTTGCTGCATGCAAGTCCCATTTCCACTGTACTATCTCTATGGCCCTGCCATATTCATTTTAAATTCCCTTCTTTTATATATGTATCCTCTATCCCAGCCATAGTATTTTTGAGACTTTATGGACACTTAATCCTTTTTTGGGCTGGAGCGATAGCACAGTGGTTGGGCTTTCGCCTTTCACGCGGCCGACCCGAGTTCGATTCCTTCACCCCTCTCGGAGAGCCCGGCAAGCTACTGAGAGTATGGAGCCCACACGGCAGAGCCTGGCAAGCTACCCGTGCGTATTGGATATTGGATATGCCAAAAACAGTAACAATAAGTCTCTCAATGAGAGACGTTACTGGTGCCCGCTCGAACAAATCGATGAGCAACAGGATGACATGATGATGATGATGATGATGATGATGATGATGATGATGATGATGATGATCCTCTATCCCAGCCATAGTATTTTTGAGACTTTATGGACACTTAATCCTTTTCTGGGCTGGAGCGATAGCACAGCGGTAGGGCGTTCGCCTTGCATGCGGCCAACCTGGGTTTGATTCCTCTGCCCCTCTCGGAGAGCCTGGCAAGCTACTGAGAGTATCTCGCCTGCACGGCAGAGCCTGACAACCTTCCCGTGGCGTATTCAATATGCCAAAAACAGTAACAAGCAAGTCTTACCATGGAGACGTTACTGGTGCCCGCTCGAGCAAATCGATGAGCAATGGGATGACAGTGACAGTGGCAATCCATATCTACATAATGTTGGGAGAGTTTTGCTCTGGAATGATGGGGACCATGTAAAGCTAAGAGACTTAAAGGGATGGCTCAGGAATCTACCAAGGATCGTGGGGGTAGCAGCCTGGAGAAGCTGCTAGACGCTAGACTGGCTGGGACCTTAGAAAAGCAGATCGTCCTTTGTGGGTAACATATATTTGTTGGTTTGGGGGCCACACTGAGCTGTGCTCAGAGATCACTCCTGGCAGGGCTTGGGGGACAATATGGATTTCTGGGAATCGAACCCAGGTTGGCGGCTTGCAAGGCGAGCACCTCACCCACTGTGCTATTGCTCTGGCTCCCCTGTGGGTTTTGAAGCAGACTTAAAGATGGGTATTCTGGGCTTGAATTTCTTTTTCTCATCTGTCTCACTGTCACTTTGTGAAGGAGAGCAACCGTACTTTATTTGGGGGCCCCACCCCAACCAAGGTCAGCCTACACCAGACCTCTCCGGGGTAGTAAGTGCCTTGACTTTCCTAAACAGTGATGCCCTGTGTCTCTGAAACTGGCTGACTGTTCTCAGATCCCACGTCTTAGAAGTTGAGCGTCTACTCCCACGGGTCCAAAGTTGCTCCCTCCAGGGTGAGCCGTCGGGCCTGACTGCCGTCCCACATGTCTCCTTTCCCCCACAGGACCCTTTTGGAGAGAAGCGAGGCCACTTTGACTACCAGTCCCTCTTGATGCGCCTGGGACTGATTCGTCAGAAAGTGCTGGAGAGGCTTCATAATGAGAATGCCGAAATGGACTCTGACAGCAGCTCGTCTGGGACAGAGACAGACCTGCACGGGAGTCTGAGGGTTTAGACCCTGCTCCCCTCTCCCTTGCCCCCTCTCGAGAGTCCCAGCAGAGTCCCTTTCCCCCACCCCAGGAACGGAGAGGCACTGTGTATCTCCCTCCAGACGTGACGTCATCCTGCAAGATGGCAAGAACCAAGCAAGCTTGGATCCCGGGGTGGGGGAGTGGGGAGGCGGGTCCTGGTCTGACTGCCTGGGCTCTCAGGTGTCTGGGGCCATGTTCATCCCACCACAGGGGCCGAGCTCCCCTGTGCCGGAGCATCTTGGGCAGTGGCCTCTGGCGAAAACAAAACAACCAACGCACCTCCACCAGGCCAGCTCCTTAGGGATAGATGGGAGACAGATTGCCGTTCTGAAAGGGAGTATGCCCAGTTTAGGGGGCTTGTCTGGAAGGGAGCTTGGGGTGGGGGGCTGTCTGTGACACTTAAGCAGTCTGGGTAGTTGTCTGTCTGTCTGTCTTCAGTCTTGAAGCGGAGCTTCCCAATACCCTTTTCCTCCCTTCCTCTCTTCCCAGGTTCTTTCCCACAGGCCAGCAGGATTTTTTTTTTTTCTCCTAATTTATAGTCACTGTTCTAGACAGACCAAAGAGATGGAACAGTGGTGGAGTCTAGGCTGCTGATAAGTGAGCTTTACCTAGCACCTGAGCACCTTTCTCCTCTGCGCACCTCCCCATTTCCTCACCCAATTCGAGAGTTAAGACAGAAGGTAAATGTGGCTGGGACTGAACCAAGGTTTTGGTAAAGCCTGCACAGGTACCCGAAGAAGCTGAAAATGCTGTTTATTCCCGCAATCACTGATCTGAAAAAGTTCCTAGCACCAGCCGCTGCTGAGTGTCTGGGGTTGGAGCCACTACATAGAATAGTCTCTTACGGATTTTCATAAGTACTGGTCACAATGAGGATCTTTCTCCCAGGGCGGGGTGCATTGGGGAGACTGATGCTTGTCCTCTGTGTTTTGTTTGGCTGTGCTTGTGTATTTTCTCCCCTCCCACCATCTGCCTGCCCCACCAAGTGCTGGGACTGGTGAGGAGCAAGGGTAGCCAATGGCAGAAGGGATCGGGGCTGGGACTCAGCGACCCTTCCCCCATCCCCCTCCCCCTCCCAGCTGCTCGTTGTCACTGGCTCTGATGGGTGTTTGCCTGGCTCTGTTGCTTCTATTTAGCTGCAGTGATCCTTTAGCTGGTTGGCTCAGAAAATGTGCGTTAGGTGCCCTGTGATACCGTGCACCAAGGAAATCCATCCTTCCTCTTATTGATGTGCTCTCCCAAACTTTCCTGTTTGCTATTGTTCTGTCTCCTGGTGGGAGATGGTGGTCCACAGGACATGGGGCCTCAGTCAGTATCCAGCCACGTGGAAAGGGAGGGGAGGACATGCGCCTGCCCTGTCGGCTGCTATGGAGGCCTCTGCCTTGTGGATCAGGGGACATTCAGAGAAGGAATTGTGAAGAAGGGGTTGGGTGCAGAGGAGAATATTTTACTTGGGAGGGCAGGAAGTGAAGAAACTGGACAGAAGTGGGGAATGGAACCTGAAGGTTGGGTCACTTCACATGCAGACTGAGACCGTTTCCAGTTTCCCTCTCCCCAGTTTGGACAAGGCTTGGACAAATGCCCTGGGTCTGTGGGTCCAGTGTTGTCTGTCATCCATTTAAGTGTTCCCACTTTCAAGTGACAATCCTCTCCTGGGCCCCGCCATGGGCAGAACATGTCTGGCATTCTGGCCTGACTTTTAAGCCCTAATCTTGAGTTGAGGAAATATATGCACAGGAGTCAAAAAGATGTCTTTATATCTGACTGTACATAAATGAAGTTTTTTTTTTCTTTTGGTGCAATAAAGTTTGTTTTAGCAGAAGGAGGGAACGCCTGTGGGTGTTGGGAGGGTTTAAGGATGGGGTCACCTCAACAACTGAACCATCTCATCTCAGTCTGAAAGTCAGGGAGAAAGTGCTCAGTGAGTAGCACTGTTACACGGTATAGAGGGCAGTGAAATTACCAAGACGTGTATTCTACCAGTCAGAACAGAAGGATCACTTTTAAAGCAGATGTTCTTGCCTTCGAGGAGGAATACCGCCATTCTCAGCTGCTTCCACGGCATGTCCTTCAAGCACAGGCTGGGTAGTCCAGCTTGCAGTGGCCCTCCCTGCTGAGGGAAGGCAGTTGCAATGTGGCTAAGCCAACTGCTGAGTCTCCATGAGGCTTCTGGGGATAGTACTAGCCTTCTAGCTCATTGCAGCTTTCCCTACTTCAGAGTGAAAGCTTGTTTTCTGGGGCAGAGGTTTTCCTCGTGGCTGACTCTGTAGGAAAAAGTGATGCAATATCCAACAGGCCCGTGTTGTGCAAAGTTGTGGTGCATAAACACTGAGCCCTGGCTCTAGTGGACCTACGCGCTTTGTTCTCCTTAAAGCCTGTGGCTCTGGTGAATTAGATGCTCTCTCCCCTGCCAAGTGAAGGGATCCTAACGTGATGTGGATCTGAATGAATGAGTGAGATGACAAACCAGGCATATAGGTGATCAGAGGAAGCTGTTGGGGAATTTGAGACAACCTATCTACTGCTGGTCCCCTTACATTCTCTCTTGGATGGTGGCTATTCTCACTGCTGGGGATCCTGCACATGCCAAGCATGTGGTCCGGCTCTCTGAGTATCCCTTGTCTTCTTCAGCCAGTTAAATACTGACTTGTTTCTTTCACACTCCCTTGTCTCGGAACCTAAGATTTCTCTAGAGGAAGCTGGAAGAGAGGGTCTTTCACGGGTCCACTTAATGGTCTGCCAGTTTGCAGATGTCAGATGTGTGAATTAGCAGGTTCTATCATTTGTGTACGAGGGCTGCAAAGACTAGCTAGCCTTCCTTCCAGTGAGCTCCCCCACAGACTTGTGGAAGACCTATGCGAAAGTCATTCTACTTGTGCTCAATGTTATCTATGTTACTCAGGTTATCCTTCCTGGATAAATGAGGCTTCCTCCAATAAAGATGCAATGTGAAGGCACTTTAAAAGAAAATAATAAAAATAATGGGTGAAGACTTTTGGGGGAAGAAAAAAACTTGGAACTTTTTGGTTTTTGTTTTTTTTTTTTTAAAAAAAAACAAAGTCGTGCAGGTTTTATTCACCACCCAATCCTCCCTCTTCAACTGCTGCTGTGCCCCTCTGCATCCCAAGAGTCAGGGGGCGGCTTCTCGGGCCTCGTCAGCTGTGATGTCCTGGGAATAAAGGTCTGTGAAGAGAGCAGGCAGCCAGTAGTGAGCCTCTCCTGGGGCCTGCAAGTCCAGCCAGGCTAGCCCTTCCTTCAGCAGGTGCTCCTGGAAGAAAGGAGAAGAGAAGGGAGTCCTCACAGACTGTAGAGGAGAGCTCCTAGCTCCCCCGGGTGGTCACCTGCAATGCGGGGGTGGCAGAGGCTTCTGAACACACAACCAAAAATTAATTCAAAATCAAATGTGAATCCTCAGTGTTTCTAATAGTTGTCGCCTGTGTAACATTTCTCCCCCAGACTTTTAAGTTTTTGGGCCACACCCTTGCGATGCTCAGGGTTTAATTATCTTACGCAGCACAGATTAGGTGACATGGTGGTGTTTTCATACCTCAGGCAAAAGACTGAAAATCCCTGGGAGGAAAAGTCTGTGTTTGGAGTGACAGAGGGCAGGGCACTTGCCTTGCATGCCCCAACCCAGGTTCAATCCCTGGCATCTCATGGTCCTCAAAGCCTGCCAGGAGTGATCTCTAAATGCAACGACAGGAATAAGCCCTGAGCACCCCCTGGTGTGGCCCAAAAATAATAATGAAAAGACAGCGGGTAGAGCGCTTGCCTTGAATGTGACCTACCAAGGTTTGGTCCCAATACCCCACATAGACCCAAGCCCCTCCATCAGTGATCCTTGAGCACAGTTAGGTGTAAGCCCTAAGCACTGCCAGGGGGGGAAAAAAAAATAGGAAAAAGAGTTAGCTCTCTTTCAGTTAACTGGGTAACATGAGTAAACCTTTTGGGAGAAATTACTAAGGCAATAGATTCCAGTACCTTAGACCTATCATTAATGGTTTCCATCATACCCACTACACTGTGCTGAGGTTTATAGCTTTGGGACCCTCAGTGCAGAAGGTCCTACACGCAAGCTATTCCCTCTTCACAAGTTCAATCTATTAGAACCAGGTAATATGTACAGATAAATTATTCAGGGACATCATTGTAAACAAGGAGCATTCATTCATTGCTTTCAGTCTTAACAGTGTTACTTCAAGTACAAACCATCTCCAGGACCTGCTGAGCAGGAGAGGGCAGGTTTTGGGGAGCCCGAGTAGCAGTAAATGGCAGAACCCAGGCTTCATACCCCTGCCTGCCTTCCTCCCAGCGCCCCCTCCCAAGGACTGCCTGGTCAGCAACGTGTGGAGTGTGGCGGTATACACTACCAGACAAGGCTGAAGCCTGCCTGGCTGGTACTTGTTCACCCACCTTCCATCTAAGTCTCATTTCCTTTGGTCCACCCCAAAAAACATACCAACACTTGCCGTGCTCGCTCTGTCTCCCATTTAAGACTGGCTTTGATATCACTGACAGTCACGTAGCCATTTTTCTGAAGGAAAAAGGAATGGGGAGTGAGTTGTGCATGCTGTCCCTCAGAACCCAGAATATGCCCAGCCACCAGTGGACTTCTCCGGACAGAGAGAGAACCCACCCTAGAGAGAAAAGGGCATAGAAAAGGGATGTTGAGCATGGTCATCAGAGAAAGAACTAGATTCCAGAATAAATAAAAGGTAGGTTGGGAGTGTTCAGTCTTAAAAAGAATCTGGGGGTGGGGGTTCGGGGACTAATGCAGATGGTGGAAGCACATGCCTGGCTCATGCAAGGACCTGACTTTGACCCCCCACATTGCATGGCCTCAGCAGTGACAGGGTGGCCCAGGGAGCCCCTGAGCACAACCCACTTGGGTCTGACCCCTACTCTGACAGAAAAACCACAGGATCCCCAGGGTCAAGGCAAAGTTCAATGGCTAGAGCACATATTTTGCATGCTGGAGCCCCAAGTTCAATTCCCAGTACCACGTGGTTCCCCCACAAAGAGTGGGAATCCCTGATACACACTACAGTTTTTCTGAGGCAGCGATTTCTCAACTGCCAGTCTGAGTGCTGGGGGCACTTTCTGTAAGACTCAGAAGGATGATACGACACAGAAATCACAAACTGTTCCAAATCTGAGCTGTCTGAAGACTCACCCATTTCCTCTACATCCTACTCATCTCACCATCAGGAAGAGCCCCTCCTTCCTTAGTTTTGTTTTACATCAGAGAATTAAAAAAATGAACATTTGGGGGAGAAAAAAAATGAAAAATAATGAACATTTGGGGCTAGTTTCGGAAGTAAGGCACTTGCATGTGGTTTGAATTCCAAGTTCCACATATGGTCCCCAAGCAAGGAGGTGCGGGTGAGGGGGGTGGTCACTCGAGCACAGAGCAAAGAATTAGCCCCTCAGTAGTACCAGATAGAGTCCCCCACTCTAAAAAAAAGTTTTCCTTAAATACAAGGGTTTGGAGGAAAATGGGAGAAGCTGAGGAACAGGAGGGTATCAAAGATTAAATCTGGGGCTGGAGCAATAGTACAGCGGGTAGGGCGTTTGCCTTGCACGCGGCCAACCCGGGTTCGATTCCCAGCATCCCATATGTCCCCCACGCACCGCCAGGAGTGATTCCTGAATGCATGAGCCAGGAGTAACCCCTGTGCATTGCCGGGTGTGACCCAAAAATCAAAAACAAAACAAAACAAAAAGATTAAACCTTCTGAGGAATCAACAGTTTTAAAACATCAAAGACAGGGCCAGCTAGGTCAGGGAGATAGAGTGGGTTAGGGTGCATGATGACCCAGGTTTAATCCCCACACTACATGACCCTCTACCCCAGTTTGCCAGGTACGGCCCTGGAGGCCCCCCAAACACCAGTGGGTATGACCCTAGAGATCCTAAACCCCACCAGGGAGACCTGTTGTCCCCCCAGCACTGCAGAGCTTGCATTCTTGGGCCCTAGCATTCAGCTGTATGGCCTGGTCAGCAAGGACTGATAGGAGTGGCTCTTGGGACAACCCCCACAAGCACCACTTAATTTTGTTTGTTTTTGGACCACATCGAGTGATTCCCAGAGATTACTCCTGGCAGTATTTGGGCAACCACATGGGATGCCAGGGATTGAACCTGGGTTGGCCACATGCAAGGATGCTGTACTCTCTCCAGCGCTCCCCCCCAACCAGTTTCCCCCTAGCGCCCCCACAAAAATAGATGGGATTTAAAGATTAGTTCAGTGGTGGACATATGCCTCTCATGTCTATGGCCTTGGATTCTACCCTTGGCACCAAAGCAAAAAGACATCGAAATCTGTCTGCACGTCTGCACGTCTGTCTACTTCACTAGACTGTAAGCTCCTTGGGAGCAGGATCTCTGTGTAGCTGTCTATACATCTAGCCTGGCCCAGTGCTCGGCCCTATAGCTGCTCAATAAACGTCTGCTAAAAAAGCTCAGTCTGAGTGGTTCATCCATTAGCCGGTCTGGGCAAATGATGAAGTGATGGGGAGCTTAGCACTGTTCCACATACTTTCCCAGTGGGAAAGCGCAGGCCTGCCATGCATGAGGCCCCAGGTTTGACACCTGGTACCAAAATTTAAAGAAACCACTGCCAGAGCAATAGTATATGGCAGGCAGGGCATCTGCCTTGCACACAGCCAGCTGGGGTTCAATCCCCAGCATGCTATCTAGTCCCCGAGCACCGCCAGGAATAACCCCTGAGCATCGCCAGGTGTGACCCCCCCCCACAAAAAAAATATTTAAAAACATCAACAGGGGCTGGAGCACAGTGGGTAGCATGTTTGCCTTGCAAGCGACTGACCCGGGTTCGATTCCCAGCATCCCATATGGTCCCCTGAGCACTGCCAGGAGTAATTCCTGAGTGCACAGCCAGGAGTAACCCCTGTGCATCGTCAGGTGTGACCCAAAAAGCTAAAAAAAAAAAAAAAAAAAGATCAACAGAGAGCTAGACAGTCCAGGGAGTAAGGTCCTTGCCTTGCACACAGCAGACCTGACGTGAACCCATCACATACAGTCCCCCAAGCACTGCTCTAGGAGTGAGCCCTGAGCACAGCGGGTGGTAGCCCACCGCCCCTCCCCGGAACCCACACCAGCCCCTTCCAGGCACACACGGCTCTCAGCAGCACACCAGTACCTCCGCCAGCTGCAGCACTACTGTGTGATCCATGCTGAGCTCGGCCGGAACGGACTGAATGAGGTAAGTGCCGCCCACGGGGATGATGCTGAAGCCAGTGCCAAGCGCCTTCAGTTTCTTGATGGCCCGGATCAGGTCGTCTCTGAGGTGAGGAAGAGCTGCTGAGAGACCGCTACCGGCCTAGCCTCCGTGCAGATGCTGCTCTGCCCCGGGCAGGATTCCTGATAGGAGACTCAAAGAGCTGGGTGGCACCTAACTGTCAGCAAGAAGGCAAGATTAAAGGGCACGAGCCAGGGCGGGGGCACTCCGGAGAGATGGAGCGGGGCTGGGCTTTCCACTTAGCCAACTCTCACGATGCCTGACAGATTCCAAAGCCCCACAGGGCCCATCGGCCAAAGGGCAGAAAGGAGCCGAAGGGCCGAGACAGGCGAAACAGAACATTCTGCCTCCCTTTGAAGGAAGAACCCAGCTGAGTCCTGCCATGTGGGAAGTCCGGGCCAGGGACGCAGATTTTGCTTTCTTAATTGACAACTCAATTTAGGGAAAAACAAAGCAATGCAGAGACCAGCCCCTATCATGAGCCCACAGTTTTACCTTTCTCAAACCGGAGTCATGGATGAGGCCCAGGAAGCAGGCCAGCTATACCCTATCTTTTGCACTGGGCTCCGCTGCCCTGCTCTGTGCCTGTACCACTCTCTGCCCTCTAGTCATTGCAAATGTGCACAGCCCCAGTGTTGGAAGAAAGAGTGCAAGGGCCGGGGATGCGGGTCATCAGGAAAGCACGTGCCTCGCCCAAGGTTTGATCACCAGCACCATACCCCTCACTCTAGAAATGCAAGGGCCAAAGAGATAGCTCAAGGGGCTGTGGGCACGCTTTGCAGGCTGGAGGCCTTGATTCAATCTCCATCACTACATGATCTCCACACCTCGACCTCAGTGACTCCAGCACTGAGCTGGGAATAGCTCCTGAGCACTGCCAGGTGAGACTTCCCCTCCAAAAAATAGTTTAAAATAGAGCCAGAGAGATAGTACAGCCTGATACAGCACTTGTTTCACATGCAATCGACCCAAGTTCAATGCCCAACATTGCCTGTGGTCCCCCCAAGCACTACCAGGAGTGATCCCTGAAAGGAGAGCCAGGAGTAAGCCATTAGCGCCACCGATGTGGCCTAAATACAAAAGAAAAAAAAAAAACATAAAATATGAGCTTTGCATACAGGAGGCCCAGGTTTGATCCCTGGCATGAAGCACAGCCAGGTGTGATGGGAAAAACAAAGATAAGAATAAAAGTGTATACGTAAAACTGGAAAAAGTGCTCAGAGGCTGGGGAGAGAGTTCAAAGAGCCAGAATGAATTTGAGCCAGGCACAGGGTCCTCACTTCAGTCCTGGTATCTCGTGGTCCCATGCATCAATAAATCTTGCCCGGTAGGCCTGGAGGCCTGAGTAGCACCCTGTCACTGGGCCCCAAGTATCACCACCAGCAGTGGCCCCAGATGCCCTGAGCACTGCAGTACTTAGAAGGAAATATAATGAACCACAAAACAAACTGGGTTAGTTTTTCTGTTGGCCAGAGGTGGTGGTTCTAGGTTGAGGCCAAACTGGGCAGTTCTCAAGGATCACTCCCAGCAATGGTCGGGAGACCATACAATGACTAGGATAGAACCCAGGCCTTCGACATGCAGAGCTGTGCTCAACCCTTTGAATTCTCTCCCATGTCCCCTTTTTCGTTGGGGGGGCAGAGGGTGCTGGTTGGGGGGACTCCCAAGCAGGGGTCAGGAAAGCCGGAAAGATGGGTGTCCATCTCCCATCTTTCCCATCTGGAGGATTTGATGCTCCACAGGCTTTGCGGTGCTACAACTAGCTGTGGTCTCCCTCTCCCCGCCCTCCCCAGTGGGAACTAAGCCCGCTGGGGCATGCCAGCCATGTGCCCTAACTGCTATACTATCTCCCAGGCCCTCTCTCAGTCCTTTCTTTCTTTTTCATTTTTTGCAGTGCCCAGGATCAAAGCCAGGGCTCCAAACGTTTTTATTCCTTAATTTTTAGAAATTTTGTTTTTTGAGCTACACCTAGCTGTGCTCAGGCCTTACTCCTGGATCCATGCTCAGGGATCACTCCCAGCGGGGCTCAAGGTACCAAATGTAATGCCAGGGATTAAACCCAGGTCAGCCTCTTGCAAGGCAAAAGCCTTGCCCGCTATACTACATCATTCCGGCCCCTTGGAATAGGTTTTTATTTTTTGTTTGATTTTGGGGTTTTCTTTGGGGGGGGGAGATTTTGGGGTGATGCTCGGGGGTTATTCCTGGTTCTGTACTAAGGAATTACTCCTGGCAGTGCTGGGGGACCAATGGGATGCCAGGAATCGAACCTGGGTCAGCCACATGCAAGGCAAACGCCCTACCTGTTATACTATTTCTCTGACCCCTAGAATGTTTTTAACAGCTATATTATCTCCACTGGGCCAGAGAGCTGGCTCAACAGGCTGTGCTCATGTTTGCATCAAGAGTCTGTGACTTATCATCATCCTTTTCCTCATCATCCCTCCATTGAGAAATGAGTGGGTTCAGTTTCTCTCCCATTTTTACTAGTCTAAAATACAGGTTCTTTCTGATCACGAAGAGGAACAAGTTTGATGGTGGAGCTTCAGCCTAACGTGAGGCCCTGGGTTTGATCTCTGGTCCCCCAAGCATCGCTAGGAGTAGCCTACAGCACGCCAGGGTGGTCCCCACACACACACACACACAATCCTAAAACTAGACATACAAAAATTTAAAAAGCTAAAAAAGAAAAAAATAAAATAACTGGACATACAAGCAGTAGGGAGAAAAGGTTTCCATCTATTTAAAGATCTTTCTACACTCCGAAGGGTCGGAAGCAAGACCTACTGGCTGACATCCTGGGCGAATTTGCCCCTTCCTTTCAACACCTGTTGATGGAGCTCCTCCAGAGTTATCAGACCTGCCAGAGAGGACAGAAAGATGAAAGATGACCATTATTGCTTATAAAACCAGACACAGTCACTAGAGAGAGTTCAAAGGCAGGAGCACATGGTTGGCATGCAGGAAGCTGGGCCAAACCCCAGCACTGAAAGGTCCTGACCACCATTAGGAGCTGCCCCTGAGCAGTACTGGGTAAACACCTGGCTCCCCAAAAAGCAGCACCTCGGAAACACTACGATTATTACTCTTGTTATCAAGGCTATGTCAATTTATAGTCAATGGTTTACAACTGGCTTTGAGTTTTCTTCAGCTGCTCTGCTGCTTTTTTTTGCTTGTCTGTCTCTTCTGGGATTATAGCCAGTGGTGCCTGGGGGTTACTCCTGACTCTGGGCTCAGGGGACTGTATGGGATGTTGGGGTTTGAACCTGACTGGCCCCGTGCAAGGCAAGTGCCCCAGCTAATGTACCATCTCTCCAGTTCCTCTTTTTTTTTTTTTTTTTTGCTCTTTGGGTCACACCCGGCGATGCAAGGGGTTACTCCTGGCTGTACACTCAGGAATTACCCCTGGCGGTGCTCAGGGGACCATATGGTATGCTGGGAATCAAACCCGGGTTGGCCTCGTGCAAGGCAAACGCCCTACCTGCTGTGCTATTGCTCCAGCCCCAACCTCTTTTTTTTTAAGTAGTGGCAGGGATTGAACCCAGGCAGGGCTCATATATAAGACAAGCGCTCTAGGACTGACCTCTATCCCTAGGCCCTGAATGACTGTATTTTCTTGTAGCTTTTCTTAGTCTTTGTCTTTGGATCACATCCATCAGTACCTAGAATTTAATCCTGACTCTGTGCTCAGGGGTCACTCTTGGTGATGCCCGGGGGACCATGTGTTGCTGAAGTGAAACTGGGATTAGCCACAGTGAGGCAATCACCTCACTGTTATAGTATCTCTCTATCCCCATTTTATAGCTTTCTTTTTGTCTTGGGGTACTCAGCAGTGCTCAGGGGCTATATGGGACACCATGATTGGGGGGTCTCCCCTGGTGGTGCTTGGAGAATCATATGGTGCCAGGGATCAAACCCAGGCCTCCTGCATGCAAGCACATTCTTTTTCTTTTCAGTTTTTGAGTCATACCAGAGGTGCTCAGGAATATTACTCCTGGCTCTGTGCTCAGGGATCACTTCTGGCAGTGCTTGGATGACCATACATGGTACCAAGGATCAAGTCTGGTTGGCCAATGAGCTTTGACGAACAGAGGTAACCATTCTAGTCATTCCATTCGCTACTGGGCAGTGAGACCAAAGATTCAATTAGAAGCAACTAAGATGCTTTTCAGGGGCCAGAGAGGTAGTACAGGGGTTAAGGTATGTACCGTACCCATGGCCAATTGTGCAATCCCCAGCACACGTATTGTCCACAGTAGCCCCTGAGCATTGCCTAATACGATCCAATTCATATTTAATTCATATTTTCTTTCTCTCTTCTCTCTCTCTCTCTCTCTCTCTCTCTCTCTCACACACACACACACACACACACACACACACACACACACGATGCTTTTCAGGACTGGCATGGTTTTTTTTTTTTTGCTTTTTGGGTCATACCCGGCAATGCACAGGGGTTACTCCTGACTCTGCACTCAGGAATTACTCCTGGCTCTGCACTCAGGAATTACTTCTGGCGGTGCTCAGGGGACCATATGGGATGCTGGGAATCGAACCCAGGTTGGCCGCGTGCAAGGCAAATGCTCCAGCCCTAGTGACATTCTAAAGAACTTATTGTTCTGCTAACTGCAGTACAGAACAGACCGTCACTGATCCACCCTCCTTACCTCCATTCCGATGCTTCAGAGCCAGGCACACTTCAATAATCTGGACACCCAGCTCATAATAGAAGTCTCCTACGCCTAGCATCTCAGACCAGAATCCTTTTCCAGCTAAAAAACAGAAAGGCAAAAGTTAGATTATTTACTAGTTTACATCTGTTCTTCTCTTTCAAGACTAGATTAAAATCTCAACCCTTATGGGGGCTGGAGTGACAGTCCAAGAGCAAAGCTCCTGCCTTGCATGCAGCCAACTCCCATTCAATCCCCAACACAACATGTGGTCCCCTGAGCACCGCCAGGTTTCTTTCCTCAGCATAAAGCCAGAACTCAAATAGCCTCCCCACAACAAGAAATAAAATAGCTATCACAGGGGAAGATATTTTAATATCATCTATGGGAAGTCTTCCTGGCCTAGCTTTAAATTCTGCCTGGGGCTGGAGAGATAGACTACAGGGTCTTAAGGCTCTTGTTTTCTATATAGCTGGCCCAATTTGATCCCCAGCCTCAGAAGGCTCTTAAACACAGTTTGGAGTGAGCCTCAGCTCAGAGCCAGCAGGAAACAGCCTCTGAGCACTTAGCTGGGATGGCCTAGGAACAAAAAAAAAGCAGCAAGCTAAAAATCCATCAGCAATGCAAGCCGATTCTTGATAATTCCTGGTAATTATCAACTGGCTCCAACCATCTCTAGAGGTATAAAATTAGAAAACCGTTTCATTTCTAGTTGGCCACTGATTCTGACTTAGGATGCTGCAAACTTAGTAAATTCATTTTCCTAATGCATAGAGTGAAATATAAGGGAACATATAGTCTAGAAAAGGAATAGAGAGGGGCTGGAGCAATAGCACAGTGGTAGGGCGTTTGCCTTGCACTCGGCCGACCCAGGTTCGATTCCCAGCATCCCATATGGTCCCCTGAGCACCTCCAGAGGTAATTCCTGAGTGCAGAGCCAGGAGTAACCCCTGTGCATTGCCAGGTGTGACCCCCCCCCAAAAAAAAAAAACTTAGAAAAGGAATAGAGAAACTGTGCATACATCTGGTACCAAAATTCACTGAAGGGGGCTGGAGTGATGATACATCACGTGGGCACTTGTACACAGCTGCCCTGGGTTTGATCCCTGGTACCATATATGATACCCCAAGGCCTGTCAGGAGTTACCCCTAAGCACAGAGCCAAGAGTATGCCTTGATCACTGCCGGGCATGGCCCCCAAATCAAAACAAACAAAAATCCACTAAAGACCCAGGAGCCTAGCTCAGGTGCTGGTCAAGTCCCAGCACAGCATCACTGCGCATCAGCACCAAGACCAAGAGGTCTAAAAACATGATGGCAGTGTCAAAAAGAGCCCTTAAATGACCAACAATACTCTAAGCAGGGGTCAGGATCAGATTTATATTTCTTTTCTTTTTCCTCTTGGTTATTTTTTTTTTTAAGGGTGAATACAGGGGCTCGAGAGATAGCACAGCAGGTAGGGCTTTTTTGCCTTGCACGCAGCCAACCTGAGTTCAATCACCAGCATCTTATATGGTTCCCCAGAGCACCACCAGAAGTAATTCCTGAGTGCAGAGCCAGGAGTCAAGCATTGGCAGGTGTGACCCAAAAAGCCACCCAGCATTGCTCAGGGGTTACTCCTGGCTCTGCACTCAGGAATCACTCCTGGCATTGCTCAGGGGACCATATGGGATGCCGGGACTGAACCCAGGTTGGCCGCGTGCAAGGCAAACACCCTACATGCTATGCTACCACTCCAGCTAAAAATAGTATTTTTAAATAAAGAGAAACTAAAGCCATGAGAATTTCACTGTAAACCATTCCAGAGAAGGAGATATACACCAGCCCACTCTGCCAGCACCCAACCTCTCCATCTTCTGCATCAAAATGGGCACAGCTGTCCTGTTAATGGGCACAACCTCAGAACCTTTGGCTCTCCCAGCAGGTCCTAGAAGATATCATGACTATAGCAATGACAACCACCAGGTGAGTTTCTGTTCCTCAGTAATGCAAATGCAGGGCCCCATAGACAACATCCCTTACAGGCCAGCGGATCCACCCCAATGGTGGCACACATGTCCTGGAACTGCACCCGAAACTCTGGATTCTTCCTGATCTCCTGCTTGTGCTTGCTGGCAAATTCCTCCAGGTTGGTTTTGAACATGTCCAGCTGCTTGGACATCTGTAAGATGGACAGACAGGGAGAAAGTTAGGTGCAGATTATTATCCAGCCAGGAGACAACCAAATGCCCAACCCAGGTCACTGATTCCAGAGTTAGGCAGAAATACCCTGCCTCCTACAGGCCTACCACTATGTCACTTCCATTGTCTTTCTTTCTGTCTCTGTGTCACCTTTACATTCCTACTGTCCAGGTGGGCTGCCAGCTGAATGGAGCTGCTGCAACCTCTCCTCAAGTCTCCAATAATATTTGCTTTCACAAGTTCCTGCTTTCAAGCAGGGATGCATGAAACAATCTATGCACATCTAACATGATACTCCCCTGCTCCCCTGAAAAGTTATTCAATTGAAGGTGCACATAATAGTCCATTTTGTGTCTAAATTAAGAAAATTCATAGCTCACACAATGGAAAATCGTCAGTCACTACATCCCGTTGCTCATTGATTTGTTCGAGCGGGCACCAGTAACGTCTCTCGTTGTGAGACTTATTGTTACTGTTTTTGGCATATCCAATATGCCACGGGTAGCTTGCCAGGCTCTGCCGCGCGGGCGCGATACTCTCGGTAGCTTGCCGGACTCTCCGAGAGGGCGGAGGAATCAAACACGGGTCGGCCGTGTGAAAGGAGAATGCTCTACCGCTGTGCTATCACTCCAGCCCCCACCCCAGTCACTACATGAAAGATTAAATAAGAAAAAGGAAGGAGGGCATAAGTTGGGGTGTGTGTGCAGTGGCTGGAGCGATAGTATAACAGGTAGGACTTTTGCCTTGCATGCAACCGAACTGAGTTAGATCCCCAGCACCTCATATGGTCCTCTGAGGAGGCCAGGAGAGACACCTGAGTGCAGACTCAAGAGTAAGGCCTGAGCACCAATGGATGTATGTAGGTCAAGGGCCACCCCCCCCCACTTTCCCCCCACCCCAACCCAGGGAAAAAACAAACACTTTGAAGCACAAACCTCCTTTGGGATCAATTCTAGACAGAGAATCTTGGAGGGAGGGAAGGAGAGAGGGTGTGGGCCTAACAGATTCCACTCCAAACAGTTCGAGGAAATTTTTAGAATAGAATTTACTTTCTATTTGTTTGCAATACTTCATTTATTTCTGTATAAGGAATAATTAAGGAAGCCTACCAGAATCAGACCAAAAGGAACCATCCATTCCTGGCCGAACATTTCTTTTTCATTTACTACACAATAGAAACCTTTTCGGTTTGCCAGTGTCACAGATCAAACCCAGGATCTCAGAAGGCATAAGGAGCTCTCCCACTGAGCCAAGCCCCCGGCCCCAAAACTTACACCTTGTCACAATGGCCCCTTTCAGGGGCTTCCTGCAAGTCACTGCCCCTGGGTCCATTTCCTTGCCCTCTCAGTATCTGCACCAGTAAGTAAAAACTCCACAAAGCGGGGACCAGGACAGGAAAGGGAAGTGCTGGAGAAGGAAGCTGCAGGAGCCACACCCCCATCACTCACACCCACTTCAGGAATGTACCTGGAGAGGAGGATGGTGCTGTAGACCATGCCAAAAGCAGGCAATATTTGCCCATTAGGCTCTCAAACCCCTCCCCACCGAAACCTCAATCCAACAGCTCTATCGCCCACTCCCCATGCAACCTCCACGAGCTGAGACCTCCGTGCTCCCTGTGGCGTCACGCCCACCCCGATCTAAGCCACGACTAGAGCAGCGAGTCTACACGAAAGGCCGTCAGGAAGAAAGAGCACGGTCGAGCGTGACGAGAAAAGGGGCAGGTCAAGGAACAGCGCCAGCAGGGCATCAATCAACCAATCAACCACTATCTTTGTGATTAACAAGTCACCTAATTTTTTTTTTAAAAATCTGAGCACCCCGGTGATCAGATTTACCAAATAAATGCCCCGACTCTCGTGCAGTCTAAGCTATCGAATCTTTAACAAAGAGGTCCAGCCCCAGACTTGTCGGGGCCCCCCGCCTGCCTGGCGCCCTGCGAACGACTCACCTGCGCCAGCTGGTCCTCGGCCAACACAGTCCCTCGCTCCTTATACTTGGCCTGTCGGACAAAGAGAGGGGCGTGAGCTGAGCGCGGGTGGAAGTGGGGCTCCCGGTTTCTGGGGAAGGGGGCGTAGGAGGGTCCTCTCAAACGGTTTCTCTTAGGGAGAAGGATGCGGGAGCAAAAGAGACGGCTCATCATCTGAAGTCAAATTGGGGGGAGCAAGAGAAGGGGCCGGTGGATCTGGGCATTGCTGACCATCCACCCCACCGGGAGCCGGGGGAGGTCACTCACGGCCCCGGGACCCGGAAGCCCGTGTCAGATCCTGACCAGCGGCGATTTCGGGCTCCGACAGGAGGCTGCATGACCGGCTTCCTCCCCTCACCTCCGCAAGCTTCTTCTTGGCGATGGCGCCGGCTCCCACCCCGCGGCGGTGCATCCCCGCCCTGGGCCCGCGGGCCTCCCGGCTGCCGGGATCCCCGGGCTCCGCGTCCCGGGCTCCGCTGCCGGCTCCTCCACGCGGAAGCGCGGGCCATACGTCATCTCCGCGCGCCGGAAGCCTCGCGGCCGACTTCCTGCCGCGGGCGCCGGGCGCTCCCTCTCGCGCCTCGGGCCGCGCTGCGCACCTCGGCGCCCGTCCGGGACGTCCGCGAGGGCCGAGAGGGCCACGGTCCCCGCCGCCTTTCATGCCCCACGCACCCCTCCCCGGGAGCCGCCGGGGATGCAGAGTCTGTCCGCGGCTCCCCTGCCCGGCCTCCAGCGGGAGGGCCACCTGGCTCGCGGGCCACGGGCCCAGGTTGACCCGCACGGGCGTCAAGGAGGCGTGAAGTCCACTCCGGAGAGAGAGCACAAGGGGCAGGGGGCTCGCCTTGCACGCGGCCGACCCGGGTTCCATCGCGCGCACCCCATACGCCATCCCCACCCCACCCCAACCCCGCCGATGGGGGTGGCAACAAATACAAATAAAAGTTAGACTCCAAGCCATTGTGATGGAGCTTCTGTTGGAATCATAGCGATTCAGACTTGGGAAGTCCCTACAGTGAAGGACATGGGACCAGAGCGGTAGCACAGCGGGTGGGGCGCTTGCCTTGCATCTGGCTGACCCGGGTTCGATTTCCAGCATCCCATGTATATGGTACCCCAAACAACACCAGGAATAATTACTAAGTGCTGAGCCAGGAGCCCTGGGCATTGCCGGATGCGACCCAAAAACAATAAATAAGTAAAATTAAAACTAAAAAAGAATGTGACCCTTGGGGGAATCTTTAGGAAACCCCACCCATAACTTGGAAGCTTCTCTGCCCTCCTTTCCCTTTCCTCTAATAAGGACTTTTTTTTTTTTTAATTTAGAAGAGACCCCTGGGCCTCAGCTACAGCGCCAAGGTTTGGAGTCTAGCATTGCATGTGGGAAACTCGATTTCAAATGCAGGGCGTGGGCACCCCAGCACATAGAGAGGACTGAGAGCACTGAACAGGAAGTAGTGGGGGCTGGAGCAATAGCACAGCAGGTAGGGTGTTTGCCTTGCACGCCGCCAACCTGGGTTCGATTCCCAGCATCCCATCTGGTCCCCCGCCAGGAGTGATTCCTGAGTTCATGAGCCAGGAGTAACCCCTGTGCATCGCGGGGTGTGACCCAAAAAACAAAAAAAAAGGAAGTAGCCCCTGATCACCAGTGTGAAAGAATTATGCAGATTTAGAAAGTTATGAGGATAGTGGCCGGAGCAATAGCACAGTGGGTAGGGCATTTGCCTTGCACGCGGCCAACTTGGGTTCGATCCCCAGCATCCCATATGGTCCCCCAAGCACTGCCAGGAGTAATTCCTGAGTGCAAAGCCAGGAGTAACCCCTGAGCATCGCTCAGTGTGACCCAAAAAGCAAAAAAAAAAAAAAAAAAGTTATGAGGATTGAGTGAGAAAATGTATAACAAATGTATAACAAAGCATTTAGTGCTATGCCTGGCACATAGCTATGGACTATTCCTGTTACTAATCATGGTGGTTTGATGGCATTGAGTTTAACAAGGAACCCATGAAAGAGCTAGAGAGAGTACAGCGACTTGGGCACTTCCCTTGCTTTCAGCCAGCCTGAGTTCCATCCCAGCAACCCTATTTTTGGTTTTGTTTTTTCATTTCTTTTTTTTTTTTTTTGGGGGGGTCACACCCGGCGATGCTCAGGGGTTACTGGCTCTGCACTCAAGGTATCACTCCTGGCGGTGCTTGGGGGACCAAATGGGATGCTGGGAATCGAACCTGGGTCAGCCACATGCAACTTGGGCCCTAGTCTTGCAAGCGACCAACCCATATTTGATCCCCAGCACCCCACCTGGGCTGGGTGAGCCAGACTCAAAGAAAGCTCTGAACACTACTGGATGTGACCCCCAAACAAACAGCAATAAAAACTTGCTCCATGGGGGCTAAAGAGGTAGTACAGCAGGTAGGGCTCTTATCTTGCATATGGCCAAGCCACGTTCGGTCCCTGGCATCCCTTGAGCACTGTTAGGAGTAATATGTGAGTGTAGAGCCAGGGATAACCCCTGAGCATCGATGGGTGTCGGTGGCCTGGAGGGAAAAAAAAAAAAGACCTTCATCCCCGAGCTTCTCTTTGACATCACCTAAACACAGCTGTTTCTTCTTACACTCACCTATGTGACCCCGTCTGGAACCCACACTGACCCCTCAGCACCCTGACCTCATTACTTTTCTGGGAACTCGGGCATCCCCACAAGAACTCACATTGGCTCTTGACAGCATCTCGTTGCCAGCCTCAAGCTAAGAGGGATTTGTTGATTCCTTGCTCCCCAAGAACGTTGGAGCAAGTGGCAATGTGCTAGTCAATGTTTAACATTCACCCCTCCATATTGGGGGGGGGAAGGAGTTCTGAGCTTTTGTATTTCCTATTTTGCAGGATGAAAATACCCTGACCATGACGGCTCCCAAGTTTCCTGTGCCTGGTTTTGCAACCTGCTCCCAAAGTTCCAGACCAATTGTTGGTTTGGGTGTTTATTTTTGTGTTTGGGGGTCACACTGGGCAGTGCTCACAGGCTAATGCGTATGCTCAGCCTGCTGAGCTATCTCTCAACCCGGATTTTAAAAGTGCTCTTGATAAGGGTTGGAGCAATAGCACAGCAGGTAGGGCGTTTGCCTTGCACACGGCCGACCCGGGTTCGATTCCCATATAGTCCCCTGAGCACCACCAGGAGTGGTTCCTGAGTGCAGAGCCAGGAGTAACCCCTGTGCATTTCCAGGTGTGACCCAAAAAGCCAAAAAAAAAAAAAAGTGTTCTTGATAGTGTAATGACGGCTTTCAGAAGCTTTTGATTTCAACCATCAAATGCAATTCGTCACTTGCTTTAACTGACAAACTGGTCATGGGACATGGTGACCGAGAGCATAGATCTTTAATCCTCAGTGTCTCAGAAGCAACATAAAAGGGTTAATATCTATTATCTTAAAGAGCTGCAAAGCTCATTGAGCTGAAATACACTTTTTCCTTTCTTTTTGTTTTTTCAAGGACATATCCAGTGGTACTCAGGGCTTACCACTGGCTCTGCACTACATGAATTACTCCTGGTGGGGCTCAGGAGACCATATAGGATGCCAGGGATCGAACCTGGTCAGTCACATGCCAGGCAAAGGCCCTACTTGCTGTACTACTCTCTGGTCCTCCCACCATGTTTTTGTTTGTTTGTTTGTTTGTTTTGCTTTTTGGTTCACACCCGGCAATGCACAGGGATTACTCCTGGTTCTGCACTCAGGAATTATCCCTGGCGGTGCTCAGGGGACCATATGGGATGCTGGGAATCAAATCTGGGTTGGCCATATGCAAGGCAAAAGCTGTACTATCACTCCAAACTCCACAGTGGTTTTTTGAAATGATGTTTAGAAAGTATCGAGAATAGTTCCTGGCCCATAGTAATAGTACTGTGCAAAAGGAAAACTTCTGAATCTCACACAAACACACACACACACACACACACACACACACACACACACACACACCAGATCCCAGAAATATAGATCCAAATTTCTCTCAGAGGCAAACAGTATGTTGTCTTGGTTTGTGTCTACACCTGGCAATGGTAGAGAAACAATATTTGTGTCAGGGAGCAAACCAGGGCTGGCTGCATGCAAGGCAAGTAGTACCTTGATCCCTGTACTCTCTTTCTAGCCCAAGACAAAGCAGTTCTCTCATAGAAAATTATTCAAATAAATATTCCACACTCTAAAGGTGTGATATGTGCTCTCAGAACTCCAGGTGTTGAGAAAACCAAGGCCAGAGGGGAAGAAATTGAAAATGTCAACCTCAGCAAATTCCGCTATCAAAGTTTTAGTCTGGAGCCAGAGAGGTCGCTCAGAGGAATAATGCACACGCTCTGCATGTTGGGGGCCCCTGATTCAATCTCCAGCACCACACATCTCCCCAGCACAGGTGAGACCCCACATCCAAAACAAAGCTGTTTTGTCAGCAGAAATCCTTCAGAAAAGCATTTTCCTTCCATTTTCTTCCTTCCTTCCTCCCTTCTTTCTTTTTTTGCTTTTTTTTTCATTCTTTCTTCCTTTATTTCTTTTTTTGTTTGTTTGTGTCCACACCTGGCATTTTACTTCTGGATCTGCACTCAGGAATAACTTCCAGTGGTCCTCAGAAGACCAGGTGGGGTAGCACTGTAGCACTGTCGTCCCGTTGTTCATCGATGTGCTCGAGCAGGTACCAGTAACGTCTCCATTGTGAGACTTGTTGTTACTGTTTTTGGCATATCGAATACGCCACGGGTAGCTTGCCAGGCTCTGCCTTTTGGGCGGGATACTCTCAGTAGCTTGCTGGGCTGTCCGAGAGGGACAGAGGAATTGAACCCGGGTTGGCTGTGTGCAAGGCAAACGCCCTACCCACTGTGCTATCGCTCTGACCCACCAGGTAGGGTACCAGGGTTCAAACCTGAACAATACAAAGCCCTACCCTCTGTGCTGTGGCTCCCCCCCCTCCCCACTGTCTTAATGCCAGGCTTTATCTTTACACTTCCCTGTGAGATTAGGTACTTTTTCTTTCCTCGTTTTTCAGAGGTGGAAAACTGAAACTCAGAGAGGAACTAACTTGCCACGTCACAGACCTAGGAAGTATTTGAATTTAGGTGTGCTTGACTGTGATCTACTAAAATACAACTAGGGGAAAGGGACATTCCAGGCAAAGATGCCCCAAGCAAAAGGGGAGGAGTCAGCCTTGTAAGGAGGAGCACTTCCATGAGGCAGAAGCTGAGATGGGGGAGGTGGGGAGCACCAGGAGAGAAAGGTATTGCTTTCAGACAAGTCTGCTACTTCCCTTCACTCCAACTTTTAGCACCCAAGTATAAGCTGGAAGTCCTACAAGTCTTTTTTGAAAAAAATTTGTTTTTCCTTTTAAATATTTTTGATGATCAAGAATCAGGGACGCTATCTCGTTTGCCAAGGCATCAAAAAACAGATGGGCCGGACATGTAATGCGATTCAGAGACAAATGCTGGACTAGAGCTGTTACCAACTGGATTCCACGGGACGTCAAAAGACCGCGTGCCCGCCCACCAACAAGATGGTCAGACTTCTTCATCAAAACCCTGAATGAACAGTTTGAGGCTCTTCCTGTTCCTGGAGCGAGCAGATACCTTTGGGCTGCACTAGCACATGACAGGACAAATGGAGACGTTACTGGCGCCCACACAACATATCGAAGATCCCCGGGATGACAAGTGATACAAGTGATTTAAATATTGGGCCACACCCAGCTGTGTTTAAGGCTTACCCCTAGTCTGTGCTCATGCATCCCTCCTGATGTGGCTGGGGGACCATATGCAGTGCCAGGAATCCAACCTGGGTCTGCTGTGTGCAAGTCAAGCACCTTCGCCACTGTACTACCATCTCTCCAGCCCTTTCTTTCATTTTCTTTTTGGTTGACCTCAATATAATCCTATCATCTACCATCATCCTCATTATCGAGATTGAGAACGCAAATAAATCTCTCACCTATGTCTGATTAAAATTCTCCTCCTTACTCAGAGGAAAACCCAAATGCTTTAATAGGGTTTATGCAGCATCTTGTATTTCTCGCCTCCTTGTCTGTTACGCTGAAAATGACACTGGGCCAGAAAGATAGCACAGAGGCTAAGTCTTGCACACAGCCAACCCAGGTTTGATCCCCAGCATTCCATATGGTCCCCTAAGTACTACCGGGTGTGGCCCCAAAACAAACAACATAAAAGTTTCTCCCTATTCCTTGGATGGGAGATACTGTTGCTTCCTGGGGGAGATGCAAGTCCTGATGGCCCTCTATTTTGGGGATTGTTCATGCCTGGAAAATCTTCCAGCCTCCGTAACTTCATTTACAGACGGGTTCCACGGAGCTTGGGAGATGGCGAAAGGCTTAGAGGGCATGCTTCTCATAAGGGGCCTCCAAATTCAACTCCCGGCCCTGTCACTGTGTAGCACTGTAGCACTGTAGTCCCGTTGTTTATCGATGTGCTCGAACGGGCATCAATAAAGTCTCCATTATGAGACTTGTTACTGTTTTTGGCATATCGAATACGCCACGGGTAGCTTGCCAGGCTCTGCCTTGCAGGTGGGATACTCTCGATAGCTTGCTGGGCTCTCCGAGAGGGACGGAGGAATCGAACCCGGGTCAGCCGTTAGGGTCCCCAAACAAAAGACAAATAAGAGGATTTCTCACTATTAAGTTTTGCAATGTCGGGCTGGAGCAATAGCACAGAGGGTAGGGCATTTGCCTTGCATGTGGCCGACCCGGGTTCTATTCCCAGCATCCCATATGGTCCCCCAAGCACCACCAGGAGTAATTCCTGAGTGCAGAGCCAGAAGTAATCCCTGAGCATAGCCGGGTGTGACCCAAAAAGCAAAAAACAAAAAACAAAGAAAGTTATGCAATGTATATGCAGTCCCTGGCTGCTAAGTGTCCAGTGTTTTGGACCCAAGAGATAATACAGGGGGGTTAGGTTCTTGCCTGATATGTCACCAACCCTGGTTACATATCTGATTCCACGTATGGCCCCCCGAACACCTCCAGAAGTGACCCTTGAGCACAGAGCCAGTACTAGTCCGTGAGCACTGCCAGGTATGACCCAAACCCAAAAGTTTCTAGTAAGTGTTTGTAAAATAAACATATTAATTCACCAATTAAGTAAATAATTAAATAACAATTAAATAACACCAGACAAGAGTTGTATCTGTTTTTCACTGGGGGGCATGCATGCCGAGAAACATACACTGTGTCTATTCAGAACATGTCTGAGTAAGTTTTGACAGCAGGCACCAAGATTTATATCAGCTGAAACTTTATTGTTTTGCTTCTTGTGGGTACCCTGAGGTGGGGCTGAGGCAGGAGTTCGGGGGCGAAGGGCAGAGTCCAGCACAGAGCAGGGCTTGTTAGTCATGGAACCTGGAAGAGCAGAGAGGGCGGGGGGGGGGGGGGTGCATGCAGAGGGGAGGAGAGGCGCTATCAGCTCAGAATCGGCAAAGTAAACCCAGCCTGGCGCCCAGCCATGGCTCACCTGCTCTTACCTTCAAATCACCTGCTTAATTATAAGTCATTAAAATAGTCTAGCAAAGCAGTGATTGTCACCATTCTTCTCTGAGCCCAGAGAAAACTCATATCCCTTCCCTAAGGTTTGGATCACATTCTTCTCTCCCTTTTTTTTTTGTTTGTTTTGAGTCACACCTAGCAATGCACAGGGGTTACTCCTGGCTCGGCACTCAGGAATCACCCCTGGCAGTGCTCAGGGAACCAGGGACCGTATGGGATGCTGGGAATCAAACCCGGGTCATCCGTGTGCAAGGAAAATGCCCTACCCGCTTTGCTATTGCTCTAGCCCCTTCTTCTCTCCCTTTTTAAGACAATTTTATTTGTTTTATTTGGGGGCCACTGGAGAATTGCTCCTGTCAGTGCTCAGGGGTCTATGCACTGTTGGGGATGGAGCTCAGGCCTCCTGCTCCTCTCACTCTCCCTCCTTCCCCTGATACAGCGAACGATCCCCTCTCGCTTCCCCTCCTGAGTGTTCCTGCATCCCAGAAGAGGTTTGGTCTCTGTGTCTCTGTATCTGCATCAAGAATGAGTGTTCAAGGGGCTGGAGTGATAGCACAGCGGGTAGGGCATTTGCCTTGCACGCGGCCGACCCGGGTTCGAATCCCAGCATCCCATATGGTCCCCTGAGCACCGCCAGGGGTGATTCCTGAGTGCATGAGCCAGGAGTGACCCCTGTGCATCGCCGGGTGTGACCCAAAAAGCAAAAAAAAAAAAAAAAAGAATGAGTGTTCAAGCAAAAATAAAAAAGGGGGGGGCTGGAGCGATAGTACAGCGGGGGTAGGGCATTTGCCTTGCACGTGGCCAACCCGGGTTCAATTCCCAGCATCCAGCATCCCATCCCATATGGTCCCCCAAGCACCGCCAGGAGTAATTCCTGAGTGCATGAGCCAGGAGTAATCCCTCACCATCACCGGGTGTGACTGCCCCCCACTTCAAAAAAATAAGCAAAAAAAAAAAAAAAAAGAGTGTCCTGGGTCCTCGAAATAACACAGCAGATAGGTTGTTTGCCTTGCATGTAAGTGACCTGGGTTTGATCCCCAGTACCCATATAGTTCCCTGAGCACCGCCACGAGTGATCCCTGAGCATAGAGCTAGGGTTGAGCCCTGACCACTGCTGGGTGTGGCCCCAAAACAAAGCAAACAAACAAACCAAGCAAACAAAAATCTTAGAATGAGTGTTCTGACTCACCATGTGCATCAATGGAACATGTCATGGTATTCTGCCATCCCTTATTTCTATCTAGATTGACTGAAGGACAGAATTGGGTGCATGACTCAGTGGCAAAGGGCCTACCTTGTCTGTAGGAGACTTCAACATCACAAAAATAAAAGGAGAGGAAGGAGTGGAGGAGGAGGAAGGAGGAGGAAAAAGGAGGAAGAATAGAGGGCAAGATTTGCCAGCTTGTAGGGGCTGGAGTGATAGCACAGCAGGTAGGGCATTTGCCTTGCACGCAGCCAACCTGGGTTTGATTCCCAGCATCCCATATGGTTCCCTGAGCACGGCCAGGAGTAATTCCTGAATGCATGAGCCAGGAGTAACCCCTGTGCATCACCGGGTGTGACAAAAAAAAAAAAAAAAATGAAAACGCAAAGATTTGCTACTTTGTAAGGTAGATTTGGAGAGCATGAGACCAGTTATGGCCACAGAGAAGGGCAGCATGCTTCCAGCTAATGGGCTTCCATCACCGGGAGGGTGCCATAGTCCGGGGGTGCACAGACAAAGCGAAAGAGAGGTTGAGCAGTTGCAAAAGAAATGCAAGTAGCACTGGAGAGACATACAGTCTAAGTGGCTAAGACTTAGCAACAACCTGGTGTGATCCTAGGCACCCCATAGCTCAGAAGTAATTCCTGGGTGCAGAACCAGAAGCAAACCCTGAGTGCCACCAGGTATGATCCCCAAACAAAACGAAAACAAAGAAATTTTTGGTTGCCAAAAACTGGTTGCCAACTCAACTGGACTCTTTTTATAGGGGCTGGGGAGGACCACACCTGGAAGTGCTTGGGGGACCATGTGGTGCCAGAAATCTATCCGGAGCCCACCAAGTGCAAGGTAATGCCTTGCCCCCCTACTGTCTCTCTGACCCCTCAATATGACTGAATTCTTATTCTACACAGGATGCTCTCACCTTCTGCTCCCCCCCCCCACTGCCAACATCCTTATTTATTTATTTAGCTATTTGTGGGGGAGTGGGGAACACACGTGGTGTGATCAGGGCTTACTCCTGACTCTGCACTCAGGATCACTCCTGACAGTGCTCAGGGGACCATATGTTGTGCTGAAAATTGAACCTAGGTCAACCATGTGTGTGCAAGGCAAGCACCCTAACCACTGTGCTATCTTTTTGCCATACACTCCAATCCCCTCCACATGGCATGCCTCATCTTACTTAAATCCTGGGACAATACTTCGACAGGCTCTAACTAGCCTTCATTCTCATGAAAACAGAGATTCAGAAGGCTGGGGGATTTGCCAGTGTGCAAGCGCGGGAGAAATTCGTATCTGACCCGAAGTTCAAGCTGATCACCGTGACCCAAGACCCCCAGGGCCCCTGAAGCCCCCCCACCTCAGCCTGCAGAGCTTCGTCTCGTCCATCACACAAGCCAACAGCTCTCGGAGCAGCAAGTCCTTCAGCAGACCCTCATCGCTGGAGTCCTGGTGTGGGGAGCTGCGAGGGGAAGGCCAGGGGTCCCACCACAGAGAGTCAATTCAGAGTACCCACACGGCCACCGCTCAGTTGTCCCCCCCCCCAATCCTGCAGTCAGGGAAGAGGCAGCTCTGCCAGGCCGGCCAAACTGAACAATCCCCATGGGAGCTTAGCCCCCTCTCCCAGACCCTGAGATCACCCCGGGGTCGGGAGGCGGGCCCACCCGAGATTCTGCTCGGGCCCAGGAGTCCCGGTTTCCTCGGAGAACGGGTTTCTGGGCACTGACCTTGGTGGGTCTCCTTTCCCGCAAACAGCCTTCTTGGCCTTTTCTGGAGAGAACCTCTTCCTGAGGTGTCTTTCCCCGCCTCTCTCCTCCCCCCAGTGACTCAGAAAACCTGTCCCCTCACCTCCCCAGGGCCCTGCCCCTCACCCCTCCCAGCCCGAAAGACCCCTCATAACTCAGAGGGGAAGGAGATGCTTATCTGAGCTCTTCCTCCGCCCAGGGGGCCAGGAGAGAAAGCAGTGAAGCCAGCCCCTCCCCACGGGGGGGGGGGGGGGAGGGGGCACCCTCTCCCTGCCCTTTGCCAAGGCCAGACTCACCCCTGCACCTCACTGCTGGCCTCCTCCTTCCAGTTGGATTGCTGGGCTGGCTCCAGGGCCCTGGCCTCCCTCTGAGTGAGGTTGTGTTTCCAGCTGGTCAAGATAAAGGTCTAGGGTGAGGGGGGCTGAGGAGACTCCACAGGTCCTGGGGCCATGTGGAAGGATCTGGACTCCTTGCCCCGCCCCTCCTCCTCCTCAGGGCCCCTCCTCCTCCTTTCTCTACTCATCCTCCCCACCTCAGCTGCAGGGGGAGGGATGGCTTTCCAGAAACTACCATGCCTGAGATTGGGGAGACAATGGGAAAAAGAAGGAAAAAGCTTGAGGAAACAACTTAAAGGGCTGGAGCTCACGCTTTGCATGGGGGACCCTGGATTTAATTTCTGGTACTGTACAGTCTCCTGGTACCATCCAGAGCTCCCCTAAGCACCACTGGTGTTGTGCTCATGTGTGTGAGTGCGCACGCGTGCGCGCGCGCGCACACACACACACACACACACACACACACAGTTTTAAAATGAGTTGTAGGTTAGAGAGATAACACAAAGGGTGAGGCACGTGCCCGCCAACCCTAGTTAAGTCCCCTGCACCATATATGGTTCCCTGAGTGCCACCAGGAATCATTCCTGAGCACAGAGCCATCACACCTAATGGCACCCAGGAATCGAGGCACCATTAGGTGTGGCAGAAAAGAAAGAGAGAGATAGAGAGAGAGAGACAGAAAGGGTGAGGGAGAGGGAGAAGGGAGGGAGAGAGGGAGGGAGGAAGGGAGGAAGGGCAGGAGGAAGAGAAAGAAAGAGAGAAAGAAAAAAAGAGAAGGAGAGAGGGGGAGGCAGAAGATACAGCAGGTAGGGTGCTTGCCTTGCATGTAGCAAACCTGGCATTTTCTGGAGAGAACCTCTTCCTGAGGTGTTCAATCCCCAGCACCTCATATGGTCCCCGCAGCATGGCCCAGAGTGTTCCCTTAGTATAGTCAGGAATAAGCCCCCCCCCAAAAAAAAACCAAATAAACAAAACCACACACAAGAAAGAAGGAAAAGGAAGAGAAGGGAAGGAAGGAGAGGGGATGGAGAGGAGAAGGGGAAGAGGAAGGAAGAGGGAAGGGGAGGGGAGAGGGAAGGGAGGGGAGGGGAGAGGGAAGGGAGGGGAGGGGAGGGGAAAGGGAAGGGAGGGTAGGGGAAAGGGAAGGGAGGGGAGAGGGAGTGGAGGGGAGGGGGGGAGGCAGGGAGGAAGGGAGAACAGGAGAAGGAAGGAAGACGCCTTTTCTCTGCTTCCGAACAGTCGCTGGTGACAGCTCAGCTCCCTCTTTCTTCACCCCAAGCCCTTTCTGGGCTCCTCTCTGAGTTGTCTCTAAGTCCTCCCCACCCGGCCCCTGAGAAGAAATCCCTGTCATCACTGTCATTCCGTTGCTCATCAATTTACTCGAGCAGGCTCCAGTAACATCTCCATTTGTCCCAGCCCTGAGATTTTAGCAGCCTCTCCTGACTCTTTTCCCAACGATCAGAGGAGAAGAAAACAACTGGAAAATCTGCCTGGCCTTGACAGGGCATGTCCAGCTGCCCCTGGTGGCCCAAGGGAAGGGTGTCTGGGGTCCCTGGAGGCCGTGTGCCCCCTGGGCCGCAGGGCCGCAGGTTGGGGGCACCGGAGCTGCCGAGCCCACACTCACTCATTCTTCTTCCCCTTCTGTGCCAGCAGCCAGTTCACGAAGTCCTGCTGGCGGATCTTGTCCATGGCGATACTGTAGTCACTGATGAAAGTCCCTTCAGCGTACCTGGGGCCCCGAGCTTGGGGGTCACGCACCTTCGGGTGGAATCTGTGGGACAGGACAGGAGAGACAGATCCCAGGATGCCACAGAAGGGGAAATACCTGGACATGAGGGAGGCTTTAAGGTGCTAAGAAGGCAGAGAAAAGGGACCAGCCAGCTTCCAGGGAGTCAGTTTTTCTTTTCTACCTTTCTTCCTTCCTTTTGTTCTCCTCCCTCCCTCCATCTCTTTTCCTTCCTTCCTTCCTTCCTTCCTTCCTTCCTTCCTTCCTTCCTTCCTTCCTTCCTTCCTTCCTTCCTTCTTTCCTTCCTTTGTTTCTTTCTTTCTTGTGGGCACACCTGGCAAAGCTCAGGACTTCTTCCTGGCTCCGAGCTTCAGATGACTCCTGGAGGAACTTGGGGGACTATATGGGCTGCCGGGGACCAAGCCTAGGTGGACTGCCCAACCAGCAAGCACCTGCCACCTGCCAGCTGTACTATCTCACCAGCCCAAGGGTCAGCTTGGACAGGGAAGCCCTGTTGTTCCCGAGTCAGGCAACCCCCCAACACATCCACCTCACCCCCCATCCTCAGCTCAGAAGCTCCTTCCTGCGGCCTCAGTTCTCTGTGGGGCTGGCTCTGGGCCAAAGCCGATCAGGATCCCAGCCATCCCAAAGGACTTTCTCTTGGGCCCTTCCTTATTCAGCACTAACAATAGGGAGCTCTTAAATACCAACTCAGAGTCAGTGCCCTGATAAGCCCTTTAAGAAACTCAGATAATCCTCACGCATGCCCCCATGGAGGGAGAGGCTGTTTACTTCCCCTTTCCAGGATTGAGGAAATGAGGTGCAGAGTGATGAGTTGAGTACTGAGGGAGGTGACAGAGGCAGGACTCCCCTCCCCCTCCTGCCCCCACCTGGCTCCAGCTCTCCCTGCTGCTGTTTCTCCCTGTCCATCCTTCTTCCACCAGCCCCATCTGAAAGCTACAGAGCCAAGGCACAGGGTGGGCTGATGCCTCAAAGCACTGGAGACAAGGCTTATAAGGCGCCCTGGGTCCATCCCAGCCAGCCTGGTCCCCCAAGACCCCAAGCACCACTAGGTGTGGCCACAAAAACCGCAAAATTTTTTTGGTGGGGGGCACATCAGGTGATACTCAGGGGTTACTCCTGTGTTTGGGGGACCATATGGATGCCGGGGATCGAACCCGGGCCAAGTCCCATACAAGGACCCAGACCAAGTCCCATACAAGGCAAGTGCCCTGCCTACTGTGCTATATCTGGCCCCACACAACAATTAAAACAATTTTTCTTTTTATTCCAGAGATGTCATCTACTCCAGACTCTTGGCCATGAGCATTCCTTCTGAGCTGTGACCAGTCCCTCCTGCAGCCCAGCACCTCCCGCTACAGACTCCGGGCTCAGCCTCACTTTACTCAGGCCAGATTCCTCTTCCTCAACTTCCCCTCCCGATCTCCCTTCCATCAACCCTACCTGGAGGGACCCTCGGCCTTCTCTCCGAGCACCATGGCCAGGAACAGGCACACCAGTAGCACCGAGAGGGTCTTCACAGCCAGCATCTTCCTGGGCTGCGAGAAAAGAGGACCAGGGGAAGCCCTGGGCTGTGGGAACGGCCAGGAGGGGCCTCGGTGGCCACTTGAAGGGACAAGAGGAGAAGCTGCGTTTGTCTGGCTTGGTTAACGTGCCGTTGGGGTGACCGGGAGGAGGGCCATGGAGGGGAGCGAGAGCCGCATGCCTGTGCCTCGGATGGCCCGATCCTTTCCACCCCCTCCCCAGCCCCCGCCCTGTGGCTCCTGTCCTGGGACCTGTCCCCCAGGGTCCTCCCTGTTCCCAGGGGCCACTGCCAACTCCCAACTCGGCCATCGCTGAGATCAGCCCTGCCCGAGAGCCAGGCAGAGCCGACCTGCCTTCCTGAAGTCCTTGGCCCTTTCACCCAGTGGGTTCTCCTTGAGGTGAAGAATGGTGAGACACCGCTGACCGCCCCCCTTCGTTCCCCCAAACACAGCCGACACAGATCTCCAGTTTCCCCAGGCCTCGGGGTCCCCTCCTGCCTTCTTCCTTTCATGGGGGGAAAAGCGAGAGGCCCCCGGGAGGATCCGCTAAGAGGTGCCAAGGTCCACCTTGGGGCCAGAGTCCTGCCCTAGCTGCCCTCTTACCGGCTCCTCCTGGCGTTTCCAGAGCAGGACACGGGGCACCGGGTCTCGTTCTCTGGCTGCCTGGCCTCAGAGCCCACCGCTGGCTCCCTTATATCCAGGCCTCGCAGATCGCTGATTAGCCTAAAAGCATCTTATCACAAGAAATTAAGCCCACAGCTCCTGCCGCATTAAGTCCATTTTACACGTAATAAAGTTGCCCTTTCCGCCTGAGCGGCTCTAATCGGTGATTAACATTTGGGTATCTCCCGCAGCTGTGTGGGGCCTGGCCCTGGGTCAGGTTGGTAGGAGACCCCCTCCTTCTACGCCCTCCTTCTTTTTCTGGGCCCAGGACCTAGGCCCAGAGTTCTTCTGCTCCCCTGTTTTCCTCTAGAAGTGCCCAAAAGTTAGTTAGGGAGCCTGGTGAGGACTGACTTGGGTTGAGTGACCCTAGTTTGAGGACTCTAGGACCATGGTCATTTGGAGAGTGTGACCCACACAGCTTTGGCAGGGTCCTGAGAGCCTGGAGGGGGTCCCTTCAGAAGGGGGTCGAAGCAGGCTGATTGAAGAACGGGACAATGGGGGCTGGAGCGATAGCACAGCGGGTAGGGTGTTTGCCTTGCACGCGGCCGACCCGGGTTCGATTCCCAGCATGCCATATGGTCCCCTGAGCACCGCCAGGAGTAATTCCTGAGTGCAGAGCCAGGAGTAACCCCTGTGCATCGCCAGGTGTGACCCAAAAAGCAAAAAAAAAAAAAAAAAAAAAAAGAACGGGACAATGGAGGGGTGGGATTTTGTAGTGGTGAGAGGGGGCTCGGGGCACTTCCCCTCAGCGGACCTTCTGTGTAGGGGTAGGAGAGAGTGGGGGACTCAGAGGACGTCGGGGCAGTGATAACTCTATAAGAAACATTTCCAAGGACTGGGGAGATAGTAGGCGAGGTCATGTTTTACAGGGAGGAGGCCTAGGTTCCAACACAGAAACCCTTGAGTATTCTGGGAGCAACCTCTGAGCATTGCTGGGTATAACACCCCCCTCCCAAAGAAACAGAAAGGATTGGTGCACCCCACTCATCTCACTGTGGGAGGGGGGAGGCGTGTGGCCCTGTGGTCAGAGGACCCCCCCAGGTCTTGCTGAATCTCCCTAGCAGACTTGGGGCACTCTGCAGGGAGGGCTTTGTCCCCCTATCGCCCCTCGACTCCTGACCTTCCGATGTGAACAGAGGGTTACCTCCTGTCATGAGTAGGTTCCAGGCGGTGCCCGGCCAGGTCCACCTCTCACACTGAGGTGACCCTTGGCCTCTCATGCAACCCTCCACATGCAGCTCTGTCCTTGGCCCCTCTTTGCTGGGGAGCAGGGGAGGACACAGGCCATAATTTTTCTTTTGCCTTTTTGGTTGTGCTGAGGATCAAACCTGGGGCCTCCTATATGGGGTGCTGGAGACTGAACCCTGGCTGACCCTTTGCAAGGCGAGGGCCCTACTCACTATACTACAGCTCACGGCCCTTTTGTTTTATTCTGGAGGGTGCACACCCGGAGGAGCTCAGGGTTTGCTCCTGGTTCTAGACTCAGAAATCACTGCTGACAGTGTTAGAAAAACCACATCGAGCGCTAGGGGTCCGTGGTTGACTTATTTGTTATCTTTTATTTTCTGGCTCTGTACTCAGGAATTACTCCTGGCAGTGCTCAGGGAAGCCAGAGATTGAACCTGGGGTGGCTGCAGCAAGGCAAACGTCCTCCCCACTGTACTATTGCTCAGTGGTTACTTTTGTGGTGGGCTAATGTGGATGTTGGTGGCTGATGTCATTGCTTTGACTGGGGTTGCACACATGTCTGACCCTGGGGCACACACACTTTAGCTGCCATGCGCCCTGGAGGTCACAGGTCAGGCTGAGATATCCACACACTCTACCGCACGGTGCTCCATGGGGCAATCACAGGGGTCGCACTCTCAGCTCAGGCACACAGGAAATGGTTGCGGTGCTCCGTGGGGTAGCAGCCTGGAGTTCTTTGAGCCAGAAACCTCCAGGCTCCTGCTCTACCTATCAGCTCCCCGCACCTATCAAAGGCCCTGCCTGTCCTTTCCAGGTGAACTCCTGGTCCGGAGCAGCTCCAGCATGAAATTAAGTGTTTGTGTGGGATGTGCAGTAACTAGCCAAGGAGGGCGACTCACCTCTGCTTCCAGGAAACCTCGCCCACCCACTGTCCATTTCTGGGCCATCTAGAGAACTGCCTGTGGGGCAAACCCTCCACACTCCGTCTCCCGGCTCTCAGTGAGTGGGCGGAGATAGGACCTCGTTCCCTGGGGTCTTCCCAGGGATGAGGGGGCTCTGGAGCACGTGTGGACTTGTGATGGGTTCGCAAGGAATTGTTGCCAAGCTGGGCTCTCCTGTCCTCAGGCAGTGCACTGTTCTAAGCAGGCAGGGCACTGTTCCCTGTGCCCCACAAGTCAGATGCCAAACTAAAATCAGGGTTCTGTGGGGGGGGACTAGCCACCCGGACCCCCTAGCCATGCTGCTCTTCACATTCTTTTTTTTTTTTTTTTGCTTTTTGGGTCACACCCAGCGATGCTCAGGGGTTACTCCTGGCTTTGCACTCAGGAATTGCTCCTGGCAGTGCTTGGGGGACCATATGGGATGCCGGGAATCGAACCCAGGTCGGCCGCGTGCAAGGCAAACGCCCTGCCCGCTGTGCTATCGCTCTGGCCCCTGCTCTTCACATTCTTGTTCGCTTAGTTTGGGATCACACCGGGTGGTGCTTGGGGACTACCTCTGGCTCTGGGTTCAGGCTACACACATGATCGTGGGGCTGGGCTAGCTCTTTGGCTTCTAGTGGTGTGAATCTTCACCTCCTGCCCCCACATGTTCATCAGGGCCGTCCCCTTCTACACACACACACACACACACACACACACACACACACACACACACACACACGCTTAACACCCAGTACTGCGACCGCCTATAGCTACCTCCCGGTGCCCTGCTCTGCATTCTGCTTTTTACTTCTTTTTTTTTTTTTTTCAGTTTGGGGCCATAATTGGTGGTGCTTGGGGTCTCCTCCTGGCTCTGTGCTCAGGTGCTGGATCTGGGTCTCCTGTATTCAGTAGGGGAGCTCCGCCCAGCCCCGGGATGGCTCTCTCACTCTTCCCCCTCAGGGCTCCCCAGCTCTCTCCCTGGCCCTGGAGTTCTGAGTTCACTTGGTTTTGAAACTCCCCAGCTGACTCAGAGCACAGACCTCCCTCTCCGTCTCTCATGCCAGATGCTGGCTGATTCTTGTGCACAGAGGCAAGAGGTGACAAGAACTCTGGCAAGTTTGCTGAGTCATCCGGTCCCTCCCGATTCTTAGGACTGCATCCAGCTTTCTTCCCTGTCACCGCCCAAAGAGTCATGTGGCCGACACAGGTTCATGTGGCCAACACAGGTTCGTTCCCCGGCACCCCATGTGGTCCCCTGAGTCCCTGAGCACACGGAGCCAGGAGTAAGCCCCGGATAGGGAGAGGGAGCTCAAAGGACTGAGTATAGCTTTGTAAGTAGGAGTCCTGGCGCTGGAGAGATAGCACAGCGGGTAGGGCGTTTGCCTTGCACGCGGCCAACCCGGGTTCGATTCCCAGCATCCCATATGGTCCTCCGAGCACCGCTGGGAGTAATTCGTGAGTGCATGAACCAGGAGTAATCCCTGTGCATCGAGGGTGTGACCCAAAAAGAAAAAAAAAAAAGCAGGCGTCCTGGTCTCAGTCTCCGGCACTGCATTGTCCCTTGAGCACTGCCAGGAGCAACCCCCAAACACAGAGCCTGGAATAGCTCCCATCACTGCCAGTATGCTCCCCGCCAAGAACAAAAACAAGCTGTCATAGTCCCAGATATTCTGGCCCACACCAGCCCTTGCTACGACTCAGTCAAGAGAAATACTTCGCAGCTGGGGATAGGGTTCAGCGGCAGAGCACTTACCTTGCATATAGGAGGCCCTGGGTTCGATCCCCGACACCAAGGGGGAGAACAGAAGAGTGCTATTGAGGCCAGAGAGTGAGTATATGGTGCTGTTTGCCTTTCATGTGGCGACATGCTTTACATGCAGCTGACCCTGGTTTGACCCCTGGCACTGCATGGTCCCTAAGCACCACTGGAAGCAACCCTAATGGGGGTGATCCAACCTCCTTTCCCCTGACCCCCCAAAAGACACTTTTTTTTTTTTTTTTTTGCTTTTTGGGTCATACCCGGCAATGCACAGGGGTCATTCCTGACTCATGCACTCAGGAATTACCCGTGGCGGTGCTCAGGGGACCATATGGGATGCTGGGTGGGATTCGAACCCGGGTCGGCCGCGTGCAAGGCAAACGCCCTACCGCTGTGCTATCACTCCAGCCCCCCAAAAGACACTTTCAAGAAGGCTCTTTGTTTTTTTTAACCACATTTGGCAGTGCTCAGGGCTTACTCCTGGCTCAGCACTTAGAGATAACTCCTGGCAGGTCTTGGGGGACCATATGCAGTACCAGGCACCAAACCTGGGTCAACTGCCTTCTCTACTGAACTCTCTCTCTGGCCCCTTTAAGAGAAGACTCTTGTGCCTATAGCCCCCACCCCCCGCCCTGTTTTTGGAACCAACCTGGCAGTGCTCAGGGATTATTCCTGGCCTCATGTGCTCAGGGGGCTCAAGGGACCACGTGGGGTGCCGGGGGATGAACCTGTGTCGGCCACGTGAAAGGCAAGCACTCTACCTGCTGTAACTCTCTGGCCAGCTCCTCTTTCTCGACATTCAGATGCCAGGGATCTGTTTGGGAGAGTCGGCTCAGTTCTAACTACATCATTCTTTTTGTTTGATGACATTAGTGTTTAGGACCACAGGATTCGGGGGACTACACCCAGCAGTATTCAGTAGCTATTGCTGGCTCTGTGTCCAGGGCTTGCTGTGAGCGGAAACCACGTAGTGCCCAGGATGGAGCCCAGAATTCTGCGTGCAAAACCTGCACTCAGCCCATTGAGCCATTTCTGACTCTCTCATCTGCACTCAGCCCATTGAGCCATTTCTGACTCTCTCATCTGCACTCAGCCCATTGAGCCATTTCTGACTCCCTCATCTGCTTTTGTCAAAAGAGCTCAGCCATGGGACTGGAGCAATAGCACAGCGGGTAGGGCATTTGCCTTGCACGCGACTGACCTGGGTTTGATTCCCAGAATGTCATATGGTCCCCTGAGCACCGCCAGAAGTAATTCCTGAGTACAGAGCCAGGAGTAACCCCTGTACATTGCCAGGTGTGACCCAAGAAGGAAAAAAAAAGAGATCAGCCATTAGTAGCTCTAGCTGAATCTTTGTAAGAAGCATAGTTAAGATGGAGGAAGGGACGGTTGGTGGTAAGGTTCTGACTTCCCTGGAGGGAAGTCATTGGTGGTGCATGTAGAATCTTCTGGAGAACCTCCTTCCTGAGCTCTTTTGGAGGAGGCAAACCTCTTTAGGAACAAGGAGAGAGAGGAGAATGAAAGGCTGCATGGGGACTTAAAGAATGGAATTGGGGCTGGAGAGATAGTACAGTAGTTAGGGCATTTGCCTTGCACGTGGCTGATCCAGGTTTGATCCCCGACATCCCACATGTCCCCTAAGCCTGCCAGGAGTGATCCCTGAGCATGACCAGCTGTGGCCCCAAATCCAAAAATAAATAAATGAGTAAATAACAATAGAGGATGGAACTCTTTCCAAAACTCCCAGGGCACTTTGCTCTCTCCCCGCTGGGCACTCTGTAGTGGGCGGCTCTCTGGGAAAACCTGCTCTACATTCATCAGATTAGGGAGGAGAGGATTCCAACCCAGCCTCACTGCCCCACCATGCCTAAGGTTATGTTTGACTTTGTGTATAACATTCCCACTGGAGCCTTACCTTGCCCATCTTTAAACTGAAGCTAAGATAACAAAGTTGCTCATAGGTTCTCACAGAATTTAGTGCCTTTTGCTCAGTCTTGCCGGGGGTGGAAGCATATGGTCCATGGATTGAACCCAGGGCTTGGTATATACCAACTACGCACTTCCAAACACTTCGAGGGCTGAAGAACTAGTACAGCAGGTAGGGTATTTGCCTTGAATGCAGTCAACTTGGGTTCCATCCCTGACACCCCAAATGGTACCCCCAAGCTCACAAGACGTGATTCCTGAGTGCAGTGCCAGGAATAACCACTGAGTATTGCTGTGTGTAGCCATAAAAACAAAATCAAACACTTGGGTAGTGTTTCTCAACCTTTCCCCATTAGTTTCCATGCAAGGTCCTCTCGTCCAACTGGTTAACCCCCCTCATCTCTTGCTGTGGCCCCCATTTATGTGATTTTTCCTTTGTGGCCCCAGGGAGCACATAGAAACATGCTCCATAGAAACAGATTGAAAGCAACCTGCTCTTCCTGAGTACAGTAGAAACTACAAGTTTTTACCTCAAAGAATTGACCTGGGAAATACAGAAAACTGAGAAATACACCCATCACGTTACCCTGAATTTTCACACATTAGTACTTTTTCTTGGTGGTGGTGGTGCTGTTTAGTTTTGGGGCCACACCCGAGGATGCTCAGGGTTTATTCCTGACTCAGTGTTCAGGGATCACTTCTAGCCGTGCTGCTGGGGGTACCATATGTGGTGCTAGGGATGGAACCCGGGTCAGTAGCGTGCAAGAGTCCTATCTGCTTTACTATCACCTCAAGTCCCTCAACATTATTTATTTCTTTTTTATTTTTTCGCTTTTTTAGGCCACACTGGGTGATGCTCAGGGGTTACTCCTGGCTCGGCACTCAGAAATTACTCCTGGTGGTGCTCAGGGGACCATATGGAGTGCCAGGGATTGAATTCAGACTGGCCACATGCGAGACAAATGCCCTACCCACTGTACTATTGCTTCGCCTTCCCCCCACATTATCTAAGTGTATCTGACACACATTAAATTAAACATTCTTGGGGCTGGAATGATAGCACAGCAGGTAGGGCGTTTGCCTTGCACACGGCCGACCCAGGTTCAATTCCCAGCATCCCATATGGTCCCCGAGCCCACCAGGAGTAATTCCTGAGTGCATGAGCCAGGAGTAACCCCTGTGCAAAAACAAGCAAACAAAAAAACATTCTTATAGTTTAGGTAACAAGGTTGCAGTCATGTTAATGTTCTTAGTTATGATGTATAAAGTATGTGCTATTGCATCACCATCAAAATGCCCATGATCCTCACTGCTGTCTTTTTTTTTTCTTTTTGGGTCACATCCGGCGATGCACAGGGGCTACTCCTGGCTTTCCACTCAGGAATTACCCCTAATGGTACTCAGGGGACCATATGGGATGCTGGGAATCTAACCCGGGTCGGCTGCGTGCAAGGCAAACGCCTTACCCGCTGTGCTATCACTCCAGCCCCCCTATTTAACTTTTCAAGAAGTTGCAAAACTCTTTTCCAAAGTGCTTGTATATGTTGGAGACTCACCAACTGTATAAGCATTCTAGTTCCTTCATTTCTAATTGGTTGTCATCAGGTATTTTTGGGTTTTGTTTGTTTGGGGGCCATATCTGGTGAAACTCAGGGGGTTATTCCTGGTGAGGCTTGGGGGACTATATGGGATCTTGGAGATTGAACCCCAGTTGGCATCATGAAAGGCAAGTACTCTACCTGCTCTCAAGTTCTGCTCAAGTACCATTGCTCTCACCCCTCATTAGTCTTTTTTTTTTTTTTTTTTGCTTTTGGGTCACACCTGGCGATGCACAGGGGTTACTCCTGGCTCTGCACTCAGGAATTACCCCTGGCGGTGCTCAGGGGACCATATGGGATGCTGGAAATCGAATCCGGGTCGGCCACGTGCAAGGCAAATGCCCTACCCGCTATGCTATTGCTCCAGCCCCTCATTAGTCTTTTTTTTTTTTTTTTTTTGCTTTTTGGGTCACACCCAGCAATGCTCCCAGCAATGCTCAGGGGTTACTCCTGGCTCTGCACTCAGGAATTACTCCTGGCGGTGCTTGGGGGACCATATGGGATGCCAGGGATCGAACCTGGGTCGGCCGCGTGCAAGGCAAACGCCCTACCCGCTGTGCTATCGCTCTGGCCCTCCTCATTAGTCTTTTTAATCACAGCCATTTGAATAGACATTTAGTGATATCTCACTGTTGTTTGCATTTCTTTGGTGACTAATCATATTGAGTATCTTTTGAGGTTTATTTGCCATTTATAAATCATCTGTTATGTTAGTTTCAGGCTGGAGCGATAGCCCAGCGGGTAGGGCGTTGCACACAGCCGACCCGGGTTTGATTCCTCCAGCCTGGTAAGCTACCGAGGGTATCTTGCCCGCAAGGCAGAACCTGGCAAGCTACCTGTGGCGTATTCAATATGTCAAAAACAGTAACAACAAGTCTCACAATGGAGATGTTACTGGTGCCTGCTCGAGCAAATTGATGAGCAACGGGATGACAGCGACAATGATATTAGTGTCTAAAGCATCCTTTTTTTCTGGTGCAGGTGTTGTCCCACACCTGGCTATGTTCAGGGTTTATGCCTGCTCTGTGCTCTGTGCTCAGAGGTCATTTCTGACAGTGCTCGGAAGACCATAGATGATGCTGGGATAGAACTAGAGTCAACAGCACATATCTTGCTTCTTTACTATACCCACAGGTTCCCTTTTGGGGAGAGATAATTAGTTTTTTTGTTTGTTTGTTTGTTTTTGCTTTTTGGGTCACACCTTGCCCTGTGGTTTGTGCTGGGCCATACCCAGACGTACCTGTGGCATATTCGATATGCCAAAAACAGTAACAAGTCTCACAATGGAGACATTACTGGTGCCCGCTCAAGCAAACCGACGAACAACAGAATGACAGTGCTATATTTTGGATGCAAGAGCGATATCAGATACATGCTTTATAATTCCCCCCCACTCTGACTTGTTATCTCAATCTTTTGAATAGCAAATTTGTGTGTGTGTTTGTGTATGTGTGAAGCAAAATAGCTTTCGTTGTTGTTTTTGTTTTGGGACTATACTGAGTTGTATTCAGGGCTTACTCTTGTGCTCAGAGGTCACTTCTGGTGGGCTCAGGGGACCATTTGGGGTGCTGGGGATTGAACTAGCGTTGCTGTGTGCAAGGCAAGAGCTCTGCCTTAGTAATCTGTGTTATTGTTCAGTCCCACAAGGCAGTTTTTTGTTTGTTTGCTTTTGTTTTTGCTTTTTGGGTCACACCCCGCATTGCACAGGGGTTACTCCTGGCTCATGCACTCAGGAATTATTCCTTGCGGTGCTCAGGGGGACCATACGGGATGATGGGAATTGAACAATTGAACCCAGGTCAGTGGCGTGCGTGCAAGGCAAATGCCCTTCCTGCTGTGCTATCCATCCACTCCACCACAAGGTAGTTTTTTTTTTATTGAACCAAACTTAGTTCGAAAGGTATGAGGGGGAAGCGATAGGAGCAATAGGAGCGATACTACAGTTGGTAAAGAAAGCGTTTGCCTCCCATGCAGCAAACCCGGGTTCGATTCCCAGCATACCATATGGTCCCCCCCCTCCCCAGCACCACCAGTAGCCATTTTAAGTGCAGATCCAGGAGTATCCCCTTACTGGGTGTGATCAAAAAAGCAAAAACAATTAAAAAAGTAAAAAGAAAGAAAGAAAGATGTGAAGGTAGAGAAAGAGAGAAAGTATGTGTTTAAAAGAGAATGCAGGGGGGCTGGAGCAATAGCACAGCAGGTGGGGCATTTGCCTTACATTCGGCCAACCCTAGTTCGATTCCCAGCATCCCATATGGTCCCCTGAGCACCGCCAGGAGTAATTCCTGAGTGCAGTCAGGAGTAACCCCTGTGCATCGCCAGGTGTGACCCAAAAAGCAAAAACGAAGCGAGGGGAGGGGAGGGGAGGGGGGGAGGGGAGGGGGGGAGGGGAGGGGGGAGGGGAGGGGAGGGGAGGAGAGGGGAGGGGAGGGGAGGAGAGGAGAGGGGAGGGGAGGGGAGGAGAGGGGAGGGGAGGGGAGGAGAGGGGAGGAGAGGGGAGGGGAGGGGAGGAGAGGAGAGGGGAGGAGAGGGGAGGAGAGGAGAGGGGAGGAGAGGGGAGGGGAGGGGAGGAGAGGAGAGGGGAGGGGAGGAGAGGAGAGGGGAGGAGAGGGGAGGAGAGGAGAGGGGAGGAGAGGGGAGGGGAGGAGAGGGGAGGGGAGGAGAGGGGAGGGGAGGAGAGGAGAGGGGAGGGGAGGAGAGGAGAGGGGAGGGGAGGAGAGGGGAGGGGAGGAGAGGAGAGGAGAGGAGAGGAGAGGAGAGGGGAGGAGAGGGGAGGGGAGGGGAGGGGAGGGGAGGGGAGGAGAGGGGAGGGGAGGGGAGGGGAGGAGAGGAGAGGGGAGGGGAGAAAATGCAGATGTTTCCAGAGTGGAAAAAGCAAGCAAAGATCGGTAGTGCCAAGCTAGTGAGACACATGTTCAAGAGAGAATATGGGCTTGAGAGGGCGAGCAAGAAGAGCACTTTCTTTGGTGCTTGAACCACACTGATCAAATCCAGGTCTCCCATATGCAAAGTGTGTGTGCACTCCATTCCCTTTAGCTATTTCCTGTCAAACTTTATAGAGCTAAATGCAATCATTTGGACCATAGAATTAAATATGAACCAAAAAAGTGTAAGACCATTGGAAAAAAAATTTTATTTTGGGTTTGGCAAAGATATCTTATATAGGATACCAGAAACACAATAAAAAGCCGAGCTGCTAAGTGGAACTTCAGAAAAAAAATGTTATTATTTTAAATATATATGCTTTTCTTGCCTGTGAGCACTGCTAGGATTTGCCCTAGAAAAATAAAACAAAAGTGACACATGTAGCATGCACTGCCATTTTGGGTCTTTTTTTTTTTTAACTTTTGGGTCACACCCGGTGATGCAAGGGGTCACTCCTGACTCTGCACTCAAGAATTACCCCCAGCAGTGCTCAGGGGACCATATGGATGCTGGGAATTGAAGCCAGGTTGGCTGCGTGCAAGGCAAACGCCCTACCTGCCGTGCTATTGCTCCAGCCCCATTTTTGGGTCTTTTTTGATTTTGTTTGGTGGGGGTGGAGGCAGACCAGGTTATGTTCAAGTTTACTCCTGGCTCTGTGCCCTGAGGTCATTCCTGGTGGTGCTTGAGGGACCCTATGTGCAACTAGAACTTGAACCTGGGTAGGCAGTGTGTCTTTCTTAACCACTGCACTATCTCTCCAAGCCCCTCCACTGAAAAAACAAATTTCTTTTTCTTTTTGGGTCACACCCAGTGATGCTCAGCACTCAGGAATTACTCCTGGTGGTGATCAGGGGACCATATGGGATGCTGAGAATTAAACCTGGGTCAGCCACGTGAAAGGCAAACTCTACCCGCTATGCTATCACTCCAGTCCCTAAAAAAAAAAAATGTTTTTTCTTCTTTTTTGAGTCACACCCGGTGGTGCTCAGGACTTATTTCTGGCTCTGTCCTCAAGGATTACTCCTGGGGGGTAACCCTAAGGAGGAGTGCCGAGGATCAAACCTGAGTTCCATGTTTCAGGCATCTCCCTCCCCGCTGTACTACATTGCAGGGCTCCATGCACAGGAACAATTTTTAAGTGTTCCTTTGGCATGAAGGTAAGAGCAAGGACTTGGGCCCCAGGTACTTTTGGCTTGGAATCCTGACTTGACCCCTGCACTGTAGCTTAGTTTATTTATAAAGTGAAACCATTGAAACTATTCACCTCAGGGTATTTACCCTTTTCTCTTTGTCTTTTTCTGCTCCCCTCCCAGGCAAAGCCTAAGACGTGGGAAAGTCAGCCCTGAATAACTTTCTCATCACCCCCCCCCTCCCCATCTGCCTGACTCAGGGCTCTAGGAAGGAAGGAAGGCCTACCGGGTGCAGTGGGCTCTGTGAGATATTTTCAGCCACTTAGGACATCCAACACAAAGCAGACATTCTCCCAAGGCAAGGCGAGCTGAGGTACACAGAAGTGTTCATTCTGAGTCCAAGTCCCTTTGTTCCGTGTGTATCTGTGAAACAAGAAATCTCATTTAGGAAAGAAATATGAGATATGAGAAAGGTGAGGGGGGAGAGAGAGAGAGAGAGAGAGAGAGAGAGAGAGAGGGAAAGAGAGAGAGAGACAGAAGATGGGATGAGATGGAATAAAATGATGTGTACCATAAAACAAAGAGAAGAAATTTTGCATCCAGAGTAAAAGCAAGTGTGTGCTCCTTCTACTTTGGCGGAATTATTTCTAAATTCTAAGTATTTGTGTAGAGAAAAGTCCTGCTGAGCTCTTCAATAGGGGAATAATTTCTTATAACTTCTTTAGCAGAATTAAAAAAAAATGGATAGGACATTTGCATTGCACGCAGGCAACCCTGGTTTGATTCCTCCGTCCCTCTCGGAGAGCCTGGCAAGCTACCGAGAACATCCCGCCCAGACGGCAGAGCCTGACAAGCTGCCCGTGGCGTATTCTGTATGCCAAACACAGTAACAACAAGCCTCACAATGGAGACGTTACTGGTGCCTGCTAAAGCAAATTGATGAGCAATGGGAGGACAGTGATACAGTGATTTATTAATGGGATGGGAGGGGGGCAGTGCTGAGGCTATTCCTGGCTCTGTGCATAGGAGTGACCCCTGGCGGTGCTTAAGGGAACATATATGTTGCCAGAGTTTTGCCAGAGGTTGTGGCTGCATGCAAGGCAAGTACCTTATTTCCCGTTTGTCTCTCTGACTCCTCTGTGGGAATTTTTTTCTTCTTCTTCTTTTTTTTTTTTTTGCTAGCAACATTTTCTAAAACATTGGGATCACGGCACAGTGATCAAAGCGGCCCTACGTCTTAAGGTTATGAAAACAATGGAATGCACTCACTTAGAGAAAGGAAGCGACGTGGTTCTTGCCCTGTGGTTTCCTGGGGGTTGAAAGACATGATTGCACAGCAAGAAACTCCCGGGCTGATGAGAGAGAAATAGGCTTCCCTGTAGAGGGCTCCAGTGACTGCGAGTGCAAATGACTCACGCTTGGGAGGTGAAAAGGAGCTTTGTGGCTGGGATGTGGCTGGATGGTGGATTCCATGCCTTGCCTGGGTGAGACCCTGGGTTCTGTCTGCAGTATTGGGAAAAGAAAAAGAAAGTAGAGAAAATGAAAAAAGAAAAAGTGTGGTGCCTGCACAATCCAGGGCGGACTAGACAGGTGTGAACCTGAGTGCTTGTTTTCAGTTGCTTGCCAGGCTGATCCTGCTTCAGCACATACCACCTCCCTTTATTATGAAAACATGTATAATTAATCAGACCTTTAGCTAAAGTCAAGCCACATCCCTGAGCGATGAGGGTGAGAGGCAGTTAACCCTCAACCTTGGCTGCTAATGGAAGGAGAATTTCTGGCAGCATCAAATCTTGGAACAGAGGATGATCCAAAACTATTCCTTATCTGGCTTATACCAGGGATGATTTTTTTGGTATATTAATTTGACTTTAAAAGTGTGATGATAAAAAATATTATAGAAACCTTTAAAACTTTTAGTGGTGTCAGTGAGAGAAGTGTTTGGGGAAAGGAGAAAGAATAGCACTTAAGGGGGCTGGAGCAATAGCACAGTGGGGAGGGCATTTGCCTTGCACGCGGCCAACCCGGGTTTAAATCCCAGCATCCCATATGGTCCCCCGAGTACCGCCAGGAGTAATTCCTGAGTGCATGAGACAGGAGTAACCCCTGTGCATCGCCGGGTGTGACCCCAAAACCAAAATAATAATAATAATAATAAAATAAGAATAGCTCTTAATAAATACTGTTAAGTGTTTTTAGACTTATTTTTTGTGAGGGTCACACCCACTGGTACTCAAAGCTAGCTCCTGGTTCTCTGCTTAGGGATCACTTCTGGCATGGTTCAGGGAACCATATGTAGTGCCAGGGATAGAACCCAGTATTTGCAAGGCAAGCACCTTATCTCTCTGACCTCTTGATTTGAAAATTTAAATTATTTTATTTGCTTTTAAAAATAGCAATATGGGGAGGTTGAGTTCTAGCTGGTGGTTTTCAAAAAGCTTTTTCTGGCTCTGCGCTCAGGAGTGACACCTGGTCGTGCTAGGGGACCATCCGTGGTGTGAAGGATTCAAACCTGGGTAAGGTAGGATGTAAGGCAAGTGCTTTAACCCCTGTATTATCTGGCCAGATTTTAAAAATTATATTTATTATGATATATTTGCACTAAGCAAAATATTATGAAATTTATATGTACAATTTTAGAATGAAGACTGGAGCAATAGCACAGAGGGTAAGGCGTTTGCCTTGCATGTGGTCAACTCAGGTTCGATTCCTCCATCCCTCTCAGAGAGCCAGCAAGCTACTGAGAATATCCCGCCCGCATGGCAGAGCCTGGCAAGCTACCCATGGTGTATTCGATATGCCAAAAACAGTAACAGGTCTCACAATGGAGACGTTACTGGTGCCCGCTCGAGCAAATCGATGAACAATGGGGATGACAGTGCTATGGTGCCACAGTTTTAGAATAATAAAACACTTATGTATCTATCACACAACGAGAATGACAATATCCTTAATTTTTTGAAGTGACCAGTGAACCCCTCTGTAATTATCCTTGTGCTGCTTCCCCAAATCGACCACATTCTAGTTAATTTTGCGGGATGGGGTTGGGGGGGTCACACCCAACTTTGCTCAGGGATTCTCCTGACTCAGTGCGTGGGGAAAGGAGAAAGAATAGCACTTAATTTACAGCAGCTCTTAGGAAGCCTGGGTCTGCTGCAGGCAAAGCATGTTCCCTGTCCATTGAGCTTTCTCTCGGTACCCTATTAATTTTTTTGTTTGATTGTGTTTCATTTGGGCGGCCCACACTTGTGTTGGTTTTGGACCACACCTGGGTGTGCTCAGAGCTTACTTCTGGCTCTGTGCTAAGGATTTATTCCTGCCTCATTGCTCAGGAATCACTCCTGGTGATGTTTGGGGGACCATACACGGTGCTAGGGATTAAACTGGGGTCTGCTGTCTGCAAGTCAAGCACCTTTAACCCTGTACTTTCTCTCTGGCCCAGGTTTCTTTGTTTATTGGGTTTTTGTTTTTGTTTTTGGGCTACACCCAGTGATGCTCAGGGCTTACTCCTGGCTCTGTGGTCAATAATCACTCCTATCAGGCTCAGGGACCGTAGGGGGTACCAGGGATCGAAACTGTGTCAGCCACATGCAAGGCAACCACCCTACCTGCTGTACTATCACTCTGGCCCCTGGCCCAGGGGTTATTTACTTATTTATTTTTGATTTGGGGGCTACATCTCGTGGTGCTCGGCGTTAGTCCAAGTTCTGTGCTCAGAAATTACTCCTGAGGGGCTGGAGCAATAGCACAGCGGGTAGGGCGTTTGCCTTGCACGCGGCCGACCGGGGTTCGATTCCCAGCATCCCATATGGTCCCCTGAGCACCGCCAGGGGTGATTCCTGAGTGCATGAGCCAGGAGTGACCCCTGTGCATTGCTGGGCGTGACCCAAAAAGCAAAAAAAAAAAAAAAAAAGAAAGAAATTACTCCTGAAAGTGCTTGGAGGACTGTATGGGATGCCAGGGATCAAATCTGGCTTGGCCAAATTTAAGGCAAATGCCTGACCTATCACTCTGTACTATCACTCTGGCCCCAACCCCAGGGTTTTTAAAAAGATGTTCCCAGAGCTAGAGAGATAGTGCGGGCATTAAGGTACTTGCCTTGCATTGACCGTGCTTTGATCCCCAGCACTGCTGGGAGTAATCCCAGAGCACAGAACTGGGAGGAGCTCCCAACACCATTGAAAGTAATTCCCACCTCCACTCCTTAAGTAAATAGATATTCTAATAAATGAACAGCAAGAGCACCATCCCTCAACTTTGTGAAGTGTACTTTGGTAAATTTCCCCCAAGTTCTCTAAATCCTCCTGAGCTTGCTTTAATAGCTACATAATATTTCACTAAGTGGCTGTAATTGACATTATTTAAGGGGCCAGAGAGATTGTACATTGGGAAGGGCTCTTGCCTTGCACACAGCTGACCTTGGTTCGATCCCCAGCATCCCATATGGCCCCAGAAATCTGTCAGGAGTAATTCCTGAGTGTAGAGCCAGAAGTAACCTCTGAGTATCACATGGTGTGGCCCCAAAACAAAATAAACAAAAAAGGCATTACTTGAATTGTGCCCTGTTTTTAAGCATTTATATTTTATATATTTTTCCTTGACAGTTACACATAACACAATTTTTGTTGTTTCCTTTTATTAAGATTTTTTAAAAAGTGACTTTGTTTTTGCTATCTATATCACAGGAAAATATACATAGTAAAAACCTACAATTCTGGGGCCAGAGTCATAGTACAATGGGTAGGACACTCACTTTGCACTTGGCTGACCTGAGTCTGATCCTCAGCATTCCATATAACTCCTGAGCATTTACCAGGTATGGCCCAAATCTCAATCAATAAAGAAATTAAATAAATAAAAACTTACAATGTTATGTTTACTTTTTTATTTTACTTATTTATTTATCTTTTTGGGTCACACCAGCAATGCACAGGGGTTACTTCTGGCTCATGCACTCAGGAATTACTCCTAGCGATGCTTGGGGGATCATATGGGATGCTGGGATTCGAACCTGGGTCGGCTGCGTGTAAGGCAAATGCCCTACCTGCTGTGCTATCGCTCTAGATAGACCCTGTTATGTTTACTTTTTTTTTTTTTGTGTGTGGGGGGGTCACACACAGCAGTGCTCTGGGTTTAGATAATCCTGACGGTGTGGTCAGGAACCACACCTGGCAGTGTGATTATGTGCTGACCACATGCGTTATCAAACGGGGTTGTCGCGATGCAAAGCACGTGCTTATCCTCTACAGTATCTCCTGGCCCTGAAACTTAGCATTGGGGGTGGGAGGGAAACTGGGGACATTGGTGCTGGGAAATTACACTGGTAGAGGGATGTGTGTTGGAACATTGTATGACTGAAACCCAATCATGAATAGCTTCGTTATTTTCTATCATTTTTTTAAAAAATTCACGTTAAAAAAAAAACCCTTATCTGGGGCTGGAGCGATAGCGCAGTGGGTAGGGTGTTTGCCTTGCACGCGGCCAACCCAGGTTCAATCTCAGTAATTCCTGAGGGCAGAGCCAGGAACAATCCCTTAGCATTGCTGGTTGTGACCCAAAAAGCCAAAAAAGTTAAAAACAAACAAACAAACAAACAAAAACCTTATCATTGACACATTTTTATCTAGTTTTGATTTTTTTGTTTTTTGTTTTGGGTCACACCCAGAGATGCTCAGGGGTTACCCCTGGTTCTGTGCTCAGGAATAACTCCTGATGAGTTCAGGGGACTGACCACATGGGATGCCAGGGATTGAACCCGAATGGGCTGTGTGCAAGGCAAACACCCTACCCACTGTATTATTGCTTTATCTCCTGCAAAATCCAATGACAGTAAGTATACATGCACTGTTGTGAACCAGAACATTATCCACCTAAAGAACTTCCTCATCATCCTATGTGGAAACCACACACTAGCTGTCCTGTCCTGCCCCACTCCCTTGTAGCCAGAAAATTACTTTCTGTCTCTTGAATTTGACAACTCCTTGTATGCCCACAAATGAAATCACAGTATTTGTCCTTTTGTCCCTGGTATATTTTCTTGCATAATATTTTCAAGGTTCATCTCTACTGTAGCAGGAATCAAAATTTCATTCTCTTTTTTGCTGTTGTTGTTGTTGTTTGTTTTGTTTTTTGCTTTTGGGGCCACACCCGGCAATGCACAGGGGTTACTCTTGGCTCTGCACTCAGGAATCACCCCTGGCGGTGTTCAGGGGACCATATGTGATGCTGGGAATCAAACCTGGGTTGGCTGCGTGTAAGGCAAATGCCCTACCCGCTGTGCTACCACTCCAGCCCCTCATTCTCTTTTTTCATACTTAAACTTGCAGAGGAGAAACCATGATCCGAAGCTGGTTTTCCCAGGTGAGTTGATCCATCACCATGCTCCTTCTTGCGATTTTCCCAGAGGTGCAAAACTTGAGTGCACTATTCATGGGAGTAGGGAGACAATATATTTGCACTACTGGAGTGGGTTGTGCAGTGGGAGTTGTGCATGTGTGTTCAGGATGAGGGGTGGAGGGGGCTTGGCTCAAAAAAGACTGAAATGAGGGCTGGAGAAAATAAACGATTTTTTCCACAAGAAAGGTCCTTGTAAGGCAAGGGGCGGCTATGGCGGTCAGCGGGGTCAGCAAGAGTGCTGCAGTCGGGGCAGCCAACGCCATGGACATGCTGGGCAATGGGTGCGACTGGCGTCCGGGCGTCTACTGCTTCGATACCTATAGGAGCAACTTCTGGAGGAACTTGATCCTTAGTTTGGGACTTTTTGCTTCTGGAGTTTGGCTGGCCAGGAATTGAGCGACAATGATTTAATGGCACCTAAGCCTGGGGTGCAACCAAGAAGCGCATGGAATCCCTGTAGAACCTTCCAAAGACAGCTCTCATCTGGCTTTCCTGATGGCAGCTGATGTGGATTCAGAGGGACCTTCCCCGTTTCCTCAGAACTCCATCCTCTTGGCAGCATTCAGGCTTCAGTTGCGGTGTTCATGTTTTGTGAAGTTCTGTAATAGTTCCCATTTTTCTGGAGGGGTGCACTTTGATCTTATCTTGGATCTTATGTATGGTATTTAAATAAACACTGCATACAAAGACAACAAAAAAAAGGTCATTGCTACCAGGTGAATCAAGATGCACGAGTTCACAGAAATATTTTTCATTTTCCCCAGACTTCCTTGGTGCTTAAAATAAAAGTGCTTTAGTCAGTGAGATGCAATGTGTGTGTGTGTGTGTGTGTGTGTGTATGTGTGTGTGTATGTGTGTGTGTGTGTGTGTGTGTGTGTGTGTGTATCTTTCATTTGTTTTCGGGCGTTTACTCCTGACTCTGCTCAGAAATCATTCCTGGGGGGCTGGAGCGATAGCACAGCGGGTAGGGCGTTTGCCTTGCACGTGGCCGACCCGGGTTCGATCCCCGGCATCCCATATGGTCCCCCAGCACTGCCAGGAGTAATTCCTGAGTGCAAAGCCAGGAGTAACCCCTGAGCATCGCTGGGTGTGACCCAAAAAGCAAAAAAAAAAAAAAAAAAGAAATCATTCCTGGTACTCCTGGCAATGCTGGGGAACCATCTGTGGTTTTGAGGATCAAATCTTGGTTGGCCCCATGATGCAAGGCAAGCACCTTACCTGTTGAACTCTCTCCAGTCCCAATTTTTCCCTCACTCCTTTCTTCCCTCCCTCCTTCCCTCCCTCCCTTCCTTCTCTCCTTCCTTCTCCCTTTCATTTTTGGGCTACATCTGGCAGTACTCAAAGCTTACTCCTGGCTCTGTTCTGCACTCATTGATCACTCCTGGCAGACTCAGGGAACCATATGGGGTGCCAGAGATGAACCTGGGTCAGCTGTTTATAAGGCAAACGCCCTCCCTGCTGTCTTATTGGTCTGACCCCCACCTTTAAAGGTTTAATAAAATGTTCTATATACTGGACCTTTGATAGAAAAGTTACTAAAAAGGGCTGGAGGGGGCTGGAGAGATAGCACAGCGGGTAGGGCGTTTGCCTTGCACGCGGCCGACCCGGGTTCAAATCCCAGCATCCCATATGGTCCCCTGAGCACAGCCAGGGGTAATTCCTGAGTGCAGAGCCAGGAGTAACCCCTGTGCATTGCCGGGTGTGACCCAAAAAGCAAAATAAAATAAAATAAAAATAAAAAGGGCTGGAGAGGTACTACAAACAGCAGGTAAGGCACTCACCTTTAATTAGCTGACCTGGGTTCCATCCCCACACTACCTATGTCCCTCAAGTCTCACCAGGAACGGTCCCTGAGTGCAGTCAGGAGTTAAATCCTGAGTACTGCTGAGTGTGGCCCCAAATCAAAAACAGAAAAGAAAGAAAAGAAGAAAAAAGTTACTAAAAAGCACGCTTACTAAATAAAAGATGAATTTACTTATTTTTTGTTTTTTTTTTTTGGGGGGGGGGATGCTAAGGACTTGCTCAAGGGACCATATGGAGTGCCAGAGAATCAAACTTGGGCTGTCAGCATTGCAGGAAAAATGCTTTGCCTGTTATACTTTCTTCCTGGCCCCTCAAAGATGATTTTTTGGTGGTGGTGGGGCACACCCAGTGATGCTCAGGGGTTACTCCTGGTTCAACGCTCAGTAATCATTCTTGATGGTGCTGGGGGTTCAAACTTAGGTTGGTCACGTGCAGGGCAAGTGTCTTACCCCCTGTACTATCTCTCCAGTCCCTCAAAGATGAACTTTTAAAGATTCTTACTATCTTTGGGGCTGGAGAGATAGCACAGCGGGTAGGGTGTTTGCCTTGCACGCGGCCGACCTGGGTTCAAATCCCAACATCCCATATGGTCCCCTGAGCATGGCCAGGGGTAATTCCTGAGTGCAGAGCCAGGAGTAACCCCTGTGCATCGCCAGGTGTGACCCAAAAAGAAAAAACAAAAACAAACAAAAAAAGATTCTTACTATCTTCAACTTGTTCTCTCACCCAGTCTTATGGAATGTTTGCTTTTAATTCTTTGCTAATATTGAGTACTATAAACAAAAACTTTGCTATTTTTCTCCACCTGCTTAATTTTAAGTTTGGCTTGCTCTAAAAATTGTTTTGCCTTCTCCTTGAGGTTTACCACTGTCTTGGTCCTAGAACATTCATTCATTCTTACATCTGGTGTAGGCAAGGGATGCTGAGTCTCTGGTAACCCCGAGGTGAGCTGCCTAGAAGTGACATACAGAGTGACAAATTTTGACATAAGACCATTCGTGGAAGAAAGACCTTGAGAGCCATCTTGCCAGGAGATGCCTATGGCTGTCCCTTGAAGCTCCGTGCAGGTTGGGTGACATCCAGGAAGACCATGATGGCAAAGGGGTGTGGCAGGCACTGACAGTGCCCAGACACTGCCTGAAATCTCTAACTGTGAAGAAATCTGAGGGGATCTGACCAGAGACAGAAAGAGCTCCTGTGATGGGAAAGGAACATCATGGTCTTGAAATTAGGGAGATTAGGGAACAACTAGCTCAGAGATTTCCTTGGCTGCTATGTTCCACTATCCACACAAACTAATCAGTCTTTTGAATGGTCTTATTTGCTTATGGCTAGGCTGATGACTGTGGGACACACTTTAAGCAAAACAAACAAACAGACAAAAACACAAAGAAAAAAAGAAAGAGGGAAGGAAAAAGAAAAGGAAAGAAAAGGTGCTTGGGGGCTGAACATAATGCTTCATTTGATCACTCTGACCATGTCTTCTCGTTAAGTATAGAAAGATATGAAAAATACTTATTTAATATATAATATATGAAAGATATGAAAAATACTTATTTAATATATAATATACCTCTCAACACCATGCTGAACTCTCTGGGTGGTAGTATTTAGTCTTCTAGGATGTGATACATAAGATGATAATAAAAATTAGTTATGAGCATGGAAGAGAAAAAACATGGTACAAAGCAGCAAGAGTGTCAAGTGAACTTTCAGATAACAAAAGTCTGGGAGTCCAGGGGTGTGTAGCATTGGAGTCTGATCACAAAAATGGAACATGTTTCTCGTGGGGGTGTACACAAGAATTCAAGCATCTCTGAACCTTCCCCTTCAGCAGAAACAACAATTTGACTGATAACAAGTTAGTGATAGGGGAAGGAAAGGTTTGAAAAGGTAAGGCTGCAGAAAAGGATAGAAAGTTTGATTAGTATATTGATTAAAAAGAGGGAGGGAACGGGTCTGTGGGGAAGAGACACTAGAGAATACTGAAAGGGGGAAGGGAAATAATGAAGAAAAAAGAAAAATTGAAAAGAGGGTAAAGGTAAAGGGGGAGGAGGAAAGGAATTGACAGTGTCGGGAGTAGGAAGAAAAATGGAGGAACAAAAGGAGGGAGGGAGGGAGGGAAAGGGGAGGGGAGGGGGAGGGGCAGGGAGGAAGAAGAAGATAGGAAAGAGATTCAGAGCCTCTTTTCAAAGCGTTTTAGAAATAACTAATATTGGTTTCCTACACACTTTGTACACACATTTTAGAAATGAAAATCATAAAAATGTATTAAAAATACATCCATCCTACAAAAGCTAACAATTATTTCAGGTTATGCTTAAGATAGAAGTTTGCTTAATAATTTTTTTTTAAAGAGGGTTTTTTTTTTTTTTGAAAAGGTAGGTGAACCAAAGCTCTTTCTAGATTGTTAACCCATGAAAATCAAAAATCATACAATTCTCAAAATTTGCTTTTCAGTGAATCAATCAGCTGTACTAAAACAAAATGCTATTAGGCTGTATCCCTTTGTAAAACTGCTTTTTACAATGACAGATTGAAGTGTGGTTTCAGTGCATATTTTTGTAATATTAGTGAACTAGTGGATGGATTAAAAAGTTTAAACTTAAACATATATTTAAAAATACATAGCATCAACTCCTGTTAAACACTCTGAAATATTTGAGACAGTTTTGTGAAAAAAACCTGACTAGAAACAAAAGTAAAACCAATTAACCTTATCATGAGTAGTAGAGTTTAAGCAAAGAAAATTACTTTGCTTTCCAGCTAGTAGTATTCTATTAGTTTGAAAAAGCAGTTACAGAGCTGTAATGATTCTATGAAGTTTGATGCTCTAACAGATTCATTTAAATCATAATAATTTAAAAATAAGATATTTAGATTTCAAGTACAAAACTGTCTTATTACTATCCCTATCTAAAATAATGCTTAGGTAAGGAGTCCCTCTTCCTTTGCTGTTTTCTATAATTTAATTAAGAAATACACACTTATGTCTTTATCTTTCTTGAATTATACAATTTACCCCCAAGTGAATGATCTACCTTGTATTTGTGCAAAATAAGGACTAAGTAAATCTGTTCATTATCATTTAACTTATTTTGGTGTGAAAAAATGCAAAAATCAGTTAAAAGTGTAGTGTGAGAATGTCACTGACCATTTCTTTTACATATGTTAACAGGGATTAGTGTACTGTAGTTGAATTTACTAACAAGTTGAATACGAAAACATTCATTTTTTAAAAGTGAATAAATTATTCCCTTCCTTATCTAAAAGTTTCAACACTACAAACCTGAACAACAACAACAACAAAAGGCAACAATTTTGTCATACATTGTGCTTTATAGAAAAACCAAAATAAATTGTTCTAGAAGTTCTTTTTTCTTCTTGAGCCTCGCCTCTGGAATAAACATATTTCTCTTTAAGTTTTTAAAGACTGAATTCTTTGGGGTAACAATTTGAAGGAGGAACATTTTCCCATTCTGCTTACCATTCTCTTGCATTTTACAAGTTTTCTTAAACACAAAATTATCCTTATTTCACAGAAAATGCTGTACATGCTTTTAAATTGGAACCAATTTACACTTTTTCAGAGCTTATAGGTATTTAAAAGTATCACATTAAGTCTTCAACTGCAGGAAGTAAAAATATCTCAAGAAATAACAATGGGAAAACCCAGCAAACAACAACAAAATAAACAAAAATCAAACAAAACACTAAATTCCTCATAATTTTGGAGTGAAAACAACCAGTTTTAGAAAATATGAAATGGTTTGTATTTTCTAGAAACCATAATTAAATTTCTAAAATCATGGGAAAACAAAAAGAAAGAAAAATTCTAACTTAATGTACTTCTTAGATGTTTTCTTTCCTTTTTTTTGTCCTTTCTTTTGTAAAACATTCTAAACTTTAAAAATAGAAAGTCACTGACAGATGTTAGATTTAAAATGCAATATACATTCTGGGGATTTATTCAAAACTCCTAATGCAAAAGAGAAAAAAGCTATATGCCCCAAAATATCTACTCAAATCTCCAGAAAAATTAAAAAATAAATTGATGTAATATATATTTAAAAATAACGATTGTATAAAACAATATCATTGGTACTACCATAAAAAGTTGAAATGGTATGAACTCCATCTACTGAAGTGAATGTTGTATGTTTGCTAAAAATAATAGTAATGAAAACTTTGAGACAACTTGTGAAAACGCTTTTTGCAACAGCAAGTGAAAAATTAAGATTTAAAATAGAATGACGAATGTAAAACCATTACAAAAAGGTAAATACTAGAAACATTTAAAGTAAAATCAAATTTGTATGACAATGGTGGAATTGAGTTTTTGCTTTATATTTCTATCTTTTTCTTTTGAAAAAGTTGATAAAAAAATGGATCAGAATGTCATCTTTAAATGTAGTCAAATTTCTGTTTCTGAATTCACTCAACTGAATTTTGTAATTGATCATGTAAGAGTACAATAAAAAATTATTATTATGAAACAATCCTGCAGCTATATTTTTAACTCTCACAAACTAAATTTTACCCTGCTCTGAAGACTGTCTTTCCCAAGGAAACTAAGGGGGGGAAGGGAAAACAAATACACCGTGCATGTTATTTTAATTATAATAAAACAACAAAGAAAAGAAAAATGAGAGCATCAATTGGTCAATCCTCTTTTAACCCAGGAGTGTGAATCTTGAAAAGCTAGAATCTTCTCTCTGGTTAATTTTAGTGCTGGGCTCACTCAGAGGGGAGACATGAAACACCAATCATCAAGCAGGCTCCCCTGCCCCAGCCTAAAATAGCCAGGTCACCGAGGCAAAACTGATGTGGGGGCTACAAAGGTCTCCTCTCCCCCAGCTGTCTCCTCTCTTGTGCTCCGGCAGCCCCTGATTATACACAGAAGCCCTAGGCAGGGGGATTAGAATTCAGTGAAAACAGCTGATTTTTAAAAAGAACCAATCAGTTTCAATTTGCCAATAGTTGGTAAAATTTTAATTTAATTTACATTTCCTCCTCTACTGTCATTTATAAACATTTGGAAACAACCCATTTCAGGTCATTTCTACCTATTATGTTTTTTAAATGGCGAAAAAAAAATCAAAAGTGAACTGAATTGAATTACCTAAAAAAACTTGTGTTTCCTTTTAAGAGCAGGATAGGGAAAAGGTGGACTGACTTTTGTTAGAATTTAGAGATCCGGATGGTGATTTTTTTGTGGGGTCTAACTTGCTTTTGTTTTGGGACTAAAGAGATAGTGTAGTAGATTTGTTTCTCCAAGAGAAAAGAACCTGAGAAAGATGTCTATTAATTTCTAAATATTTAAACGAAGGAAACAGCACTTCTGGGCAGTGGAATGTCCTGCCTAGTACCCTTTTCCTTGATCCCCAATATAACAAATAATTTAAGTAGATAAGGGTTGCGACTTTAGGAAAAGGCCAAGGAACACAGTAGCCTCTCAGATCTTTCAGTCCTTTCAAAAGTCCACACACACCACCCAAATAAATCCCCGGCAACAGACCCACACATTCTGGCCAAGAGGTTTTTTTTTTCTCCCCCCCCCCCACTCTGGATTCTTTAATTTTCTCCTAATTTCTTTTTGCTCTGCAGTTAGTGTCACTTTTTCATTTCAAAAATGCTGAACGAATACCTACTAAGTGGCAGGCACCGTTTCCAGCTCTTCGGCTGGTTTTAAAATTATGTTTATGGTTAGAAGCCGGCTAGATATTAAGTCTGAAACAGGGGGGAGGGTGGAAGGAGGTGTGGGGGGTGGGATGCAGCTGTCCCTTCCTTGTGGAATAGAAAACAAGCGTTCTGCTAGGCGGATAGCTCATGGTACTCTAATTTCTGTCGCCCCTAAGGAAAGAAAACCACCACGAAACCCCCCAAGCCGACCAACACGTGGCTGCCTGGAACAAAACGCGGACTTGGGAGGGTGGGTTTTGAAGGTGGTGGAGATGGAGAAACCGAGTTGAAGCCCGCCCCCGCCCCCCATTTCTTTTCAGCACGCGGGGAAACGGGGGGGAGGGTGGCTGGGGGGGAGGCGGAGAACGACAAAGGTGCCGCGGGTTGTCTTTTGAACTCCCGACTTTCCGAAGGGCAGAAAATCGTCCGGCAGATGAGCGGTGCGCCGAAGTCGGAGTCAGCTCGCTGACTCTGCGAACAAAAAATAATAACAAGAAAAAAAAAATCCCAGGCATTCATATCGGTGTAGCCAACACGTGTTGCGGAGTGGGCCCCGGCCGCAGGCGACTGAGACAATGGGGTCGGGGACCGGGAAAGGGAGAGTGGCCCCCTTCCTCACCTGCCCTGGCCGCACACGTGCCCCGAGAGCACTGCTTCTCTCCCCCCGCAGCACCCGAGCGGCCGCGCGGCACGGGAGCCTCGCCGAGCACTGGGGGCCCACGCCTCTCTTTCCCCTGCCTCGCCGGGCCAGTGGGCTCCGGGGTCCCCGGGCCGCGCGCTCCGCCGCCCCCCGGCACCGCCCCAGCCCCCGGCGCCAGAAACTCGTTGGTCTCCTCCGCTGCTGCGCCCGGGCTCCGGGGGCGCGTGGACTGCGCGCCCCGTTCTCCGCCGCCGGCACTCCGAAACGCGCGCCCGCGGCCCCCTCCCCCACCGCCGAGACGGGGGGTGCGACCGCCCACGTGTCGCCCCTGGCCCAGTCGGCGCCTTCCCCGGGGTTCCCGGGGCCGGGGGATCGGGAGCGAGTTGGTCAAAGGCGAGGGAAGGGACCAGGGCGGGTCCGCGCGGCCGCCCCGGGAGCGCGCGGGGGGAGGGGCCGGCGCCCCCTCCCCGCGCTCCCGCCCCTCGCTTCCCCGAGCGCCGAGCGGAAATCACCCCCTCCCCCCGCGGGGCTGACCTGGGGGCGGGGGCGGGGCTTCGCGCCCGGCCCCCGGCCCGCCGCCCGGCTCCCGCCTTCCCGCCGCGACCCGAACCCGGCGCCCCCAACAAAGTTCCCGCGGCCGAACCCCGCGCGGGGCCGGCCGAGGTCGCCGTCCCGAGGGCCGCGGGCGCGGGGCCGTCCACCTGTCCGCCCCCCCCCCCCCCGCGCCCGAGGGAGGGAGCCGGGGACCGTCCGGATCTCCACCCTGTCACTCCCTCCCTGAGACCTCCCCCTTCGGTGCGCCGGGGTCTGCGGGCGCGACCACTCCTCTTCCTCCTCCCCTCCCCTCCCTCTCTCTGGGGTCATTCTGGGCTGGAGCCGCGCCTTTCCCCGGGACCCCCCCATCCCCCGAGACGTTCGCTTCCAGCCGCCGAAACCCGGGTGTGGACCACCCCTTTTACCCCCCGCGTGATTCCTGACACACGGTTTCCTGTGGACCCCTTGTTCCCCACCGCGACCCTCCGTGTTCCCAGTGTCCCGGTCCCGCGCTCGCAGGGCCCCTGGGTCGGGGCTTCCCGGAGCAAGGCTAGGGAGTCGCTCGCGGCTGGGGTCGGAATGTGGAGACCCCCCAGCCCCCCCTCCCCATACACACACTTAAAAACCTGAGGGGGAAAAAAGCGCCTCTCTTTTTAAACCACCAGCTCGCGCGACCCCCTCCTGAAGACCCCAGAGTCCTCGGCTTCTCTTTGTCTATCTCGGCGGTCCCTCGCCTGTCAGTCGCTTGCAGTTAACTGGGGTGGGGTGGACAAATTCTACCCCCCCCCGCAATAAAAAAATAACCGCCACATTTTAACCTTAGAAGAGGAGGTGGGTGATTCTGGGTCCGACCACCCTCCCCAGCCAGGCGGGGGAGGGCGCTGGGTGGGGGCGGGGCGCCTCCCTAGGGGCCAGATTCTGGTCCAGGGGGAGGGGGTAGATAGGGCTGGGGAAAAGCCGCCCCCACCCGCTGCGGGACCGGGGTGGGGGGGCTGTTGCGTGTCTCGGGCCCCCATTCCCCCCCAGGGCTGGAGACCTGGGGGCTGGAGCCGGTCGGAGGGCAGACGGGGGGCCTGAGGCGTCGGGGGTCTTCCCCTGCAGGGTGGGTGGGGGCTTTCACCACGTGGCTTCGCCTTTTTTTTTTTTCCGCTCCATTTTTTTTTTTTCAAGTCGATTTTATTTAGAGGCGGCGCCAGGGCGGCCGCGGAGAAACGTGACACACCAGCCCGCTCGCCGGGGTTTCGGACCGAAGGGAAGGAGCCGAGCCGCGTCCTCCGCCTCCCCGCGCGCCGCGGCCACTTCTCCGGGCCTCCCCGAACTCTCCCGCTCCCGCCGCGCGCCCGCCCGCCCGCCGCCCGCCGCGCCCCGGGTTCCGGACCCCTCGAGGGGTGGGGTGCAAAGAAAGTTTGAGGCTCGCGCCGCCCGGCCTAGGAGACCGCCGCCGCCGCCACCGCCGCCGCCGCCGCCCGCTCGGCCTTGCCCGGGACCGCGCGTCCTGCCCCAGCCCGTCACCATGAACAAACTCTACATCGGCAACCTCAACGAGAGCGTGACCCCCGCGGACTTGGAGAAAGTGTTCGCGGAGCACAAGATCTCCTACAGCGGCCAGTTCCTGGTCAAGTCCGGCTATGCCTTCGTGGACTGCCCCGACGAGCACTGGGCCATGAAGGCCATCGAAACTTTCTCGGGTAAGAGGGCACCCACCGCCGCGAAAAGGGCGCCCCGCGACCCCTGCGGCGGCCCCCCGCCCCCACTCCCGGCCCGCCAACTCCTTTCCCCCCACCCCCCGCCCCGGGCCTGCGGCGCTGCCCACCCTGCGCCCCCCGCCCCCCACCGCCTTCGACGCCCCCAGCCCGCGCGCCGAAGGGTCGGGATTTCCTCGCGCTCGCGCCGGGCCGGTTTGGTGCGGCGGCGGCCGCCCTCCCTCCCTCCCCCACCGACGGGGCGGGAGCCCCTCCGCACCCCGCGGCCACGGGGGTGGCCCGGGCGCTCTCAGGGCCACGTCCGCCCCTCCCTGTCGGCGGCGGGGCTCCCCCCCCCAACGCCCCACGCGGCGCCTTTTGGACGCCCCCCACTCTCCTTCCCCCGCCCTAGGCCTTTCCCGGCGCGGAAGGGAGCCCCGCGCGTTTCCGATTCCGCGCGTTTCCGCGGGGACGGCGGCCCCGGGGGAGTGGGGGGGGGGGAACACGGGCTCCCGCCTCCCGCCCGGGGCCTGAGCTTGAGCCATTTTGATTTGAAAGTGGGGCGTGAGCCGGTGGCGCGGCGGCGGCGGCGCGGGGTCGCCATGCTGCTTCGCGAGCCGCCCAGGCGGGGCCCGGGAGGCGCGCGCCGCGGCCGCCGGGGACCCCCTCGCAGCGGGGCCCCGAGCGCACCCCGGCCCTCGACGCCCGCCGGGCCCGGCAGGTGACCGCCCCGCGCCCCGGCCCGACGGGAAAGTAAAGTTTCAGTCCGCGCGCCCCCCGCCCGTTCGGGAAACGAGGCGCTCTTTTCTCTCCGGGACGCGTCTCCCCACATCGAGGCTCCTGCGGGGGGCCGGGCGGCCGGCGCGTGCACACGCGGACGCCCTCGACCGCTCCCGAGTCGGGCGCGCAGAGCAGCCCCCCGCCGGGCTGGCCCCGGGGCGGTTAGGGGTGCGAAAGGAGAAGGAGGAAAATATAATAACGCGTGTGTGCGGGCCACCTTTCCCAGAGCCGGCTTTTCGCATCCGGCCGCGCGCCCCACGGCCGGGCTTCCTAGGAGCTCATTTACCGGTTCAAGTCCTGGGTTCCCCTAAACGTCTGTCTCCTGCCTTTTCCCGCCGCACGACCCCCTCCCCCCACTGCTGTGCAAAGTCTCATGTTTTATAATTTTCTTTAATCTTTAGGGAAAGTAGAACTGCAAGGAAAACGCCTCGAGATTGAACATTCGGTCCCCAAAAAACAAAGGTAGGAAAGAATCGTTTTGGGCGGGGAGGGGGGGTTGCTCAGGGACTGTGTTCTGGAGCGGGGGGGGGGGGGGGTCCATCGTGTCTCCAGTGGAAGAAACCTATTACTGGCTTTCCCACCCCCAACTCCGGATGTTGGGGGCAGGGAGGGAAGATTGGCCAAGATCTTGTAATGGGTGGTTTACAGCTTGTAAAAAAAAATAAAGCTGGGGTTGAGGTGGGTCAGGAGATGGTACTAGTAGGACAAGGAAACATCAATGGGGGAGACAGCCCTTGGTGTTGGTTTTGGGGTGTGGGGCCGTTTTTGTGGCAGAGCTGCCTTGGAAGAGTTCCAGCGACTGGCCCCCAGCCCCCTGCAGTGGTGGAGCAGGCCGCCTGCTCTTGCTTTCTTCACTCTTACCTGGCTTTTAAGTCTATGTATGTATGTGTGTGTGGGTGGGGGGGGGTGTCCCCTTCGGCCCCCTAGGGTGTACGTGGAGTGAGTGCCCATCCCCAACAGAACCTTCTGTGCTTGTGCTTTAAATTTCTGCAACAGGCAAGGATTGCCCCCATCTCTCCAGGGGGCTTGGGCCCTCTCATCAACACCTCCCACCAACTGAATTTTCCAAAAAATCAGCTTTGGCTGTAGGATATTTTCCCACCCCCCACCCCCCATTCCCTAACTCCTTCAGTCCATTGTTAGAAGGGCCAGCTGGGGTGTGAGCTTTGTGTTCAGGCTGTGAGCTGGAGAACTCCTTGGATGGATGCTGTGTGTGTGAGTTCCTCTGTTCCAGTACTTTAACCTCTCTTTGGCAAAATGGGATGCCAGGATCTGATTCATGTTGAATTTCAAGTTATCCCTTGGACTCAGTCTGGGGAGTGTTAAGGGCAGAGTCTTGCTGCTTTCTCAGATCCCATGGTAGTAGGTGTGTTGACAAGAGCAGAGTTTCTCTCCTGTTGCAGCTCCCAGTAAATCTTTGACGCCCCTCCCCGACCCCCCATTTCTACCTGGAACTTTCTGTATGCATTTCAGAGAGCCCTGAACTTCTGGGTGGGAAGAGTGGGTGGAAGGGCTGCATTTTTGTTGTGACAGTTAATTGAAACTCTAGAAAGTTCTACGAGAGATAAAAGTCGGTTCTCTGGCATAGCTTGAGATACTTAAATAATATGGAACTATTGTATCTATAGATGATCAATAATAGCTTGTGACTATGTTTATAGAGCTTGTGATTTAACCTTAAGTGCTTGAAATACTCTGGTATTGGAAAGGCAATTAGATTTAGGAGTCAAGAGGCAATAAAATGGGAAAGAACAGTCTTATTTATTATTTTGAAGTATTTCCTGGAGATGGAAATAAGAGAGAAACATACTGAAACCAATGGGATTATTGAGATTGTGGACGTTTGAAGACTGAAATGAAAAGAAATATCTAGGATAATTAAAAATTCTGAAATGTGTGGAAATTTTTTATTTTGCTGTTGAGATGGTTTAAAATTTAAAGGATAGTAAGTAAAAAGCAAGAGAAATAGTAAGATGTGCTGGAACCCTAAATATTTATATTTTAATTTCCATGGTGCTCTGTATTTATGGATCTTTTTCCCTGAGCCATCTGCTTGCTTTCAAGTCATTTCTAAGCTCCTTCTTCCCTCCAAAATGTATTACTGAGGGCTCTTTTGAGTTAGGAAGGGGTGGGTTTGTGAGAAGATTGGGTACAAAATCTTCATTTCCACACCCATATTAAATTAGATCTTTTGTTCTTTCCTGAAATAATTTTTGAGCATGAACATCAAATCAAGCCTGTTTTATTTTTGGAAGGGTAGTGGGGATGATAAGGCATTTCAGTTTTCTAGAACGAATCAAGCTTTGAAGTTTTAGAATTAAATAAAGTTTGTTTGCATAAAGTTAGTTGGCCCTATCATTTTGTGTTCTTTGAGGAAGCCTGTTATATATACGTTTTCAGTCTGTCTGAAAGTATTTCTCCAGTTGGTTTGTTACTTTTTCAATCAAATGAGTGTATATAGAAGAGGAACTAGTTAATTACCTATGACTAATGTTTTAAGCAAAATGAACAACTGCATGTAGTTTGTGTTTGAATACTTGTGTTTTTACTGTATTATATACAGTGAAAGATATAACTACTTCTGATGCAACTCAGTTTCAAATAAATTAGGACTTTAACTTTTCTGAAAGATATCATTTAAACTTATCAGCTTACACGTTTCTGGCTTTCCTTATTTGCTTTTTTGAGGTGATATTTTTGTTTCTTGGGGGTGGGGTGGGGATTGAGCCAAAGATAATATTGTATCAGTAAGCCCTGAGCAATCTGAATTTGAATTATTAATATAGTTTGTCCTAAGTTTGTATCTACTTGTTAAATATAAATTCTGCCTTTTTATAAGAGCCCAAGAGACAAGACACTATACATTTAAGCCAAAACCAAATTAATTTGAATCTCTGAACCACCTTACTGTAATTAAGTTTAGGTGAGCAGTTTGAGCTTTCTAGTTGGAATTTGTATATAGTCATTGTCATGTTGGGACAAAGAAGAAAAATCAAAAGCATTTTTTAACGGTTGTGGAAAGGGTTTATGTGTTTTAAATTGAGAGACTGAAGAGTAGCTAAGGGAAAAAGAGTACTGGCTTAGTGGGAGCTACTTACTTTAGGAAATAACTTTATTTTTAAAGAAATTTAAACTTTTGTCTTAACCACAATATATGCCTTTCTCTAGAGGAATGTGACCTTAAGATTGTATACCTGCTGTCACCAGACTCTATCAAAAGGAAAGGTGTTGTTGTTAAAAATAAAGCAATATATTGTAAATATTTTTAGGTGAATGAAGAATAGTGTTCTGGTTTAAAAAGACTGGTTAAAAAAGACTGTTGTTTCCTCAAAGCTGATCACACTGTTCCTTTATCATCCTTATCATCCTTTCCTTTAATTCTCAGCTAAAACTAAAAAAAAAAATCTCATACAAGTGTGTGTGAGAACTCGGAGAAGAGGAAGTTGTTCTAACTTGGTTCTGACTTTCAGCTTACTTTTCTGAAGTTTTCAGCTTTAAGAAAAAAAGAATCTACAAAATGAAGTCCTATAAATGCTAAAATTTTAAGTGATTTTAAAATGATTTGTGGAAGCTCTAAAGAAAGAATTGGGCTACTCAATTTGAAAACAAGCATATTTTCTTTTTCTTTGAGAAATTGGTTTGTCTTCAATGAAAACTGTTCCACAGGGTGAGAATGAATGAAAGGGGAATTAAAAAACAGGGCTTGCAGCAGTAAAAGGCATTTTTTAGATACTTTCAGTAGTTCCAGTTGAAAGATATACATCTGACTTGGAGTCAACAACTCTTGCCAGTTTATGACACTTTCAGTATAAGTTTTTCTTAGATGAGTACATTCTTCCTTTCTCCTTTAAATAAGTTTTTTTTTTTTTTTTTTTGGTTTTTGGGTCACACCTGGCAATGCACAGGGGTTACTCCTGGCTCTGCACTCAGGAATCACCCCCGGCGGTGCTCAGGGGAACATATAGGATGCTGGGATTTGAACCCGGGTCGGCCGTGTGCAAGGCAAACGCCCTACCCGCTATGCTATCACTCCAGCCCCTAAATAAGTTTTTAAAAAAAAAAATTTTTTTTTTAAATTCTCTTCACTGGAGGAAGGTGGAAATCAGAATTTCATCTCCCCTGTTCCACCTCCAAGTTACATTGTACAAATTCACAAAACAGCTAGATAGATTCCCAGTTCCCTTCCATTTGCTGTGGTGAGCTGTCCCTGACCACCTCCCTCCCTGTAAGCTCTGTGGGGTCTGTCTTTGGGAAGAGTTGTAGCTCTCCAGAAACTTTTGTTTTCTGACCTCTAGTATGAAGATGAAATTTACTTGAGTGGTTTCTCAGGGCAAAGGGGAGGAATTGTTATTTTCATCACTAATTTATTCAGAATGTAGCTAGCTCTCCCAAATGTAAAGTTTTGATGACACAACTTTCTATGGGAAAAGAGCAAAGCGTTTTTATAATTAGGTTTTGCTACATGACAGTAGTAATTGCAAGAAACTTAATTCAAAGGTTCTGAGCTTCTAATCTTCTAAAATCTTCTGGAATCTTCTAAAATTACCTTAATATATGTCATTTGAATCTATTTTATGTGTTTGGGCTTATTTAGGCTTACTTTTAAGAGTTTATTCTATGCTTTAATGTGTAACAGCCATTTTACAAAGATAACGTACAGAGAGGCTAGTGAGTGTATAATTTTAAAACATTGAAAAACGAAAGATTCAGATCTGGCTTAGTTGAGTGGAGAATGGGGGAGGCAGCAAGTGCTGCCGGTTGGGGTGCCACTTTGGGATTTTATGGTGAAGAAATGTGTATTGATTATACCTGTGTTGATTTGTGTGTGTGTGGTGGTGATGTGGGCATCTGAGTAAATACATGAGTCAGTGGCATTTGAAGAACAGACCTTTTGCCAGCTGTTAGGATTTAAATGCAGCCTTGTTCGCTCCCCATCCTCTTAAAAGAATCTTAAAATGTGGCTAATGTCTTCCAGAGAGGGCAGTGTAGATTTTTGGGATGCTAGTGTGAGGGGAGAGAGCAGGGGAGGAGAAGGAGCAGCAGGGGAGACCGGAGAAATCAGACAGGTTAGTCCTGGGTTGGAAATTCCAGACCCGGGGGGAAGGGGGAAAGAGAAAGAGAGATGGGGGTTGGGGTGGATTTCCCGCTTCCCTTTTAAAGAGGAGCGGCTGGAGGCGCACAGCGACGACCCTCGGGAGAGGGAGGCGCAGACGCTGGGCCGGGTTTCCGAGACGGGTGGGAGATTGGGCAAAGGGCGAGGCTATTTTTGCTTTCCCAGTGCCTGCCTTCCCTTCCCTTTTCAGCGAGCAGAAAAAGTCTCCGGTGCTGGAGGCTCTTCCTGCAGAGCCGGCGCTGCCCTGCCCCTCCCGTCCCCGGCCCAGCCCGCATTCCCCCCTTGCCCTCTGCACCCCCCCTTCCTCCTTTGCGAACAAGCCCCGGCTGCCTCTCCGCATGCCTGGGTCTGTGAACAAGGGTGTGTTGGTCCCAGAGCCCCCCAGACCCCCCCCCCCCCCCAGAGCCGGGGCTGTGTGGCGCCTGCGAGCAGTCTCGCCTGAGTCTGGGAACCCCCGGCATCTCGCTTAGGCATGGAGTTGGCCCCCAGCTGAGCCCGCACCTCTCTGGGTGGGTTTCCATGCAGTCTTTCTGCTCTAAGGCAAAAACAGAAGGCCGCTGATGGATACATGTGAAGTGGAGAGGAGAGAGGAAGAAAGTGAAGGTGGGGGGGAAGTCAGAGGATGAGCAAGGTGCAGAGGAAATGGAGGTGCCCCTACTTGAGACCTTGACTGGCAGCAGCCCCATCTCCAGGCTTGAATGTGGTCTGCCTGCCCTCCCGCCCGCCCAAAGGCTGCCGGGACAGAGACCAAGGGAATAGTAGTAACTAGAGGGCCTGGGGAGAACTTTGACTCCAAGTTAATAGGAAGGAAGTCTGCACCTAATTTCCACCTGTGCATATCACTCTTAATATTTATTTTTGGGCCACACCCAGTTGTAAGCTCAGGGCTTACTCCTGGCAGCTCGAGGTACCAGGCTGGGGACTGGACTCCGGTTGATCATTGGGTTTCGCTATAATCGAGGAAAACGCCCTTCCCGCTGTACTATCCTGCAGCCCTATACTTCTTATAAATGCCTGTCAGGACAAAAGCAAGAAAAGGTCTCCCTTTCTCCCCCAAATAGGCACTAAGTAGAGGGCATGCCCATTTGGTTCTTGGCAAAAGTCTTTGGTACAGGAGAGAGCCTGTGATTGCCCCCTTATCTCCCCTGCACTTTGTCTCCCCCTAAGCAGGGAGATGTTTTAGTTCCCTCCTGAGTTAGTCTCTTCTAGCAGCAAGAACTTGTGGCCTGTGTTACTGTGGTAAGGGGTCGTCCTAGTAGTGGGGATTGCAGAGTCAACTTGGTTACTAGACCTGCTGCTTACCATAGCAGACCTTCAGGGAACCACAGGTTTGCCCCAGCTCACCCCCTGAACACAGACCACTGGAATGTGAAGTGTATTGCTTCCCAGCACTGGCGAAAACCTGATTGTGAAAAAACACCCAAGCTGTAACCAGCTGCACAGAACCACTACCAGAAACACAGTTCTAGTGCACCATCTAGGCTCCCAGCTTTGGATGCTTTCTGGTGCCTTTCAAAAGAACAGAGAGGGCCAGAACGTTAGTACAGTGGGTAAGGCTGTAGCCTTGCATGTGACCAACCCCGGTTTGATCCTCAGCATCCCATATGATCCCTGGCACCCACCAGGAGTGTTAGCTGAGTCCAGCGTCAGGTCCACCCCAAATAAAACCAACAAACAGAAAGAATAGAAAGCCTGGCTAATGCTCAATAATTTTTAGTTTTATTTATTTATTCTGTATTATCTTTCTGACCCCACAGTACACTTTTTGAGTGACATACCTGCAAATTGCTAAATGATTAAAATAAATTTTGATGGAATAGTATAGATATTTTCCAGATTTTTCAGAACAAGTTTGATTATTAGGAAGTGGAGTTTTGGTGAGCAAAGGTGTATAAGGGTCCTGGAGCATGGGTGGGACTTTTGCTTTCTGTTTGAGGGAGGTGTATGTGACTGGTCTTTTAGAGCAGGCAGAAGTGGAGCTCTCTTTTTTGTCTTTTTCCCTCTCTGACATTTCCTTGGATTCTAGTCTATCCTTCTGACATTTCCTTAGGAAAGGAGGATTAACACAAACTTTTTTTGTTTTGTTTTGTTCTTGGGTCACACCTGGAGATGCACAGGGGCTCACTCCTGGTTCTGCACTCAGGAATTACCCCTGGCGGTGCTCAGGGGACCATATGGGATCCTGAGAATCGAACCCGGGTCAGCTGCGTGCAAGGCAAATGCCCTACCTGCTGTGCTATCACGCCAGCCCCGCAACACAAACTTTTTTAAGCATGAGTTTCACTTAAAAAATTAGTGCTTCATCCAGATGTTCTGGCCACTTGACATAGAAAATGCTAAGTCTGAGAGAACTTCGATTGAATAGTTTAGTTTAGTTGATTGGCTAGAGTTAGAGTCTTCATGAGAGACCAGAGAATTCAGAAATTAAATGTTCTCTGTAAAGGTTGGGCTCTTGAGTGTTTTGACAGCAGTAGCCAGAGAAGAATCTCTCTGGAATTTGAAGCCCGTAGAGGGGATGCTCTTCAGGGGGAAAGACTGACCACTTCTGGGTCTCACTGGCCCCCGGACAGAAGGGACCCCCAGGAAAGCTCTCTCAGTGTTGAAAACAAGCTTCTAGGTCTGGCAACCACTTGGGAACCAGAAAGAAACATCTGTATTTTCTGTGAATTCCTGTGACCATGAGCTGGTGCCATCTCTCATCAGCTGTTCCCGGGTTTTCAGGCCTCAGCTTCCTGTCTTTGGACTGTGTGTCAGCTTGGTGCATGCAGTACAGGCAGGAGGTTGGGGTGTTCAAGTCAGCTACAGTAAATTAGATGTCTATTATTATTGGACCATGGCAAATGGACTTGTTTGTTTATTTTGGCCCATGTTTGACTGCTCAGGAGCTACTCTGGGACGCTCCCAGAGGTGCTGGAAGATCATGTGGTTACCTGTGGATTGAACCCAGGCTGCTCTCCTCAGCCGATTGAGCTATTGCTTCAGCCCTGGATGGGAATTTTGAAGGAGATTTTTGTGTGTAGGGTGTTTTGCTAGGTCCCTGTATCTTGAACGGCAAAGACTCGTTTAAGGGAGAGGGAAATGAAGCTTGCTGGAGCAAAGCCCAGGGCCCCTCGGTCTTAGACACCATCACACCATCACGCCTCCTCTTACTTATCCTCCTAGCCCAGATGCTCACATAGATGGGGAAAGCACGGTGGCCAGTGCTGTGCCCAGGAGAATTTAGGCAGTTGCTTCTATTGTTCATGCTCTCAACTTGAGTCAGGCCCTTGCCTGAAACATCAATCTTTTTTTTTTTTTTTTTTTAAATCATACCCTGCTGGTTCTCAGGACTTATTTCTGGCTCTGTGTTCAGGGATTACTCCTGGTGGTGCTTGGGGAACCAGAGTGCTGGTGATCAAATCTGGGTCCGCGGTGTGCAAGGCAAGTGTTAACCTGCTAAACTTTTGCCCCAGCCCCAGATTTCACACTTGTCAAGGGCTAGAGAGATAGTACAGTGGGTAGGGTACTTTCGTTGCAGGCGACCAACAACAATGGGTTTGGTCCCTGGCACCCCATATGGTCCCACAGCACCTCCAGGAGTGAGGAGCCATAAGTTAGCTCTGAGCATCGCCCAGTGTGGCCCTAAAACAAACAAGCAAACAAAAAACTAGCAAAACAATACTGTTGTCATAGGTGCATTTTGAGTAGGGGCATTGGTTAGTGGACAGCACCTCAATCCCGCTGGTCACATCGTTGTAAGATTTTTTTTTTTTTTTTTTTTTTTGCTTTTTGGGTCACACCTGGCAATGCACAGGGGTTACTCCTGGCTCTGCACTCAGGAATTACCCCTGGCGGTGCTCAGGGGACCATATGGGATGCCGGGAATCGAACCCAGGTCGGCCGCGTGCAAGGCAAACGCCCTACCTGCTGTGCTATCGCTCCAGCCCTTCGTTGTAAGATTCTGAATGAAGGGTAGTGTGTGAGTCCTCTTGGGAATCTGAAGAAGGGCAAAACAAGAGTAGCTTCCCTTTGTGTGGGAGATGGGAAGGCTTATCATTTTGTAGGGGAGGACTTGGGGGTCACCCCAGCGCTACGTACATGGGAGGCATGTGCTTGTTCTCTGAGTTTATATCCCTGATCATGTTTGTCTTACATTTCTAACCATTTGGGAGGTGGGAGAAGTGATGGCATGTACATTGTTCTAACAGAGGACACAGCTATAGGTGTGCTCTGTGTATGTGTGTGTCTGTGTGTGTCTTTGTCTGTGTCTGGTCTGGAGATAGTCCCCAAAGATGTGCTTAGAGCCCACCTTCGGATCCACTTCCTCTCAGTTCTTCCTGCCTCTAGGGTGCACATGTGCGTGTGCCAAGCACAGGCCTGTAGCTCCTTTTAACATCTTCTATAGCTCCTTTTAACATCTCAGTCCAGGAAATGAGCATTCAGCCTTCTCCGTGGGGGTAGGGGGAAGGCTTCCAATCCGGAGGTGATTGTGACCGTAATCAGTTACTAAAAAAGATTTTTACAATTTGCAGATTTATATACCCTCTTTTCTGGAGTGGCATTTGAGGTGGCTTGGGCTTGTCAACTTTTGTGTATTTATGTATAGACTCTTGGGTTACACCCAGCGATGCACAGGGCTTATTCTTGACTCTGCACTCAGGAATTACTCCTGGTAGTGTTCAGGGGACCATATTGGGTGCCGGGGATCAAACCCAAGTCAGTCTGTGTGTAAGGCAAGTGCCCTGCTGCTATACTGTTGCTGGGGCCCCAGGAGCTTGTCAACTTTTCATTAGGTTCTTTGAGTAGGAGAAAATACAGGGAACTAAAGAGGGGCTTGTTGAGTGGTATAAACTTGTTGAGGTTGTTTTTTGTTTATTTGTTTGGGGCCACACTCCATGATGCTCAGTTACTCCTGGCACTGGACTCAAGAGTTCCTCCTGGTGCTACTGGCCCCAAGGCTATTTTTTCAGAGTTGGGAATATTGATTCTGCTTCCCCTCCAGCTCTTGTCTCCTCTTTGAAGAGAGCAGTTGCTTTGGCAGGATTTGGAGACCCCTAAAGTAAAAGCTACACAGACCTGGTCGTGTGTGCCTGTGGCCACTGTGTTCAGCGCAGAAGCTGGACTCGGGGTTAATGTGGGAAGTCTGCAGGATTTGGAGGACATTCCTTTGCTCTAGTAGAGCATCACTCATCCTTCCATCCTCCTTATTTCATGTAAAAGAAGGGAAGTCCCTCCTTGTGCTCAAGGTGGAAGCGGGACCGATGCTGGCTTTTGAAAAGATAGTCAGCCTGGCCTCAGGACTCTGGGCTGGGATAAACTAGTTTTCGAGAACTTCCTATATGGTCTTGCTTTTCCTGACCCCTTACAGACCCCTTGAATGAGTATGTCCTTTAACCAGAAGAGGAATGACACCCGGCCAGGCTTGTGTGCCTTTGCTCATCTCTTTAAAGGCTTTTGGGCAGCAACTTTAGTCCAGGTGTGTGAGTGGTATATTGTGGCAAGACACCAGTCCTTGGTAGGGCAGGGAAGTATGCAAATTTATAATAATTCCATGTAAGTAAATTTTTAATGAGATGATACAAACTGCTACAGTAGCTGGTGTTTGAATGCAGATGTGGTATCTTTCTGTGTGTGCCTTGTCCTGCACATAGGGTGCGCCTACTTGTTCTTACTCACAGCTGACTCTTGCATGACCTGCCCTCTGCCAGGAACTCTGAGTATAGGGGGGAAGGAAATAGGAGTTGTCAGTCACTTCTCGAAGCTTTCAGGTTTTCATTTTGTCCTGGGCATTTGAGAAAATAGTTCCATGTGGTAAAATAACGTGACTTCACATGTGTCCAGGACCATTTCTAAGTGTTCCCTGCCTCAGTCTTACATCCATTTTCGTTGTTGTGTGGCTGTCCCATTTGTTCCTCTCTGGAACTGCCACACTTCTGTGCCACTGAAGCCCTCTGCTCTTCTGCTGTCTCTGTCCAGGCCACTGCCACATGGTAGCCTCCTCCTCCTCCTTGTCCCCTGTGTCCGGATGGGATGTCACTTCCTGGGTTTTAATTTTGCGTGATTTGGGTTTTGTCTAAGTGGAGGCGAGAAAATCCCGGCACTCCAGTATTTCCACTGAGATCAGGGAGGAGGGGAGGCCGTGGGCCTGCAGAGGCCAAGAGTGTGCAGAGGCCAAGAGTGTGCGGCAGTGGATGGCCTGGCGGCTCTCTGGCACGTTGAACCTCTGAGCCCAGCCCTGGTACCACCCCTGCCCCCCAGCACTGCAAAGTGTGGTTCCCTGTAATATACATGAAAAGAGATTCCCTAGGAGCTTAAAGGGCTGAAGGTCTTGCTTTGTAGTAGGTGGGAACCCCAGGTTGGCTCACTGGCACCAAATGGTCTCCTTAGCACCGCTGGCTGTGGGTGGCCTCAAAAGAATGAAAATTGGGATTGGGATGTTCCGCAGTAGAGCAGTGGCCTTGTTTGTGTGAGACCCTGACACCTTACAGAAAACAAAACCTTTGAGCTAAGCTCTTTCTTTTTATAAACCCCTTCCCCCAGCTGTTTTTTAGAGAGGAGAGGCAGAACAAACTGACACAGGGTCAGGGGAAGCGCTGGGGGTTGGGGAAAGGGACTACGAGGGGCCCTGTTTCAGGGGCCGATAGCCCCCAGGTTGGCAGATGTCTACTTTTCCTCCTGGTTGAGAGTCTTTGCCCAGAGCACTGTGCGTGGGGCTCAGTGGAAGAGGCGTGAATTCCTTCCGCTGTTCCAGGAGCAGGTCTTTGTTTCTGGGGCCGGCCCTCTCGAGGACCCTGCAGATAGTGTCTTTCCTTCCACACAAGCGGCTCCAGTGGGTATCTCAGCCAAGGCCCTGCCTCGGGTAACTAGCGGTGCTGGGGGTAATCGGGAGCCTCCCTCCCTCCGTGCGAGTTTAGGAGGTAGGAACCCGTGATCCTCCAACGCTGGAGTCCTGTTGGGAGGTCAGCAGATCACGCCTGCCCTACCTTAGTGAATTCTTCCTGCTCCCAGCTGCCTTCCTTGCTCAGGTCACTCGGACTTGATTTTACATTGTGTTTTCCTCTCCCCATTGGCATTTTCAGTCACTCAGAGAGCTTAGGGGTGGGGGGGTGGGGCTGGGGAAGACCACAGAAAATTCCTCTCCTCTGGCCGCTGAGATGGTGGAGGAGCAAAGATGAAGGAGCCCAACTGTGTGGCACAAGGGTTTGAGCGCAGGCATCAGCCCTGCCGGTCCTTTGCCAGACGCGTGAGCTGGGGGCCTGGGGGGGTCAGTATCTTTTCCTTACCTTCCTTGAGACTCATCCGATACTCCCCTCTCAAGAACTCCATGAAATTATCTGGATCAGGGTTTTGCTTTGAAGTCCCCCACCCCCATCCCCTTTTGGCTCTTCTCGTCGGCACCAGAGCCTTAGGCTGAGTCCCCTCCCCCTTCCTTTTGTTTGGGTTTAACCCTGGGGAAAATGGGAGGTGGGGGAAGGGCAAGAATGGAGTGACTTCCCTTCCCTGTCCCTCTCCTGGCAGGAAGGGACAAAGAGTTGACCTTTGCTACTTGCCTACAGAATCATAATTCATACTTCATACGTGTCTTTGAGGAACAAGAATCCTGGTTATCTTTTTTTTTTTTTTTCCCTGACAAGCTGGCGCGGGCTTGATGGTGCATTAGTAACTTGCGGCCAGTGTCACCTTGGACTGGTCACGCAATCTCTGAGCCTGTTTTCTGAATTGCAGAAGCTTCTCTGTCGCCTTTGGGGATTGAGAGGCGCAAATTTCACCTCCTGCGGGTAGGTCTAGGTTCACAGGTAGTTGTAGTTCACTAGGTTCAGAGGTAGTTGCCTAAGACCCAAGATCTGTGAAAATGAAGCATGAATAAGATGGTTCCTAATTGGTGACACCCCAGAAAGAGTTGAGGAAGGGCACGGTCCCCCCACCCTCCAGGTGGCCTCACTCCCCCTGAGGGTGAGAATCGCCCTTGTGCTTTGCTTGGGAGACCCCAGGGTGCTCTGGGACTGTCTCTGGAAGAGGGTCTGTGACGCCCGGCCCAAAGTTCCCTCCCTCTCCAGGCCGCCCCCCTTCTCAGTGGGAGGCCTCCCTGCCTCTTCCCCGCCCAGCCGAGGTCTCTAAGGAATGCCACCCCCCCAGGCCATTTTCTCCCCTCCAGCTTCTGCGGCCCCTCTTCCAGCTCCCAACCAGCCCCCTACCCCCAGCCAGCTCCCACTTAAATGCTTGCAGGCCTGTTTGCAGGCGGGAAGCCCCCTCCCCCACAGGACCACCTCTGTTACAGCCCTGACCACGGGGAGGTCGGGTCTGGATTTACTAAAGGACCCTGGAGGGGGAGTCTGCCCCTCGCTGCCTGCCTGGCTCCTATGGGCTCGGGTTTCGGCCGGTGGCTCTGCAAAGAGAGACAAAGGGCAAAGTCTCCGTCCCCACCCCCACCCGGCAGCCCCCGCAGGGTCCCCTCCCCCTCCTGGGCCAGCACTGTTAGCAGAGGCCCCCTGGGCCGAGGGGGACCCAGCCAGAGCCAGTCAGGGTTACCGAGGGGGTTCTGGGGGGCAGAACATTCTAGATGGTCAGATCCCCCTCTCCCACGTGTGGGTCGGAGAAGGGGGAAATCTCTCCCCTTCCTAGGCTCTGCCATCTTGGCCCACCCAGGGCTGGGTGGGGGGCGGGTAAGTGCTTAGAGTTTCCTGGGTTAGGTGAGAGGGGCTGGGGGAAGGGGCAGCCCACGTGGGGCCCAGGCGTCGCCAGCCCGGCGCAGCCCGCTCAGCTGCTCAGACCTTCTCAATTGCCCGTTCATGAGGACTCCCCTCCTCCCCCTCAGCTGCTGCCCCCTCCCCCACCCCCAGCTGCTGCCGCCCTTCCCAGCCCCTCTCTCCTCCTCAGTTGCCCCGTGTGCCATGTCTGCTGTTCTCCCCGGGGAGAGGCTCTGTCCCACAGAGGGCCCAGGGGCTGAGGACCCTACTGGATAAGGATGGGATTCCCCCATCCCCTCCCCCCCACATACCCTACACAGCGGAGGGGCCTGTTGCTGTGGGCCCTGTTTGGAACCAGCCCCCGCTTCCCGGTCACGAGTCTGCACCGACTGGGCTTGGTTGGCTGCTGAGGGGCCATGGTGGCCGTCTTGGCTGCTGGCCTCGCGGTAGAGGGATTCAGACGGCTGTGTGCCTGGGACACGTGTGAGTCCCTTTCGGACCCTCCGGGCTCTGTGCGGTGCAGAGTCGCCAAAGCCTGATGGTTCTGGAGGCTGCTCCTGTCCCCCCCCATCCATGGAGCAGCTCCGTGTCCTCTTCACTGCTCCATCCTCAGCCAGGTCTCGGGGCTCCCCGAGCCAGGCTCTTGGCTCTTAAGCTCTCTGGGAGGATGCTGACATGGGGTGGGGGGCTTGGGGGGAACTGAGAGCTAAACCAACACCTCTGGTGGGGCACGGGCTGCAGGGGGCGGGGCAGGAAATGGTCGTTACAGGCACAGCCCCTCTCCAGCAGGGAAAATCCCGGAAACTTCCCCACTGCCAGCCTGAGGCGGATGTGTCCTGAGCAATGAATGTGCGCGCGCCTGGGGGTCAGCATGGGCCGCACGCATCACGCTCAGCTTCCCCTAGCCCTCAGTCCTCTCAGGTCCTTACTGCTTCCTGTTGGACACCCCCTTTCCCGTTTGTCCCCCCTGCTTTAAGTTCATTCTGATGGTTTTGTCTTAAGTCACACTGACTTGGGGCCACCAGGGAGTTAGAGTTAACAAGGGCTTGATCACTGCCTGAACTCCCTCCCCCAGTGCCGCTCGATTAGAAAAAACACCCGGAGTGTGTGTGTGTGTGGTGGGGGGGAACCAGGTCAGTGGTAGAGCTTTATACACAGGAGATTCAGGGTTTGATCCCTGGCACTGCAAAATGAACAGAGCATGCCAGCCCCCAGATTCTCTTTCCTCTCATTGTAGCGCTCTCGTGGGCAGCTCGACTCCAGGAACCCCTTGGGTGAAAGAGCCAGTGTTTGGGCCAGAGAGCAAGGTGGAGGGAGTGAGTGGCAGCTGGCCCAGGCCCACTTGGAATTGGTCTCCAAAGAGCTCCGCTCTCTCAGCTTCTGTTTTGGCTTCCGCTGGCGCTGCTCAGATGGGCAGGGTGGGTAGAAAAGCAAAATGCAAGCTCCCTTGTCAAATCATTAGTTTTCAAGATGAGTGAAATGAGCAAAATATTCATCCTCGGGGTTTGCTTCCTCTCTCCCACTTAGTGTCTTCCCACCCCACGTCACGTCTTCCCTTTACTCTGCTTACAAATCTGACAGTCATCAGCCGTATTAGAGCGTAGTTAGCTCTTCTGCAAGTTAAATCCTGTGCCCAATTTAGAGTTGCATGCAGTCAAAGCCAGTTGGCACGCACTTAGCCATACAGAATATGGGCATTCTTCCTGCTGTTGGCATCGGTGCTATACAAACTTCTGCTGTGTTAACACTTCTTGTCAGCCCAGAGTGGTGTAGTTTGGTGAAAGGTGCGTGAACCAGCCTAGGGGAGAGAAGAGTCCTGCCTCAGTGCCGCCGAGTCTCTTCCTTGAGCCTGTTTCCCCATGTCTAAAATGAGGGGGACTGTTTAGGACCTTCTTAGGCCTGGGGCTTACCCTCTCCTGATGCATTGTAGGCACCGGACTGCTTACGCCCAGATCCTCTAGTGCCGGCATCCTGCGTCTCTGTCATTCGTTGATCACAGAGGAGGATAGTTTTGCCCCCTTTTGCCGGCAGTTGCCGACAGAAGTCTGCACAGGACAGTCGCTCTGCTGGCTCAGTCCAGCGTCTGCATCTGCCCTGGAGATTATTTTCCCTCCTTCCTGCCTCTTGCCCAGCGCTAGTCCGAGTCCGAGCACACATGGGCGACTATGTGCCAGATTCTTTTCAGACCATGTTTGTGGGCCCCCACATGCGTGTCAGTGGGGTCCTTGCCTTGCAGTCCCCTCTCCACTTGAGTTTCTTCTACGGATGACACCTCCTCTTCCTGGACCTACACTTTCCAGAGGTCAGTGTTTTCTTTTCTGGCTGCTACTCCTGTCCGTAGCCCACCCGACAGCCCGCCTGTCTGGCTGCCCTGCCTCTGGATCAGCCTGGCACAGAGCCCAGGGCATCGCGCCAGCTCCTCCTCCCCTCCCCTGTCCCACCCCCTTTCTCAGCTACTGCTATGCCTGGAGCGTGCCAGGCCCGCCCCCTTCAGAAGCTTTCCTGGACAATTATTTTTCTCTCCCACCTCTTTATCCTATAGGGCTGGGGAGGCAGGCTGGGGCGGAAGGACTGGTGGGCAGTGATCTCATGGAAACAACAGAAGCTGTCCCTGGAGGGTGACTTGTGCTGAGAGAAGTGGCCAGAGGGGAGCCAGCCCTATGGGGCTGTGGCGGGGGAGTGTCTGAACTTTGTAAGGGGACTGAAGGGTCCCCTACTTCTGAAGGGCAACCGTGAGCAGCCTTCCTCTGCTCTAGAACCGCCCCTCCTGTTCCTTCTCCAACCTGGACCAGGTTTGGGCTTCCTGGGAGCCAGGTACATGGCTGTTCTTCGAAGACCCAGTTGTGTCTGTAAACGTAAACGTTGGTTCCTTATCGTCACATTAAAAATGAAATGAGTGACGCTAAGAGCGATAGTGAACATTCAGAACATAATCCAGTTGGTGTGCAACCAACATAAGCAATGAGGTTGTACTTTGGAAGGGTTTACTTAGTTGTAGGGCTTTATGGTTTTATATCTTACCTAGAGAGCCTCATCCATTATGGTGGTAAGTTTTTAATTGGAAGTGTTTGCTCTATATTTCTGTTGTGGTTGTTGTTTGGAGTCCCACACTATTCCCGGTTCAGGGTTTGCTTCTGGAGTGCTTGGGAGTCCATGTGGTCCCTCAGGTTGAGCCCTGGCCTTTCCTGTACAGAGCATGCCCTGCAGCCATCACCCTGACCTTCTCTGTATCACTGTATCACTGTCACTGTCCTCCAGTGGGCACCAGTAATGTCTCCATTGTGAGACTAAGGGCCAAGAATGTCTATAGAATGCTGATGGCCACCAGGGGAGCCTCGGGGCACTGAGGAAGAGCCTGAAAAGTTACTGTGGGCTGACTGGTTCAGTGAGCCTTAGGTCTAAGAATGCTTTGCTCACTCTTTTCTAATGGCCAGGTGGTAAGTACCTCTAGCTCCAGTCCAGGGAAGCTTGTTTTCTAACTGCCTGGGGCTCACTATTAGTAGACATCGGTCAGCTTTCCTAAAGTTACAACTGCAAGTGAAGAGGCCCAGAGTGATAATACGGTGGGGGAGTGTTTTTGCCTTGCACACACCAAGGCATACACCAGGGTGGGGACAAGGTATGGAGACCACATGCCTGGCACCTGATGTGGTCCCCCAAGCATCAGCGCCAGAAGTGAGTCCTGAGTACAGAGCCAGGAGTAACCCCTGAGCATTGCTGGATGTGGCCCAATAACCCCCCCTACCCAATAAAAATCCCTACCCAATAAAAATTTTTTGAATTAAAAAAAAAAATAAGTGAATTGGGGAGAAGGGTGGCTTTTTCACTTTGGGTTTATGGATAGATTCCCAGGCTAAATTCCTGAAATCTGGAAATTGTATACAGTGTTTGTGTTTTTCTAAGGGTTTTTTTTGTTTTGGTTTTGTTTTATTTATTTTGGTTGTGTTTATGGGGGTGGGGAGCACACCCAGCTTACTCCTGATTTTGTGCTCAGGGATCACTCCTGGCAGGCTGGGGGACCATTCAGCGTGTCTGGGATTGAACCTGGGTCAGTTGCGTGCCAGGCAAATGCCCTAGCTGCTGGACTATTGCTATGGGTACCTAAAAGAACATTCTTTCTAAAAATCCTTATCCTGAGTAGGGAGTGTTTTCTTTCTTTCTTTCTTTTTTAAATGTAGGAGTATTGCTATTTAGCCATTGATTAAGCTGATTGAAGTGGGCATGAACTCCATATCACTTTTTTAAAGTTTTTTATTGAATATCTATGAGATAGACCATTACAAAGCTGTTCATAATTGGGTTTCATTCATACAATAATCCAGCACCCATCCCTCCACAAGTGTACATTGCCCAACACCAATGTCCCCTGTTTGCTTCCTGCCATCCCATGACACCCCATTCCCCACTCCCAGCCTTCTTCTATGGGACACTTTCCTGCTCTCTCTCCTTTCCCTTTTGTGCATTATGATTTGTGATACAGATATTAAGAGGTCAGGGCATTCAATATTTTTATTGGACGATAAGGCTGAAGTAGCTTCCCCCCCCCCCCCTTTTTGGGTCTCACCTGGTAATGTACAGGGGTTACTCCTGGTTCATGCTCTCAGGAATTACTCCTGGTGGTGCTCGGGGGATGCTGGGAATCAAACGTGGGTCGGCCGCGTGCAAGGCAAAGCACCCTACCCGCTGTGCTATTGCTCCAGGCCCCTGCAAACAGCTTTTTAACTGGGTGGCAATTTTGGGGTGTGGATGTGACTGCCTAGGCTTCCAGAAGTACAGGGAAGTGGTGGGGAGGTAGCTCATCCCGACCTTGAGAAAGTCTGGAGATTTCAGTCACAAAACCTGCATTCCAGAATTTTCAGCAGATTATGTCTTGGTGAGTTTCGTCTTGAGGCAGTGGAGTCTGGTCGAGGGTGTGGCAGCAATTTTGGATTGTGGGAGCAGGCGGCTGCTGGAGGCTCTACTTAGGCGGGCTCCAGGCTGACCAGATCAGATCTTGTATTCTTGTAGAGACAGAAAGCAAAGGGAGAATGCATGTATCATTCCTTTAGGATCTGGCACTCACAACACTTCTTTCTGTCCTGTCTTCACAGAAAAAAATTATTTTTTTCTTCAGGTATATAAGTTTGGTCTATTGGGACAGAAGGCCCTATGAACATGGATTAATTTGATAGTATAGCAGGTTAGGTGTTTGCTTTGCATGTGGCCAACCTGGGTTGGGTCCCTGGCACCCTATATAGTCTTCCCGCCCGTCCTCTCCTCCACCCCCCGCCCCCAGCAAGGTATGCTCCCCAAATGAGCAGCAGGAGTAAGCTCTGAGCTGTGCTGGGTGTGGCCCAAACATGGATTCGTCCAGGTTCCCCTTTCCCAGATAAAGGAATTGAGGTTGAAAGCACTTGCCAGGCCCCCACTGGCCCTGCAGGCCTCTGAGAAGCTGCAGCAGGGGCAGGGCCAGGTAAAGTTGCTAATCTGGAGTGATCCCAGTTTAATCCCAGATCTCTGCCAGAGATGAAAGTCCAGCTTGACTATGCTTATGGCCTCTGGGAATTGGGGCCCAAGCCTGACAAGGTTTCCAAAACCTGCTGCTGCTGCCTCTGTACCTTGCCCCCACCCTGGTTTGAAGGAACCTTTTTTGGGGAAAGATGAGGCCATCTGCCTGAGCCAGGATGGCACCTTCCCTCAGAGCTGTGGGAAGAGAAACAGGTTTGTAGAGGATTAGAACAAGAACAGAACAATCTCTGGGGGTCCCTGGGGCAGTTTGGTCTCTTTTTTTCAGAGACCCCAGCCTCTGTTCCCAGGGTGCATTCTATTTCTAGGGGTCACTCCCTCCGCCTACCTCATGGACTGGGTTCTTATGCAGAGGACAACCATTGGACAACCCCATTCATTCAGAGCCATTCATTCTGTCATAAGTAAACTAGGAATTTTTTTTTTTTTCTTTTTGGGTCACACCTGGTGATGTACAGGGGTTACTCCTGGCTCTGCAAATCAGGAATCACTCCTGGCGGTGCTCAGGGAACCATATGGGATCCTGGGAATCAAACCTGGGTTGGCCGCGTGCAAGGCAAACACCCTACCCACTGTGCTATTGCTCCAGCCCCGTAAAGGAGAATTTTTTTTATAGTTTTCCACTTTCCCCTTCCCTGAGCATGGTCATTGATACTGCCTGATGACTGGGGTCACACACATGCATGTGGGGCTTGCCAGCACTCTGCTGCTTGGTTGTGGCTTTGGGATGACAAACGGTGGTGCAGCAGGGATTACTCCTCGTGCTTCGGAGAAGGCATTCTGCCGTGAAGCTGTATCCACCAGCCTGAGCATTTTTCACCCCCCCATTTCTCTTAGTTCTCTTAGTCTTTTATCTCGTGGGAGGAGCTGTTCTTTGTGGTGTTTGGGGGGCCATGTAATGGGGATCAGAGGTGGGCTCCTGCTTGTAGAGCCTGAGCTTGAGCCCTTTGAACCATCTTCTTGGCCCCCTAACCCTTCCTGGAGATCTGAGCCAACCAGTCCAGCTGTTGAGTACAAGGGCACGAAGAAGTGGACTAAAATAGCCTGTGTGCAGGTGTGGGGATTGCCTTGGTCTCCTGGGCGGTGCTGTTGGCCATGTGCAAGGCAGTCCCTTTGCCCTGTGTTCTCTCTGCCCTCTAAAATTGCTTTAATTAGTTTTTGGACCAGACCTGAAAATGCTCAGAGACAACTCCTGGCTCCGCTCAAAGATTGCCTACCGGGTGCAGGGGATCAAACTGGGTCAGTAACGTAAGTCCCTTAAGCACCTGGACCCTCCATTCTTGTTTTTAAGCATAGATGTGGAATATGGTCTGCTTTAGTTTTTCTGTTTTTCAAAGACATGATTTTAAAATTGCTTTGTACTTAAAAACAGTAGTAACCAGGTCAGAAACAGTGCACAGTGGGTAAGCCACTTGCCTTACATGTGTCCTGACCTGGGTTCAATCTCTGAGCACAGAACCAGGGGTAATTCCTGAGTATTATTGGGCATGTCCCCCAAATAAAACACCCAAGAAATAAGAAAAATTCAAACAGTAATTGGTATCCAGAAATTCCTCAGTATTCAGGCATGCCATAGATTCACTCCAACCAAGGTGGAATATGGCCGTGTGACTTACTGGAGAGGGGCACCCACGCAGGCGCACTGTGCTCTGTGAACCCCAAATATTTTCAGTCTGTCTCCGAGCCTATCTTGGCTATATTTTGGTAGAGGCTTTGTCCCTTTCCTGCCATCAAAGAGGCAGCCCGGGCAGGGGGCAGTGCAAGGTTGGACTCCGGCTGAGGCTCCGAGGAAGGGCTTGTGTGTGTGAAGCCCAGGGTTATCTCCCTGCTCCTACCAGCAATCCCTGTATCAGATCAACCTGCGGGTTCAAATCTAGGCTCTGGCCTGAAAGCCATGTAACTTGGAGAAGGCACTCAAGCCCCCAGCCTTGGTCTGAATAGCAACAGGGAATGCCACCTGCAGAACAGCAGTCTCCGGGGAGGGGCTGCGTCTCAGAGTCTGGAGAGCTGGGCCGTTCCTCCAGCGTTATGCTGTTTCCAGACTGACCTGCTCTGCTAGGAAGAGCCCCGGGCCCTCTGCCACCAGCTCCCGGGGTTCCCTTCTCCCTGCCACATTCCCTGCACTGTTGCATACAGACCACCCCTCAGCTCTCTCATGGACAGGACTCTGCAGTTGGGAATGACGGCCCTTGTTTCCTGTGGCCCTCATGTCCCCTTGTCCTTTGCAGCTCTAGAGATACTGCTTTCTGGCTTCTGCTCTGGATCAGGTATACTGGGGGTCAGGGCAGAGCTGCAGGGAAGGAATGAGGCCCCTCCAGTCGCCACTCAGGCCCTTTCTGCCTCTTGCCCTCCCTCCCTGCTAGCTACAGGATGGGCGTGTTCTCAGCATTTTAGGAGACCTTTTGCCCTTTCTGGACAGTGGGTGCCAGGAGTTAGAAGTTCTGGGTCCTGTTTCCCGAAAGGCAAAGGCACTGTCTGGTGGAAACAGCCACTGGGGTGCTTACTGGAGTGGGGCAGACAAGACCCCCTGCGTGTTGGGAAGCGGGAGTGGCGGCGGCGAGGACTCCTCCAGGCCCTGGTATTTCCTATGATTTCTTTCTTCCCAAGTTGTGCAGAAGCCTAAATATTTTAGCAGCTGTTACCACCAGCTCTTTGTGGGCCTTGCTTGCCTGTTGCTTCCCAGGCTTTGTCGGGGCACCTGTAGGATCCTGGGGCCGGCAACAGACATGGGTGCCTTGTGCCGCAACAGGCGCCCTGTTCCTGCCTTACACCCCTTGGAGACCACACTCGCTCCTCCCGTTTCCCAGGGGGAGGACTCAAGTATGGAGCTAAGAAGAAATGAGCTTGCCTGGAGCTTCCTCTGGTTGGCCCCTGGGCACCCCCTTTGGGCCTGTCTGTTGGACACGCCTGTGGGGGTGAATGAGCTCTCGTGAGCTAGCAAGGTCGGGGCGAGGGAACACTGGGTAGTTCCCAACATTTCTCCATGTGCTTTGGGCCTGAAAGAAATTAGGTAGCACCATCTGTAATAGGAACCAGACCAAAGGCTGAGAAGACAAAGGTTCTTCCTGGATTCTGTTTTTTTTTTTTTTTTTTTTCCAGGGTTGGGGGCTCTGTTGGAAGGTTTGGAGGCATGAAGAGACATAGAGAGAAAGAGTGAATGAGAGAGAGAGAGAGAGAGAGAGTGTGTGTGTGTTAGAGTGAATGAGAGAGAGAGAGAGAGTGTGTGTGTGTGTGTGTGTGTGTGTTCGCTCTCGTGCTCACCCTAGAGGGGTGGGTGAGTCTGCCATTGGGTGTGGGAGTGGGCCTCCAGGATGCCTTTCTTTTCATTGGTTGGGTGGCCCTGCCCTCCTCCCCCTCCCTCTCCTGGAACATTCCAGACATTCCAGACTGCCATTGCTTTCAGGATATGGATTAACATCCCAAGCAGAGATTTGATTTCACCACTGCCATACCCTCCCTGACCCTTCCTAACTGAAAAGAAAGCCCCTAGAAGTAGTTTGAAGGGGAGGGCACATTTGACCTTTCACCCAACATCATGCTGAGGGGCCGCCTTGAATGCTCTTCAAACTGCCTTCTGCAGTGGTGTTGCTTTAGACTCTGCTGATTGGCTCGAACTCTCAGGCAGGCAGCTTCTACCTCCTTGCCCTTCAGAAGAGTTGCTTGAGACCGCCCCAGCTTGCTGGGTCCTCCTTGCTCCATCATCCAGTGGGGTCTCATCAGTATTCGCTTTTCAGTAGAACATCCTCACCGCTGCATTTGCATCCTTTCCGTCACGAGTGAGTTGTAGGGAAAGTGCCTGGTCTCCCATCTGGCCCCGAATTGAGCCCAAAGGTGGTAGCGTGGTGGGTGGTGATTCAAGTACCTAGATCTGAGCTTGTTTCCGATCCCTGCTGTTTGTTGGATCCTCAAATGTTAGCTGACCAGCCCAGGTGGAGAACTGGAGATGGGTGGTTTCCACTTGCCCCTTCTTCCCTCTAAATTTACTGAAGAGGTTCCCTGACAGACAGATGTTCATTTCACAAGAGATATCCTTGATTGCTACTTCCCAGTCAGCCAGAAGGGATCTTAAGAGATCCCTGCTTTCCTATTTCATAGCCTGAGATTACAGGTTGAAATGGGGGAGCTGAGTGAGGCTGTTAGAGGCAAGAGACATTCTGTAGTGAATCAGCAGAAACAATGTGGGGTGCTTTCTGTCTGTTCACTTAAAGAAGGTCATTTCCATGGGGGTGGTGAGGGAGTTCTTTAATCCTGAAAGGGAGGGGAGTGGTAGGCTAAATAAACTTTGGGACCTTGGAATTAAGAGTTCACCTGGGCTCCATCATTTAGCTCCATTGAAGCCTCAAAGTGTTCTTGTTACTCAAAAATCCAGTTTTAAGGACTAGAAATACGTTTTCTTGCTTCTTAGTACAGTTTTCCTTTATGCCACTAGAAATTTATTGGGCCATGTCCCTCCCTAAATTCAACTGTGTTGAAATTGACCAACACAGTTCAAGGCAACCAGAGGGACTCGGATTAGGTTTGTTGACCAGTAGGTGAGCTCAGAGTCAGCCTTGCAGGTAGAAGCTTTCTCCATGGAAGAATTCTAAAGAGGCAGTTATTTTGGGGGTTTGTTTTGTTGACTTAGGGGTCATCCCCAATGGTGGTCAGAGCTCACTCCTGTCAGTGCTTGGGTTACCGTATGTTGGTGTTGGGAATTGAAGCAGGCCTGGCTGAGTGCAAGGCGAGCCCTGCTCTTCTCTGGCCCCGAAGAAGCACTTGGAAGGGGGCCGGAGTGATAGCACAGCGGGTAGGGCGTTTGCCTTGCACGCGGCCGACCCGGGTTCGATCCCTGGCATCCCATATGGTCCCCCAAGCACCGCCAGGAGTAATTCCTGAGTGCAAAGCCAGGAGTAACCCCTGAGCATCACTGGGTGTACCCAAAAAGCAAAAAAAAAAAAAAAAAAGAAGCACTTGGAAGATTTGGAGAGTTTAGGTGCTGGGCCGAGGCAGTGAAGGTGCTATGATAATCCTGGGTTGTTCAGTATTAATCACCTCCGGGTTAGCATTCAATAATACCACCCCTTCTTCCACCCTGAGTAGATTTCCTTCCTGTTAGGTAAGAGGAAACTGAGCTTGAATGAAGTTACATAAGATTGTTTTGCGAGGAGGTGGTTGGAGCCCAACGCTGTGCTCGGGGATCACTTCTGGTGCTGCTCGGGGGGCCGTATGTGATGCTGGGGATTGAGCTGGGGTCAGTCACATATAAGATAAGCACCTAAGCCTCCATACTGTCTCTCTAGCCTTTTGAACACATAGGTGCCACTGCATACTGCTAGTTGAGTGACATTTGAATGTGGTTTAATTAACATGGATTGCAGCACCTCTGGTAATGTGCTATAAACAAATTATTTTAGAGAGTTGAATAACTCTCTGGTTAGGGCATTTGGTTCTGTCTGTGAGCACCAATGATAATTTTTGGAAGAGCGGCCGGCCCTCCTACACCAAACCGTTCCTAAGTCTTCCCATCCATAGACTCTGAAGACTGTTGAGCTGAAGGTAAAGAGAGTACACTGAGACATGGGGGTTGGAGCCTGTAGGTCACAGTGTGTGCTGGGGCTCACACCCTGAGCACACAGAACCACCACTATAACCCTGTTCTCTGTTTCAGGAGTCGGAAAATCCAAATCCGTAACATTCCACCTCAGCTTCGATGGGAAGTAAGTGAGTGGGGGCAAGTGGTGTGGGATGGTGGAGGCCCTAGAGTCTGGGGGGCTGAGTGGCCTTTGTACGGCTTCCCTTAGTGGCTGGGGGCTGGGTCTCATCTTCGGTGAGGGGGGCACACCCAGCAATGCCCAGGGATTACTCCTGGATCTGCACTCAAGGCTCATTCCTGGTGGGTGGGGCTCAGGGAACCGTATGAGGTACTGGGGATCATACCCGGGTGGGCTGTGAGAAGGCAAGCGCCTTACCTCCTGGAGTATCTCTCCAGCCCCGGGACTTGTTCTTAGCTGATTTGAACCCTGCTCTACCTCTTCAGGCCACACGTAGCCTAAGAGGCAATAGGGAGAGATGAGTCCCAAACCGTGTTGCCGTAAGTTGGTCTATGGATTCAGGTGGTTGGGTCTGCTTCTGTGCAGAGCTGAATGAAGTTCTTTGAAGCCACCATGAGAATAGTGTCCCGGAAAAAGCAAGCGGAGCACTTGGTCCCCATGCAAGGCTCTGCCTGTGCCCGGTGCTGGGGGTTCTCCCAGAGACAGGCCTTGTGAGGCTCCTGGGATGCTGGACACCCCCCTTTCCACCCTCTTTCCTCCTCTATAGGTGCTGGACAGTTTATTGGCTCAGTATGGTACAGTGGAGAACTGCGAGCAAGGTAAGAATGGTCGGGGTGGCGGCGGGGGGATGGACATGGGGACGGGGGAATCTGCTCTGGTCTCATTTTTTGCCCTGGCATCATCTGCCTGGCCTACCAAAAGAATGTGCAAAATTGTGCAGAAAGAGCTACCCCGGACTGAGAACACGGGCACGACGTGGCCCATTGTTGACAGTGCTGCCAGGAGCCAGGCTGCTGCGTTATCTAGTGAGAACCTCCTCCAGTCTTCCTGTGCCTCAGTGGGGTGCCAGGAACAATCGCCACAGTAGAAAGATCTCAGGTGTAGGAAATTGTTGAGAATGGCCGTTTCTGCATTTACTTTAAGGAAGTCTTAAAGTAAATGAAGGAAGTCTTTATCTTCCTTTAAAATCTCCAAAATTTGGGATCAGAGCCCCACAGTACAGCAGGTAGGGCATTTGCCTTACATGCGGCCAGCCCAGGATCGGTCCCCAGCATCCTATTCGGTCCCTCGAGAACTGCCAGAAATAATTTCTGAGCTCAGATCTGAGAGTAACTCCTGAGCACTGCCGGGTATGGCCCTCAAATAAACAACAACAAAGTTCCAAAGTTATTCTTTGGGGCTGTAATATTCAATACACTTGAAACTCTGACCAAGCTACATGTCTTGTTTTGTTTTAGATTTTTGGGCCACACTCACCAGTGATGCTCCAGGGCTACTCCTTGCTCTGCATTCAGGACTTACCTGTGGCAGTGCTCTGGGGACTCTGGGGACTCTGGGATGCTAGGGACTGAACTCGGGTCAGCCACGTGCAAGGCATGTGCCCTCACTGTGCTGTCACTCCAGAGGGCCCCCTTAGCTATATATCTTTGTTCTTTAAAGTGTTTGAAAAAGAAAGATCAGTTTCCCCAGGTTGGAAAGGCAGTCTTTTGGGGTGGAGTTGGGGCTCACAGGCCACTCTTCTGTTTCTGCACTCAGGAGTGAAACCCCTTCCCCCTGCCAAGTGATGCTTGAGGGGGACCATATGTGGTGCAGGGATCAAATGAGGGTCTGCTGCATGGAGAGCAAGTGTCTTAACCTCAGCACTGTGTCCCCAACTCCAAGCAAAGTCTTTTAAGAGTGAGCCCATAGAATGACAAGGATATAAAAAAAGAATGTCTTATATAGCAAAGTTAGTCATGTGTATTTTTTAAATTTTGGACCACTCCAGGCAGTGTTGGGGTGTTCGGGGGGATGCTTGGGGACCACACAGTGCTAGTAACTGAACCAACGGCTCTCATGTCAGACTTACTCATAGTCTGAGCTATTTTTCTGGCGTGGTCATAACATTTTTTTTTTTTTTTTTTTGCTTTTTGGGTCACACCTGGCGATGCACAGGGGTTACTCCTGGCTCTGCACTCAGGAATTACTCCTGGCGGTGCTCAGAGGACCATATGGGATGCTGGGATTCAAACCCGGGTCAGCTGCGTGCAAGGCAAACGCCCTACCCGCTGTGCTATCACTCCAGCCCCCATAACATTATTTTTAATTATGTCTGTGTATATATGCTGGGGCTCACACCCAGGACCTCAGCACACTTGACTCGATTAATGCCACTGAGCGATATCCCTGCTTCACATGAGTCTCCATTGCTTAATAGTAAACTTCATTTTTCAGCGGGATGGGGAGGAAATGAAATATGAAGTGCTTTTGATGGGACACACGTAAGAGTTGATCATTAAATACAAATGGTACCCATTTGTAGGCCTCAAGGGAAACCTTCTTAGTAATCACCTACTAAGAGGAAGTTTCATACTCAGGTTTTTGTGGAAAGTGTGAGCTAATAATATGATACATGATTAAAAACTTTCTGCGCCCAAAGGGAAAGTGCTGACTCCATCAAGACACTCCCCTCTCTGATCCTTGGGCTCGCTGTAAATGCCAGGACACATGGTGGCCACTGCCTGGTGCAGCGCACAGCATTCACACATGGCGTGGGCTCCGGGACAAGAGCCAGTGTAATTTAGATCTGAGACTTGCCAGGCGCCCACCCCACCTGCTAGCTGGGAAGGACAGAATGACTGTTGGGCAATGAAGTCTTCAGTTGTCTTCATCAGGAAGGATGGGGATAGAGAGGGGAGAAAGATCCCACAAACCGTCATTGCTTCCATGCATATCTGTATTCACTATTTTGGGTGGGGGGTGGGGAGGGTCACACTTGGCAGTGCTCAGGGGTTGCTCTGGGCTCTGCACTCAGGAATCACTCCTGGGTGCCGTTTGGGTGCCGGCAAATGCCCTACCCTCAGTATCATCACTCTGGCCTCTCCTAGATGTTTGGAATACTTTAGCCAGGCAGTCCTTCCCTTCACAAAGATGCCAGCGTATCCCTCCCACCCCTCATAGCAACCATTCCTGCCCACCCTTTTGGCAAGATCATAAAGTATTTCATATTGATACATCCTAGAGGATACTTTGTTGGACAGGGGTGTTCCTCAAGTCTGGAGTGATACATATTTTAAGGAGGAGTGGGGGTACACCACCCCAGCAATGTTCAGACATACGGCATCAGGGCTGGGGTTGGCCACTTTTGCCCCTGTACTATCTCTCTGGCCCTCAGAGGTACAGAGTATTTATATCTGGAGATATTTTCTTCCTTAAATTGTACCTTGCTTGTTGATTTTTAACCTGTTTTGACTTTACTTGCGTACATTTATTGTGGATGTGTTTTTGTTCATGATCCCTGCTGTGTAAGTGCTGGTTACTGTGTACTGTATATGGAGCTCTCTCGGGGGCTGGGTGAGGAAATCAACGCAGAGATTCTTGGGGAGAAGGGTACGAGGTTAATTGGAATCTTCTAGGAATCTGCTGAAAGGGGCCTAGAGAGGAATGTTTTGCCGCGTCATTCAAATGTTCCATCCTAAATATTGATTGGAGAATGACTGCAAGTATGACCATGGAAGGGTGAGCTTCGAACACTTGGGCCATGTCCTGTCACCTCCGAATCTCTGCTCTAACACTCTGGCCTCTTGTTTTCTCCCCTAGTGAACACGGAGAGTGAGACGGCAGTGGTGAATGTGACCTACTCCAACCGGGAGCAGACCAGGCAGTGAGTGGGAGAAGTGGCTGGGAGGGAGGGTGTGTCTGTGGCCTCGGGGGCTGCTGCCGACCTGGGGCTGGTTCCTGACCAGCCAGATGACCCCTGCGTTCTCATTGTCATGCCAACCAGGACTGTTGTCTTTGAGTTCAGACATCTTCAGGATTCAGAGACCTCCAGAATCAGTTGATAGTAAATGTGAGATCTTTCAGGAAGGTGGGGGCCGCCGGAAATGCTCCATAGGAGATCAGAGTTGCTTTAACAGCCTCCGGGCTCTTTGCTGTGTGGATGCTGCCATCTAGTGACAGTGAGGAGGAGCTGCAACTTCTACCAGGCATCAGTGGGGTGGGTGGGCAGATGTTTAACTGGAGCAATGGGCCGGAGCCCAGTGTAGCTCACCACGCCTCCAGTTCCTAGCTCCGAAGTTATCTGGTTATAGAGTCACCCTTTTACTCCTTGGCACTGACAGGTGCATTTTGTGTATGTACCTTATTTGTTAGAAGTTTTTTGCCAGGTTTAGCTCTTTTGGGTGGGATGGGCACACCCAGCAGTGCTCAGAGCTTGTTTCTGGCTCCTCACTTAGGAATTATCCTGTGGTGCTTGGGGGAACCATATGGGATGGCTGGGGATCAAACCAGGGTTGGCTGTGTGCGAGGCAAGCACCCTAGCTGCTGTACTACCGTTACAACTCCATGTTTTGCGCCTTTTTTTTCTTTTTCTTTTTTTTGGCTTTTTGAGTCACACTCAGAGGTCCCTCATGGTTCTGCACTCATGGCATTGCTCAGGGTACCATAAGGGATGCCAAGGATTGAATCTGAACCTGCTGCTTACAAGGCGCAAACACCCTACTTACTGTACTATTGCTCAGCCCCCCTCCATATTTTGCTTTTGAAGGCCTTCCTGCTTCAACGTCCTGCCTCTCTCCTATCTGTATCTTTCCTTTGTTGGTTTTTTTGTTTGTTTGTTTTATTTATTTTTTGTTTTTGCTTTTTGGGTCACACCTGGCAATGCACAGGGGTTACTCCTGGCTCTGCACTCAGGAACCACTCTTGATGGTGCTCAGGGAACCATATGGGATGCTGGGAATCGAACCCGGGTCGGCCGCGTGCAAGGCAAACGCCTTACTTGCTGTGCTATCGCTCCAGCCCCTCTTCTTGTTGTTTTGTTTTGGGGCCACACCAGGCGGTGCTCAGGAGTTACTGTATTCAGGATTACTCCTGGTGAGGCTCAGGGTATGGGTATGGGGTGCTGGGGATTGAACCCCAGTCGGCTGCAAGGCAAGTACCCTACCTGCTGTGCTGTTCTCTGGCCCCATCTCCCATTCATTTCTTCTAATATAGTGATATTGAAATCTCACCACTTCCACAAATTGTGTCCATCACTTTAAAATTTAAGGTGGTAGGGGCACTATTCCCAGCAGTTCTCTGGGCACTTGCTCAGTGCTTGGGGGTTAATCACTGCTGGTGGTGCTCAGGAGACCAGGAAGTGCCAAGGATAGAACCAGGCTCACCCCAAGCCTGCGTGTGGAACATGCACTCAGCCTGTTGAGCAGTATCCCCTGCCCCAAGCATTTTCTTTTAGATGCTCAGGGTTCTGTGGAGCTTCCTGATGCACCTTGGGAGACTAATCTCCCAGTCTTCGTTTTGCCCGCTTGCTCAGTTCCTACCACCTGTTGCCTCTTGTTAGCATTTCCAACCAGTGAGTAGCCAGGGAACAGCCCTTCACTTTACCGAAAGCCCACGTAACACTGCAATTCCTACCTCCAGGCGTGAGCAGGGCACTCCAAGTCTCCAAGGCTTTGTTTGCTTCTCTTCCATGCAGTTCCTTAAATACAGGAGGTGCCAGAACAAATACAGAGACATGAAAACAAATCTTTCATCCCGTGCTTAACATGTGCTTCTCATGCCGACACAGTCAGATAGGCACTTTGACTCCCATGCACGGCCTGGCCCTGTTACTGGGTAGAAATAGCATATTTCTCTTAAATCGTCAAGACGTCACAACATGGTGGACTCAGGCGTCCTCTCTCTGTTGTCAGTGGGTTTTGGGTGTGCTTGGGGTGCATACAACTGACCAGTGTCCCGTTTCCAGAGCCATCATGAAGCTGAACGGCCACCAGCTGGAGAACCATGCCTTAAAGGTCTCCTACATTCCAGACGAACAGATCGCACAGGGCCCTGAAAATGGGCGCCGAGGGGGTTTTGGCTCTCGGGGTCAGCCCCGCCAGGGCTCCCCTGTGGCAGCAGGGGCCCCAGCCAAGCAGCAGCAAGTGGACATCCCTCTGCGGCTCTTAGTGCCCACCCAGTATGTGGGTGCCATCATCGGCAAGGAGGGCGCCACCATCCGCAACATCACAAAGCAGACCCAGTCCAAGTGAGTCCGGGCAGTTCCGGAAGTGGAGGCGGGGCTGGGGGCATCTGGCGGCGTCGGGCAGGAGAGTGCCCTCGGGAGCGTGCCAAGAGCAGTTGGCATCCGACTCTTGAGGAGTGTTTCCTGGACACTGTCCTGTCTCATTCAGGGCTTACTGCCTCCAAGGGAGCCTCCTTTGAGAGGTGGGCTGGGCTGGGCGGTGCCTTTGGGTGGCAGTGTGTAAGCCTGGTCCTTAGTGGAAGGGGTCTGTCGTGTGTCCCCGAGACTCGTATCAAGCAGTTCCAGTCTTGGGGGGTTGGCACATTCTTGGTGCTCTGTGATTTTAGCACCACTTCTCGGTGGTAACAATACTGACCAGCATGGACTTTGAGATGGGTCACGTGCTGTCGCCATTCAGCACAGCCACCCTTCTTCCCTAATCTTCATGACTTATAAGATAAGAAAGAACTATTGCATTACGCTCTCATTAATTCATAACACCTGTTTAAAGCTGTTCCAGGGCGGTGGTGAAGGGCTTTCGAGGGGGCAAGTGCAGCTCTCGGGCCGTGGTCCTCTCAAACCCTACCTTGCTGGAGGAGCTGCCTTCCTGTCTAGCTACCTTGGGGTTGAGACAGGCTGGCTGTGTGATCCTTCCTCTGCCCGCTCTGGCGCATGACCTTGTTTCAAGTGTGGGCTCTGTGCCTATGCGCGGTTGCGGGGGGACCCAGAGAGGACCAGTGTGACTGTCCAGGGACAGTCCCCATCCTTGTCCTTGTGCTTCTCAGGATAGACGTGCACAGGAAGGAAAACGCAGGTGCTGCCGAGAAGGCCATCAGCGTCCACTCCACCCCCGAGGGCTGCTCCTCTGCCTGCAAAATGATCTTGGAGATTATGCACAAGGAGGCCAAGGACACCAAAACGTAAGGCACGGGCCGTCATGGCACCTGGGGACTGCCACCTGCCCCACTGCAGCACACACTTTGTTTTGGGGCCCCCAGCCGCTGGTACATAGGACTTGCTTTTCGCTCTGTGCTCAGGAATCACTTACGGCAGGGTTTGGGGACCCTGTGAGGTACCAGGGATTGAACCAGGGTCAGCCCACATGCATGATAGGTGCCCTACCACTGCAGTTTCTCTGACCCTGCAGTTTACACATTACTAACATGGATGGAATCACAGGCAGGAGGCACTTAAGTGTACACACAGAGAAATGGACAATCTTCCTTCCCATGCTTCACAGGGGTTGGGCTGGCTTGCCCACCTAGAAACCAGGTGTGTGTATATGTGTATACACACGTGTGGGCATACGTGTTTCAGCACAAACCAAATCATGCCATGCATTCTATGGTGTCACTCTCATGTGATGCGGTCTAAGTCCCCTTCCCACAGTGACATGTATGCAGCAGCCATAGTTTCCGGAGTCCCCATTTCTCTATCCTCAAACAACTACTGATCTACCAATTCTCATAATCTTATTTGGGAGGGGCGGGCGGGTCAGGGACTCCCTTGATGTCCCCTGGGGAATCAGGCACCAGTGACCCCACTAGGATCACTGCAAGGGCTTGGGATCGCCAGGTTGACCCAGGCACGAGGCGACCAGTGCCAGGATCAAGTCTGGTTTCAGGCGCGTGCTTGCCATGGACCCTAAACACTGTGCTGTCTCCCGGCCCCTTATTTTCATAATCTTTCAAAACACACTTCATTCGGGAAACTGCACCTCTGGCTAAGTCTCAACTTGGTTCCCTGTTGAGGAGCTCTTAACCCTCAATTTTCCCTCTCCCCAAGGGCGGATGAGGTTCCTTTGAAGATCCTGGCCCATAACAACTTTGTGGGACGTCTCATTGGCAAGGAAGGGCGCAACCTGAAGAAGGTGGAGCAGGACACGGAGACGAAAATTACCATCTCCTCGTAAGTCACACCCTGCTTTCCTGAAAGTGAGTGAGGGACCAGGGCTTTGTGGGCAGTTCTCTTTTTTTTTTTTTTTTGCTTTTTGGGTCACACCCAGCGATGCTCAGGGGTTACTCCTGGCTTTGCACTCAGGAATTACGCCTGGCAGTGCTTGGGGGGACCATATGGGATGCCGGGGATAGAACCCGGGTCGGCCGGGTGCAAGGCAAACGCCCTACCCGCTGTGCTGTCGCTCCGGCCCTGTGGGCAGTTCTTGACTCACCCGTCCCAAAACATTTTTTCTTTCTTTTTTTTTTTTTTTATTAGTTTATTTTTAATTAGAGTCATCGTGAGGGTACAGTTACAGATCCATACATCTTTGTGCTCATGCTTCCCCCATACAAAGTTCAATAACCCATCCCTTCACCAGTGCCCATTCTCCACCACCCGTAAACCCAACATCCCTCCCCCCCTCCCCAGTCCCGTCTCCCCCCACCCCACCCTGCCACTATGGCAGGGAATTCCCTCCAAAACATTTTTTCTGGTGGTGGTAATGGGGGTGTGGGGTTATTCCTGGCGCTGCACTCAGGAATCAGGATTCAGGAAACCATATGGGATACTGGGGATCAAACCCAGGTCAACTGCGTGCGAGGCTAGCACCCTACACACAGCACTATCCGGCCCCTATGCACGAGTCCTAGTTCTTGCCCCTAATGCCGGGTGCCGTCTTGCCTATTGGAATGCAGAGAAGCAGTAAGACATGGCCGGTGCCACCTCTCTGTGAGGGCCGGTGCTTGTCCTTGAGGCCTCTGCTGGCTTCCAGCTTCTCATTTCCCAGATGACCTAGGAATTGTGCCACCCAGGCAGACCCACCCGGGAACTGCTGCTCACAGCTTGACTGAGACCTAAGCCTGCGTTTGGATCCTCTCAAGTACAGAGGGCTTTCAGATGGGCCTCTCGTCTGCACCTCACTCCCTGCCTGATGATACCCCACAGGCCAGGGCGGCTCTCGGCCAAAAGTGAGACCAACTGCATTAGTGGATGAGCTGCCCGCCGGGGCTGACATGTGCTTTCCTTCCAGGCTGCAGGACCTCACCCTCTATAACCCTGAGAGGACCATCACGGTGAAGGGCGCCATTGAGAACTGCTGCAGGGCCGAGCAGGAAATCATGAAGAAAGTCCGTGAAGCCTATGAGAATGACGTGGCTGCCATGAGTGTAAGTACCCGCTCCTCTGCCCTTCCTCTCCTCGGCACTTGGAGGCCTTTGCCCTCTTGGCTTTGCTAGTGAACTTTGCTGCCCTGAGTGTGAGTGCCCACATATCTGCCCTTTTGCTCCTCGCCACTTGGAGGCCTTCGCCCCCTTGCTTTGCTAGGGAACTTAAGCTTGTTGTCAGGGAAAAGGCCTTTATATCAGAGGTCTTGTTTCTGTTCTTGGGCACACCGGGCGGGACTCAGGACCATATGGGGTGCTGGGCTTCAAACCCAGGTTGGCGGTGTGCAAGGAAATTGCTTTCTGTGCTGCACTACCTTGTTATAAGAGGTTGTTCAGTTTGATTCCTAGGTTTCGGGGAAGTGTTGCGTCTTAGGCTTTAAGGTTTGTGATACTCTTGGGATGCTTTTAGAGAAGTGAGGTAGAGGGTACGTGACAGAAGAGGGGGAAATTCTGAAAGTCGGGGGCTTGGTTCTTGCCACTTGTTCTCATAGGAACGTTTCGGAGCAGGGCTAGGGCCATCTGCGCCTGTGTCTGAGAGATTGAGGCCCCGACAGGTTCATGGAGAAGCATCTTGTTTTCCCGTTTGGGGGCCACTGTCTTCTGGCCCCTCTCCTCTCGTTCAGCCATGGCCACCTACTGAGTGGGCCCTGTTGGGACAGAGCTGATGTCCTCCTTCCCTTTCCCCACCAGCTACAGTCCCACCTCATCCCGGGCCTGAACCTGGCCGCCGTCGGCCTTTTCCCAGCCTCATCCAGCGCCGTCCCGCCGCCTCCCAGCAGCGTCACCGGAGCTGCCCCCTACAGCTCCTTCATGGTAAGGGCAGGGCTTCCCCAGGGAACCGGGCACTGGGGGGGGTCTGCAGGGAGAAAGGCCTAGAGAGTGCCCCCCCGGCCCCCCTGGCCCAGACACTGGAGCCTGCACTTAGGAGACCCTGCCCCAGGGAGGAGCCTTGGGCGCGGCCCAGGGCAGCAGTGCCCCCACCTCACTGGCAGTCAGGGCTGAAGGGTGGGGGTGTGGGCTGTGCCTCCCCGTCCTCCTTCCTTGGTGCTGGGCCCGTGGCTGTGACACCCCCTGTCTTGGCAGCAGGCCCCGGAGCAGGAGATGGTGCAGGTGTTCATTCCCGCGCAGGCGGTGGGCGCCATCATCGGCAAGAAGGGGCAGCACATCAAGCAGCTCTCGCGCTTCGCCAGCGCCTCCATCAAGGTGACCTCCCTGCTTCTCCGCTTTCCCGGGGTTCCGTGTGGCTGGTGCTAGGACCTTGTCCCTCAGGGGGTCACAGTTCCGTGGGCTTTGCCCTCGGCACGCTGGGCACACATCTGTGGAGGGCCTTCTGTGCGTCTGACCGGAAACGGAAACAAGAGCTGGGGCCTCCAAGAGGGTTCCTGGTCAGCCCCGCCAGCCTCTGCTTCCTCACGCAGCACAGCGATGGGAGGGAAGGGGCCACTCTGAACCAAGGGTGCTGGGAAGTGGGGCACTCAGGACAGTTGGTTGTGGGTGGGGGCTAGTGGGGGCTTTCTGATCAGCCCTGCCCCCGTGCCCCATCTCATCTGTGGGCTTCGTCCCTTCTTCCCTAGAGCTGGGGCTGGGGGTATCAGGCAGAATCGGAGAGAAAGTATCCCTCAGCCACGTGCAGTCACAGTTTCCGGTGGGTGAGGGGAGTGGCCTGGGGCTTCCTTGATCCAGTCCTCAGAGCTGCCTGTGGAAGTGAGAGTGAGGGTGAGGGCCTGAGGGGGTGGGGGAGAGGGAGCTCCCCTCCCCTCTGACCCACTGTCTGCTTTGCAGATCGCTCCTCCCGAGACTCCGGACTCAAAAGTTCGCATGGTCATCATCACTGGACCCCCCGAGGCACAGTTCAAGGTTCTGATCTGGTGTCGGGGGTGGCTGGGCAGGCCAAAACACACACGAACACCCCAACTCCCAACACATATACCCCCAACCTCAACATATATCCCCACCCCAACACATACCCCCACCCCAACACATATCCCCACCTCAACACATACCCCCACCCCAACACCCCCACCTCCAACACATATACCCCCAACCTCAACACATATACCCCCAACACATGCCTCCACCCCAACACATACCCCCACCCCAACACACATACCCCCCAACCCCCAACACATACCCTAACACATATCATAGACTCCAACACATATTCCGTAAACCCCAAACCCCTTCAACCTCAGCACACATACACCCTAGCATGCACTATGTGTTCATGTCCTGCGGCCAATAGACCCACATGGTTCTTACTCAGTGGTCATCAAAGTCTCATTTTCTCCCCTCTGCATTCTCTTCACTTCCTGAAAGCCAGCGGGAGAGGAGGGCTGAGGACTCCTGGCACTTGGCCTCAGTCACGGAGGGAGTGGCCCGCGACCCCCAGTGCCTCCACTGACAGCACAGTGCTGACCCCTGACCATGACCTGTGGGGGAGGATGCAGAGCGTGCGGCCAGCCCCTCCCCTTCTTCCTGTCCCGTCCCTCCTTTGCTCAGGTGCCATTTGGGACTTTGAGTTTCCAGTGACTACCACATCGGAATCAAATGCAGCCCCTCCTGGCCTCTGCTGGGTCAGCCTGCGGGAAGAATGTCTTCCCTTCCACTGCTTTAAAGAGGGAGAACAATGAGGGGTCCAGCCCCGTGAGCCTCTGTTTGGCACCCCTGAGGCCTAGGGAGCTTCTGTCCTGACGGCCAGAATAGCTTCAGGGTGGGCTTGGGCACCGGCCCTGACGCCCTTTCCCTTAGATGGTGTCTATCTGGGACCCTTACATTAACCACTGCTTCTTCTCAGGCACAGGGAAGAATTTACGGAAAGCTCAAGGAAGAGAACTTTTTTGGTCCTAAGGAGGAAGTAAAACTGGAGACCCATATCCGGGTGCCAGCATCAGCAGCTGGTCGTGTCATTGGCAAGGGCGGCAAAACGGTGAGCCCCGAGGAGGGCTGGGCTGGCAGCTCTGGCCCTCGGCCCCACGCGCCTGCACCCCTGTTCTGCTTATGCTGCAAACGCCCTGTGTCATTTCCTTGATTCTGCTCCCCCAGCTCGGCTCCTGGCTCCTCGTCTCTGCCTGCTCGGTCTGTTGCCTTTCTTCCCCACCCGTCTCCACTCTGCATCTTCGGGACCACTCACTTCCCTCTGCTCCCCACTCACCCCACCAGGTGAACGAGCTGCAAAACTTAACTGCAGCTGAGGTGGTAGTGCCCAGAGACCAGACCCCGGACGAGAATGACCAGGTCGTTGTCAAGATCATCGGGCATTTCTATGCCAGCCAGGTAGGTGTGACCTCATGTCCCGGGAAGGCAGCAGAGCCCAGCGGAACCCAGCGGGCTGTGAAGCAAGGAGTTGGGAGAGAGAGAAAGAGAGGGAGGGAAGGAAGAGAGAGAGAGGGAAGGGGAGAGACAAAGGGAGGGAGAAGGAGGATGGAAAGAGGTGGGGAAGTGGGGGAAAGAGGAAACAGGGAGGGAGGGAGGAAGGAGAGAGGTAGGAGAGAGAGAAGAGAGGCAGTGCTGCCTCGTAGAACTCTGCCCAGCTTCTGAACTGTTCTTCCCTTCCAGGTGAATGGTAACACAGGTGCTTCATTCCCTGAGACAACCCACAGGGAATACGATTTAACGGTTATTTTAATCTAGTGTCTAGGATGCTATTATGTTATTATGTCTTATCATGTCACATATTGAACATTAATATCTTGCACTGCTGTCATAGTGCTTCTAACGGCCCTGGATCAGAAAGGAAGTTGGTACTAACTATGCCCAGTCTTAGACATGGAGTCATGATAGCAGTGATGCCAGCTGGAGCAGCCCTTTTCCTTTCCCCGAGCGACCCTCCAGCTTGTCCTTCGCCTTCCGCGTCCCTCCCCACCCAGCCAGCCAGCCTTGGGCGACTCCAGTGCCTGTAACGGAGGGTGAAGATCCCCTGAGCCCCCCATGAGTTAGGGGAAGAAATCTAATTTGAATTTGAAAGCTGATGTTTCTCTCCCTCCCTCCCTTCCTGCCCCCCCTCACACACGCTCCCCTCCCTCCCTCCCTCCCCCACCCTGCCGAGATGAGACCCCGGTTGGAAGGGTCTGCCAGTTACCTGACATACATACCCCTTTCGTCCTAGCAGATCGGCACGTCTCGGCAGCCGTGGCCAATAAGGCTGATCCTGCCGTCAGGTTTCCGCAGGAGGTGGTGCCTCTCCCTGTCCTGGGGTCATTGTCATGTGGTGTTGGGGTCAGGAGCATGGGGGTTGGAGACAGGCTGATTTGGTCAGCTCCACAAGTCTGGCTGCTCTGTGGCCTTTGTCTGACAGACTCTTGGGGAGTAGTATTCCTCAGAGCACGGAGGCCGTGATGAATGGATGCCTCTAACACCCAGCAGTGTTCACTGGCTTGTACACACTCATTCCTCCCATCTCCACCACGGTCTCATTTATATAATAAGTGAGGAGGATGCGGTTTTCGAGGATATCAACAGTGCATCTTAGGCTGCACCCAGCGAGGCTGGGCATGTTAGGTTCCTGCAGGGGTTAGCATGAGAATTAAATGAAAACCTGTAAACTGCGATGTCTGGGTCTGCCAGAGGAGTGGCTTCCATCTCCTGACCCAAAACTTGGACCCACTTGTTCTGTGGGCAAGGAAGCAAACGTTCAGTTTCTAGAAAAGGAGCCATTCTGGTAGATCCTGTTCTGTGGTTGATTTCCTCCAAGACCTTGTTCCTGGGGAGGAGGCTTGAACGGCATGCGTGTGCTGTGCTGTGAGGGTTGGGCGGCCTCCTGCATCGTGTCCCTCTTGGTTCCAGGTGCTGGGTCTCTTTCCCCTGGGCAGACGGGCTCTGGGCTGATGGAGGGTGTCACGTTTCCCTTCTTGCCTGTTTCTGTGCAGATGGCTCAGCGGAAGATCCGAGACATCCTGGCCCAAGTTAAGCAGCTGCACCAAAAGGGACAGAGTAATCAGGCCCAGGCCCGGAGGAAGTGACCAGCCTCTCTCCCCCCCTGACTCAAGGACAACGGGCTGAAATCAAGGCCGTGTTCTCCCCCCGCAGGCCTGAGAATGAGTGGGAATCAGGAACACTTGGGGCTGGGAAGCAGATCAGGTTTGCCCACTTGCTTGAAACAATGTTCCAGTGAGGAACCCTGATCTCTCGGCCCTAAACACACCCAACCAATTTGGCCCAACAGTGGCTCTCCCTCAGGGCATCCCCGTGGGAATTCTAGCTCAGGGTGCTTTTAAACGTGGATTGTTTCAAGTTCTCCAGGTCCCAACAAGAGGGTGGGTCAGACCCCAGTGGGAAGAGAAATAAAATTTCCTTCAGGTTTTTAAAACATGCAGAAGGGTGTTTTAATCAGCCTCAAAGGATGGTTTTGCCTCTTGACCCAAAATTTCTTCCTGCCTCGGACTTTTTGAGTAGATACCGCTTCTCTCACTCCCTGACAATAGCCTTTTTCTGTAGCCGCACGAGTAGTTTGAACAGTCCCACCAGAAAGAAGTGGGAGCTCCCGTGCCTCCCTTTGTTACTGACTCAGGGAGCCTGAGCTCCCACCATGTAATTCCACTCCCTCCCAGGCCGGCTGAGAGGAGTCCATCAGAGCAAAGGGCTGGGGAGAACGATGATTCGATCGCATCATAATCCACGTTTAAAAGAAGTGCCCTGGTGGAGGGTCCCATCCAGGCCACCATCCTGAAAATTGGCACAATGAAAATTGCCCCCAGCCCAGTTTGCGGGGCTGCCCCACCAAATTCCCCACCCCGTTCACCCCTTCCTAATTGTCGAGGTTCCACTTCACGGTCCGGGGCGCCCGGGTGGTACTGAGCATTCATCAGGGTAGGGGCCAACCACTGTACTGTCCCTGATTCCCGTCATTCTCAGGCAGATTTTATATTTTTTTAGTCTATTTTAATGATTGGATGTGAGCACTGGGAAGGGGAGGGTAACTCCCCTTGATAAAGTCTCAGTTCCATGGAGGACTTGAGTGGCCCCAAAGGCTGTCGCTGTGCCCTCTGCCCAGCCCGCACGCTCCCGAGCGGGCTGGTTCCCCAGGGGCAGGGGTGGCCGGGCCCTCCCCCCCCACGGCACTGTTCCCTTGGTGGTGGTGGGATGTGGAACCCGTCCCCGAGCCCCCTGCAGAGTTAAGCCCGTCATCTGGCGTAGACTCTGAGTATTCAGTAAACGGAGAGTACTGACTTCTGCTTTCTCTCAGAGGCATGTTTAACTGATGGCTTCTGCCTTCGTGTATTACTGACACCATGAGGAGGTGTGCCTAAAAAAAAAAAGAAAAAAAAACTCAAATTGCCAGCACCATTACGCACAAGGGGTAAATGAGCTTAATTTATTAATTTCCCAGGCTCAATCACTTCAGCCCACGTGGAGCCCAGGAGCCATCAGTTAAGCGAGGTTAGGCCTCCCCTCCTGAGAGACTGATTGCCAATGCATATTAGCCAGGTGGTGCACTTTAGCTACCCTGGACAATGCTAGCAAGGGTGCTGGGAAGGAAGGCAGGCCTCTGTCTGGGAGAGCTGCACGAGCCCCTTCCTTCCACATTGCAACAAAGGTAACAACGAGACAACCACGATAGTGGGCGGAGTCAGTCAGGTAATGCTGTGCGCAAGTAAACTACCTCAAGGTATAAAGTTACCTCAGCGATTACTTTCCTTTTTGTTCCCCCACCTCTTTTTTTTTTTTTAATCTTTTAAAAAATTTTTTCCTTTTTTTTTTTTTTTTGCAGCTTGCTGATATTTTATATAAAAAGAAAAGCAAGAGAAGCTGATAGTCTTGAATATTTTATTTTTTTAATGAAAAGAAAAAAATGAGAAAGTTATGTTTCATGATTTCTTACAACATGAGCCAGTGTAGCCCTTTGGGGAAGGCTGTCAGGCCGTGACTGGCCATGGTCGGGGCTGCAGGGCACTGAGGGGAGACCCCTCCACTCTGGGGCCTGGGACCTTCCCTGGAGAACAGGGCTGTGTCCCCCGGCTGCTGCCCCCCACGAGCTAGCCTGGTCTCCATCTCTCCCCCCCGGGTAAAGGGCAGGTGTCCCACTCAGCTTTCCCCACCATCGGTGCTGTTAAGATATATAAAATATTGCCTCCGTTTTATCGAGGAGAGAAATAATAACTAAGAAGAAAAATACCCTTTTTTTTTTTTTTATAAAAGAAAGAAAAACAAAACCCAACAACACTTCTATTTCTCTTGTCTGAAATATGGGAGCCAAGATTCCGTTGATGGGAGCAGCAAGTCCCCTCACGCCCGCAGGGTCCACCCCCTGTGTCCTTGCACTGTTTTTTCATTTTCTCATTGTTATTTCACTTCCGACCTTTGTGGTTTCCTTGGTCTAGATCCCTGTTGTCAGACAGCTGCCCCCTCCTCCCTCTCCTCTTTAAGGTCGGTCTCATAGATTCTCAAGAGTGGACCCCAAGGTAGAGAATGAGGGGCAGGGGGAGGGCGCTCGGGAGCAGGACAGGCTCCTGTCTCATTGTCTTCCTCCTTTCTCTTGTTGATCCCCCTCCTCCCAGAACTGTACCCCAGAGAACAAGAGGAAGCAGGGGCCCATGTCGGCTTCTCTCAGGCCAGCGTGAGTCCTACCCATCCAGCCCAACCCCACAGAGGGTCTCCCAACTTCCATCTCTGGCTCTATAGATGCTTTATCCCCCCCCCCCAACAAAGCAGATCCCAGTTCAGACATCGGCCATTGTGTGAGTTTCCAGCAGCAAGCATGCTTTGATGATCCGGTTCAGACTACCATCAGGAAGGAAAGAAGGAAAGAAAGAAGCCCGCAGTTGTACCTGAAATACAGTTGTTGCAGTGTTGACTCTCCTGGGGGGGTCTGCTCCCTTTTTGGTGGGCCCAGTTCCCCCTCCCCCCAGGAGACCCAGAGTGTGGCCAGGCAGGGTCGGGCATGGCCCCTTGTGCCAGCAGGAAATTGCGAAAGCTACACCACCCTACCAGAAAGCAGCAGGACTAGGATTCAGTGGGTAAGGTTTGGCGGGGTCGAGGACCCCGTTTTGGTGGGTCCGCCTTTCCCCGGAAGGCCAGGTCTTGGGGCAGTCTCTGCTCCTCCCACATAGCGCCTCCGTCTCCAGGTGAGAAGCACCGGCATAGATGATGTGAGAAAAGCAACTTTCCAAAACCGCTTCTGTGCTCTGAGAGGTGTGTGTGTGCTGCGTGGATGTTTGTAAGGAAGACCATCTCTTTAGGATATATATGTATATTTTTTAATTCTGTGGAACACATGAAAAACCAAGATGGTTTCATTCACTAACTTGGAAGCTGCATCTGACAGTCCCCCCCTCCGCCCCCCCACCCCCCACCCACCATGGCTTTGTTCCCGCAGGGGCTCTGGCGGCCTTCTGCACTGGAGCTCGGGCTGGGCTCCCGGAGGGGCCCCGGGAGGAGAGCCATGTTTAGGGACTGGGAGTGTGATCACTCCTCTTTCCTTCTCTTTCCCTCAGTCCTTGCCATTCCACCCCTCCCCCTGCAGCTCTCTTCCTGGGGGCTGCTGGGAGCTAGTCTGTCATGCCTCGTTCCGGCAGCAAAACCTGGAGGATGCGGAATGGCCGCCCCAGCTGCTCCTTCGTGTCCGTTTTCCTCTGTGCCAAAGACGGACAGAGGCCGAGAGGGGCCCTTTCTGAAGCCATCTTCGAACCCGCGCCTGGGCTGTCCCAATCAGGGAGGGCTCCTGGGAAAAGTGTGAGCTCGAGACCAGTCGCTTCCCCTCACAGGTTCCTGGGGGATTTTGCCAAGGTCTGGGTGGTTCTTGCCAAGGGGTAGGGAGCTGAGAAAGGGGGCCACGGGCTCCTGGTTGCACTTTGGGGAAGGGAGATGCGGCCCCTCGGGGCCACATGCTCTCGCCTCTCCCAGCCCCCACTGCAGAGTTAGTGGGCGGGCCAGTTCCCTCTCAGGCTGGCAGACTGGCAGCGAGGAGGGGCCTCAGTTAGCTCTCCAGGGTGCCTTCCCCTCCTCCCACCTCAGACAGATCCTCTGCCAAACTGGGAACTGCCTTGCCGTGTAACTACCTCACAGAGCCTGGAGGGGGCGCTCGGGCTTTCCTGGCTCTGAAGCCAAGCCTCGAACCTCCCTCCCCTCCCTCTGCTCGCCCAGGTCCAGGGTGGGGTCTCCTTTCCCCCCCAAGTGGGGAGATCCCAGTGGCTTTGACATCCAAACCATGAAACTGTTTGGCCTACACACAGAAGGCAGACAGCAGGGCCTGAGCTGACTAGCAGGAAGATGGGAGAATGCTCATCTCCTCACGCCAGGGGACTCAAAGCCATTTCCACCCAAACTCGCCATGATTTAGATGCAGAAAGTTTCTTGTATGCAGATGTAGAGTGACACCAGCTAAAACTTGAGTTTCTTCCCTTTGGATACATAAGGCTTCCCGACGGGGTACAGGATGGAGGGGGAGGCCTAGTAACTGAAGGTGGATGTTGAGGCTGAGGGCCAGAGGCCCTGCCCCCCTCAGCCCAGTGCAGCCCCTCGGGGCACAGTCTTAGGGCACCATAACCGGTGCCTTAGTATGGTTTGAATCCGGACTGACAAGACAAAAAGAAAAAGATTTTTTTTTTTTCTGAAAGGAAATTGCAGGAAGCTCCCCGGGAGCACGTGTCTGAGTAACCACAGTGATGGGTGCTACGAGTGTAAATGGATGAACTACCTCAACCCTTACAGTTCAGATTGGAACCAAGGGCACGAGGCTCCCGGCCACGAGAAGTGAGTCGAGGCCAGTGCCGCGGAAGGCTTGACCTGACCTTGAGGGATTAGGCAGCCCCACCCGGACCCCGCACTCAGACCGTTTGGGATGGGAGGGGGCTGGCCGATGGCCTCTCCCCTCCTGCCTGCCTTGGCCCGGGGTCCCAGGTTTTGCGCCCTCCTTTCTAGTTTTCCTCAGCTCTGTATCTGTGTCAGACCAGAGGGCGAGGAAAGGAAGATTCTCCTCCGACCAGAGGGGGCCGGTTCGAGGTAAAGTCTGGGGTTTGGCCTGGTACCTACCACTCGGCCCCAAAGTCAGGACGCCAGAGCTCAGACCTCTCCAACAGGGTTTCTCTGAGGTGCTCCAGCCCCACTCTCAGCCCTTCTCCGTCTGCAGCTCAGTTGGCACTAGGAGAAGGGGGGGGCTGGAGCCTTGGCCTTGAGGGCCCGCTGGTCCCTCAGGCTGTCTTTGTAGTTGGGGAGTCCAGTGGGCGGCCCTAGCCCCTCCCCACCCTCTGAGGGACCCCCTCATAGAAGCCCCGTTCACTTTTGTTTTATCTACCTCTTAGCAAGACAATAGAGAGAAATTAGGTAGTGGCAACTCCACTTGCTTAGGTTAGGGGGGGAAAGCATTTCTTTTTCCAAAGGAAAAAAAAATACCTTAAAAAATACGTTCCAAAAAATTTAAAAAACAACAACAAAAAAAACCAAAAAAAATCTTTTTTTTTTAATAAAAAAGGGGGAGTCATTTTTTCCCAGTGACCGCTGGATTGTTTTTAATTCCCCCCAACTTTTTTTTCTCCCCCCCTGCCCCCTCCCCCCGTGAATAAGTTTCACTCTGGCGGTTTTCTCCACTTGATGTGCTTTTTCATCAGGCACGGCTTTCTTACTCTGTCCCCTACTCTGTCCCCCACCCCACTCCTGCCAGAGACTCTCCCTGTGCTGCTCACCCCCCGCCCCCCCGCCAGGTGACTTCAGTGTCCCCCACAGTAACAGAGGCTTCCTGTTGGGTGCTGACGTCTCCACTCACTGCTTACCCCATTGGAGTTCGGGCCACTTGTAACCTTTCCGTGTAAATGTGTACCCCTCTTCCATGTAAGGTGTTCAGAATGAATTTCAACAGAGAATGAGTTTGCCCCAGAATGAACAGAACTCTGCCACTGTCCACGCTCTCCCTTCTCTACCGTGTTCCCAGGTTGGTCCCAGACACCACCAGTCACAGGCCCTGCCTCCCTTGAGGCAGCAAGAATTGGCCTTCCAGCCTGGGACGGCTCCTCTGGAGGGAGGAGGATGGATTTGTATGACCGGGAACCACGGCGTGGGGGGCGGAAGAGGCGCTGCTTGTGACATTGCTACCCTGTCTTGTAACTGCGGCCACTTGGAAAATTGTACTTGGGTGGTGGGGGTGGGGGGGCTGCCAGCTGTTACCCCTGGAATTTGTACCCTCCTTCGCACCCACAAATCTGTACGCGAACCCTGTGCAGGGGCGGCGGGACAGCGGGCTCTGACTTTGGGAGTTTGTTCTTTTGCTGGACGAGCGAGCGCTCCAGTTTTCTTTCCCATGGAGGTTGTTTCAGCTACAAACCACTTCATTCTGCTGTTTCTAATTCAAAATAAAAAAAAACTTCTATGGAAAGCTGAGTACGTCTGTGTCTCTGGGAAGGTGTCGGGGAGTCTGGGACCCCCTCACGTGAGTTCTCGTGGAGGAAGCAAGGCCCTGTGCTTGCCCTGCGCACGTCTGGGTTGGAGCCCCCGAAAGGCTGAGATGGCAGCCACCGTGCCTGAGTGTGGAGAATGGGCCGCACTTCCCAGCACCCTGTCTTTCCCAGGCCTCCTGGGACAGCTGTCCTGTTCCTGCTGAAGGGCAGGCCGGGGAAGGGACTGCCTTGACACAACCGGGGTCCTGATTCTTGTTCCCTTCCCACTGTGCCTCCATCTTCCAGTGATAGTCCTGGGCCACCCATGTTCATGGGAAGCACCAGGTGGCCTCTGGGTGAGTAGCTGCGCCCGATGCCAGAAATTTGTGTAGGACCCCCCACGTCCCTCTCCCCCAGTGGCCTGAGGGCTGCCCTGATGCCCACAGGCAGCACATCCACCAGGTACTGTGGGAAGGACTTGTTTCTGCGTTCTGCCTGCCTGACCCAATCCTGACTGGAAAAGTGTCAAAGTGAAGTTGGGTGGGCTAAGGTAATGAAGCTAGATTGGGTGTTAATCAATTGTGCCCACCTCCCACCCCACTGTGTCACTGAATAACTGTCATCCCGTTGTTCGTCAATTTAATCGAGCGGGCACCAGTAACATCTCTGTTACACTCAGCCCTGAGATTTTAGCAGCCTCTCCTTACTCGTCTTTCCCAACAGTTGGAGGCTCTTTCAGGGTCAGGAGAATGAGACACCTATCGTTACTGTTTCTTTGGCATATCGAGTACGCCATGGGTAGCTTGCCAGGCTCTGCTGAGCAGGCGGGATACTCTCGGTAGCTTGCCACGCTCTCCGAGAGGTATGTATATATGTTACTGTATTTGGGATATGAATACATCACAGGGAGCTTGCCAGGCTCTCCCGAGCGGGCAGTAGACTATCTTGTCAAGATCTCCAAGAGGGAGAACTAGGCTGTTAGATGCGGTCACATGCTTCTGGGAACTTGGTTTTATAGTCTCTGGGTGTTGGCAGTTGATGGGATTACATGGGGGCAGGGGTGGGGGAGAGGGGAGCAGTGTTTCTGGGTATGACTGCCTAGCTACTGGAAAATGGGGGATCTGGGTGGAAGAGGTCCAGTCCTGATCCGAGCAGCCTTGGAGATCTCGATCCCGGGTCCTGCACACCTGGATTCCTCCACCAGTTCCCCCATGCGTGAGGCTCGTCCAAACGTGTGGAGAGTTGCCCTGAGCATGGCCGTGGCTGGGTTCCAGAGATCGTTAACAGTCGAGGCTCTACTCAGGGCAGAGAGGGAAGTGCAACCTATTGAAGACAGCCAGGCACAGGGGCAAGAGACTACTCTCTTCCAGGAGCTTGGTTTTAGTCTCTGGATGTTGGCATTTGATGGGATTACATGGCGCTGGGGGCAGTTTCTGGATGTGACTGCCTAGCTACTGGGAAATGGGGGATCTGGGTGGAAGAGGCCCAGTCCCGATCCGAGCAGCCTTGGGGATCTCTGCCCTGGGTCCCGCACACCTGGGTTCCTCCACTGGGTCCCCCAGGTGTGAGCCTCATCCGAACCTCCCACCCCATTGGATAAAAAAAAAAATGGTGGAAATTTTGTGTAGGAGCTGAATTGTATTTGTTCCCTATTTCAGAAAAAAAAAGTAATTAAGGATTTACACATTGGAATAAAATCGTGGATACTTTCCTGATAATGACCAAGTTTTGTTTTTGGACCACTCTTGGCAGTGCTCAAGGGTTATTCCTGGTGGTGTGGGGAACCATGTGGGAATGAACCAGGATGTGCTAGGCAAGGGCCTTACTGTACTATCTCTCCAGCCCCTAATGACATACAGGCTTTTGGGTCACATTTGCCAATGCTTGGGGTTGCTCCTGGCTCTGCACTCAGGAATTACTGCTGGCAGTGCTCAGGGAAGTATATGGGATGCCGAAGATCAAACCCGGGTCAGCTGCATGCAAGGCAAATTCCCTACCTGCTGTACTGTCGCTCCAGCCCCAATGACCAATATTTAATGGAGAATAAATGCCATGTATATTACATGCGTTTAAGGGACTAAGCATTTCATATGGTGTATTCCCCATTTCACCAGTGACAACACTAAAAAAGATTCTAGAGTCTATATAGATAAACATCTATATATTCTGGAATCAACCAGAGCCTGGCAAGTTACCCATAGCATGTTCGTAGGCCAAGAAAAAAATAACAAGTCTCACAATGGACCTTACTGGTGCCCGCTCAAGCAAATCGATGAACACTGGAATGATAGTGATGGTGACCTTAACAATGCAGCTAATTTCTGCAGGAGCTATCTTTGTAGGTGCAAGTGAAGCGTGTTTAAAAGTAGCACTTGGGGCCAGAGCCATATAGTACAGCAGGTAGGCTGCCTTGCATGCAGCTGATTTGGGTTCAATCCTGGCATCCTGTATCGTCCCCCAAACCCCACCAGGAGTAATTCCTGAGTGCAGAGCCCTGAGGAAGTGCTGAGCGCAGCTGGGTGTGGCCCCCAAACCAAAACGAAAAGCAATGCAGGGCTGGGACAATAAGACAGTAGTGAAAGCCTTCACCTCGCATGCAGCCCACCCAGGTTCAGTCCCGGCTTGAGCACAGCCAGGAATAAACCCTGAGCACTCTCCTACCAGGTGTGGCCCCCAAGACAAAACCAAAATAAGTACCCTTCAGCTGTTCATCCGTAGCCAAAGAGCTGGTGTCCAAGGCGATCCTCTCCCCCATCCTGGGTATTCAGTCTGATTACCACCTCAGGCGCTTGTGGAGCTGTCTGGGCCCCCGTGACAATCCCTGGTGAGCCACTGCTCTCCTTCCCTACCCAGCTGCCACTATTTGGTCTGGTTAGTGGGAGGAGGAGAAAGAGATGGTTCCAGGTTCTGCCCTCTGACCCTAACCCTGGAGATTTTTATTTTTATTTTTTATTTTATTTTTTTATTTATTTTTTTTTTTTGCTTTTTGGGTCACACCTGGCAATGCACAGGGGTTACTCCTGGCTCTGCACTCAGGAATTACCCCTGGCCGTGCTCAGGGGACCATATGGGATGCTGGGATTTGAACCCGGGTCGGCCGCGTGCAAGGCAAACGCCCTACCCGCTGTGCTATCTCTCCAGCCCCAACCCTGGAGATTTTTAGGAGTTGGCACCACACGGGGAAAGGCTGTGTTCTGTGCGTTTCTCCTGTGACTTGTTCTTCTGAAGGGCTGACCCTCTCAGGCAGCCGCCCCCCCCCCCCGCCCCGCCCACCGTCTTCATCCTACATTCTCCATTCACATAACTGAGCCCAGGATCCTGACCCAGCTTGCCCTATATTCAGTGATGACCCTCTGCTGTCTACACTGCCGAAGGTCTTCCTCCCTCTGGACCATGGATGGGGCCTTCCCACACCCGCTGCCCCATGGGTAAGGATGGCTTTCCTCCAGGCGCCCGCTGCTCTTGGCCACGTTCCAGGCACTCAGGAAGTCACTGTCACGTCTTGGTTGCTTTGAAACTGACCTGCCATTTCCTAAAGATGTTGCTTTCTCACTCATAACTTTACCATCTCCAGGCGCTCAGGTGAAATTGGGGTTATTCCCCAACTACTACCCCTGGGAATAGTTTATTTTTCCCCCCTCAGCCCCAGTGTACATTCGCCATTCCCATAAGATCTAAGTCTTGTTTCTACTGCTGGGGGTTCATCACCTATCAATCCATTCTGTGTCCAGCCCAAGTAGCCATGGGGAATGTGCAACCAGCCATGAAGGGGAGCAGCAGCTTAGCTTGAATAACGCCTCGAAATGCTGTTCTCTGTTCTTGGCCTTGCACTGTTTTGCTCAGGGTTCTCTGTTCAGGATCTGAGGCCAGACCTAGAGAGAAATTCATGAACATTTCTCCCCAGGGAGGGACAGTGATGAGAGAGCCTGTGTTTGCCTCACTAGAGGTGGCTGGGGTCCTCTTCCTTCACAGATCTCTTACTGAGGCCATGAAACTAGCCTAGCGAGGCTCCTAGCACTTGGTTGGGTTTTTTTTTTTTTTTTTGGCTTTTGGGGTCACACCTGGTGATGCTCAGGGCTAACTCCTGGCTCTGTACTCAGGAATCACTCCTGGCGGCGCTCAGAGGACTATATGGGACGCTGGGAATTGAACCTGGGTTGGCCGAGTGCAAGGCAAACGCCCTACCCGCTGTACTGTCACTCCAGCCCCGCTCCTAGCCCTTAGAAGCAGGTTGTTTTGCTTCCTGAATACAGAGCCTAGAGTAAGCCCTGAGCACCAAGGGGTGTGGCCCACCCCCAGCCCTCATTACTTCCCAAAAATAACTTTTTATTATTAAAATATTTGAACAACACACCCAGCAGTATTCTGATTCTGCTCAGACATCACTCCTGGCAGGGCTGGGGGACCACGTGAGGTGCTAGGGATCAAATCTAGGTTGGCTACGTGCAAGACAAATGTTCTGTCCACTGTACTATTTAGTACCATTTAGTGCTCTGGCACTGAAATGAAAAAAATTTGGAGAAATGCTTTTAAAAGGAAGATTTTGTTAGGGTCACGCTTGGCAGTGCTGGAATGGGGGAATGTGACCGTGGGAATCCACATACACCACCACGTGGCCTCTGCCACATACCAAGCTTTGCATAAGCATCACCAAGTGCCTCCAGTCAGCTCTGCACAGAGGGTCTGAAAGGTGGGCAGGACGGTGGGAGGGCGCTTGCAGGGGCCAAAGAACTTTGACGGGAGAAGGGGGAATTGGTCTTTGTTCATTCTTTGGGGTCCTGCTCCCGGCCCCCCAGAACAGCTCTGCAGTCTATGGGCTCCACTCTTTGGGCCAATGAACCCCCTTTAGTCTTTCAGGGTGACACCAGATCCTGGGTGGCAGGGGCCTGTGACTTATTTTTCTTCTCACTATGCAGTTTAGAGATTAACAGGATGAATAGGAAAGTGGCTTTTTTTCCCCCTTTATTAGTCCATTGAACTTTGACCTTGGCTTTCGAAGTCATGTGACCTGGAAAGTTCCAAGGTCCTTCAGGGAAGGCTGGGGACATCCTGGGCCAGGCTGGGGTGAGTGTCAGGTAGTCCAGCATTGGGCTGCTTGGCCCACGCCTGTGCTGGGTTTTCAGTCCCGGAGCAAGATTCTGGGATGGCAGGTGCCGAAGCTTTGGCAACAGTGGAGCAAGAGGTATTTCACTGTGACTCCAAGACCCCCTAAAGGTTTCGGTTGGGGGAAAGAGAGGGAAGAGAGAACTGTATTATGAAATGCTTGGGTGCCCAGACTTGGACCTCTGGAAAAGCCGATCAAGTGCCCAGAGCCCCACTCCTAGGACCAGGCCTGTTTTGAGCTGTCGGAATCTGTCCCAGCCACTCACAGGACCTGGCACACGTGTGAGACTCAGGAAGCACTGACACGTCTGATGCTCAGGCGCCCCGCCGATGGCATATTGTTGGAGGTCTGCTTCCTCGTCCCCCAGCCCTCTGATTGGGGGGCTCGCAGAGGGATCCTGTGTCTGGATTCATCTTGTTGTTCACTGCTCCAAAATCCCCTCCTCCTGCAAAGATCATGCCATGTAGCATTGGTTTTCAACCTGTGGATGGGGGTTGGGGACACACACACACACACACACACACACACACACACACACACACACACAGGCTCAGGCTTTGGGACTCGGAATACTAGAAGGTTCAGTTCTTTGCTGGAATTAGGAAGGCACCGCTAGTAAGACAGACCAGTGAAGGGAACACCTTGTTCCCTGTGTCTTAACCCACCCCCTGGCTCATGATGGGCACATGGGGAGAAGCTGGAAAGATGGAGTAAGGGCTCAGGGAGAGGGTTCCAGGAGCTCGAGTGCAAGCCACAGATTCAATTCCGGGCATTAAATGGCCCCCCCGACCCAGTACCACCGCCCCCCAAATCTGAACCTTCAGACCCATATTGCCGGGAGTGGCCTCGGGCCCCCTGTACCTGGGAACCTTCCCTCCCCCTAAGAAAGATGAATTAGGGCTTGATGCCGTTCATCGTGGTTCCTGTTTTCCTCCCCAGTGAAGCAGTCTCACTAGCGAAGCCTGTGTGCTAAGCTGCCTTGGCAACACCCCCCCCCCCAGCAAAATAAAGGAAAAGCTGGGGGTGGTGAGATGAAGCTGTTCTTGGATGCCCTAATTGAGGTTGAGATTTAGGAAAGAAAACCGATGAGCTGGTTTGTTTGATTGTTCAGGAGCAATTCCTTCCTGAGAGCGGTTCAGCTGCTGGACAGCACCTCCCAGCTCAGGCCCTCGCAAATGTCCTTCAGGCTGAAGGGGAGCCGGTGAGGATCTGAAGAGGGGCGCAGGTGCGTAGTTCAGGAGGCTGAGTGTGAGCTTTGCAGAGGGAGCCCCGTAGACTCTGTCCCCTCACTACATGGTTCCCTGGGTGCCACTGAGGCGAACCCTCATGCACAGAGCTGGAGAAGCCCCTGAGAATAGAAGGCATGGCCCAAAAACAAAAAAGAGAAGAGGAGAAGGGAGGGGAGGGGAGAGGTCTGGAGCAATGATAGCAGAGTGGGGAAGGCATTTGCCTTACATGTTCCTGATCGGGGTTCAATCAGGAAGGATCCCTGAGCTCAGAGCCAGGAATAAGCCCTGTTAGGTGTGGACCCCCCACTCCACCCCCTGCGGACATGTTTCTCAAGCTCCAGACCTGGGGCTCTTCCTTGAGTCGATGCCCTTTTCTATAATCTGGAAATTCTGGTTCCAGGACCTCTGGGCTAATCCATCCAGAGACCAAATCGGGAGAAAGTGCTTTATTAGCAACACAGCGATGGGGTGGGAGATGGTGGGCATCGTCTGGAGAGCCACCTTGTCTGCACAGACCCAAGAGGCAGCTTCTCTAGGGAAAGAGCAGAAAGTTTGTTCAGACACGGCAGGTAGAGGGCCAGGGAAGGCAATAAATGGCACATGCTCTGATGGATCTGTCCGGTAAATCTCAAGAGATGTCCCCTATTCTGTCTATGTGCAATGCCTGTGTCTTCCCTGCCTAGATAAGGGAAAATGAAAAATTATTTTTTACTTTTCAGCCCATGCCTCCATTCAGGGGGTTGCCAGTCTTTTTTTTCTTTTTGGGGTCACACCTGGCGATGCACAGGAGTCACTCCTGGCTCTGCACTCAGGAATTACCCCTGGCGGTGCTCAGGGGACCATATGGGATGCTGGGAATTGAACCCGGGTCAGCCATGTGCAAGGCAAACGCCCTACCCACTATGCTATTGCTCCAGCCCCAGGGAGTGTGCCAGTTTGATGTCTGAGTCCAACTATTTTTCTCTCCCTGTGTTGCACTAAGGTTTGATTAGGCGGTCTGAGGCACTGAGATATGCACGCAAAAGAAATGATTTACGGAGGATCACAAACTATCTTTGGTACTGGGACCCAGAGCAGCCTGTTCAGCCTCTCTTTATTAACTAGCGTAATATTATAAACAGTGATATTCAGCCACATAGGCAGAATGTGTAAATTAACTTAGTCAACAGAAACAGAATCAAAGTCATATACATAAATGGAAACAGTCAGTTACAGTAACAGAAAAACATAGTTACAGTAACGGAAACAATATTTACATCCAAGCCTAGCTAGGCCTGAAATATGTGAGATGTTGTACACCAACATTTCCCCTTTTTTGTTTAAAGTGGTCAGTAACAACACAAACATTCTCACAAATCTTTCCAGCAATACCTCAATGCTGTTTTAAGAAAATCTAACCTTTTTCTACAGAAATTCTTTTTCATTATACAATACAGAGTTTACATATATAGAGTTTACACATATTAAGTAATATTCCAGTTCCAGTCCCAGTCCTGGTTCAGAGGCATTTGTTAACAAAGACCAATTAGTCTCTAAACAAAAACAACACTTTCATGCCATTTCTGGATGAACTTCACAGTCCAGGTTTTTCCACAATCAGTAACTGCTGAAGCACTCCCGTTATCAGATTCTTCTCTCATGACCAAAGAGGAATCACCAGCATCCATAAGTAAAAATAGAAACTTCCTCCTTCTCAAACTTCATAGATGTTCCAATAAAATATACATGGAATATTCAACATTATATAATAAACCTGCTAACCTACTTCTCCCTCTGGGAGAACCCGGCAAGCTACCAAGAGTTTCCTGCCCATATGGGAGAGCCTCGCAAACTCCCCATGGTGTATTCATATGTCAAAACCAGTAACAATGCTGGGTCTCATTCCCCTGACCCTGAAAGAGACTCCAATGAGGCATCGATGGGAAGGACAAGTAAAGAGAGGCTTCTAAAATCTCAGGGCTAGGACGAATGGAGACGTTACTAAGACTGCTCGAGAAATTCGACGATCAACAGGATGATGATGATAATGATAATAATGAACCTGTTATCCCTAAAACTTATGTTTTCAACCAAAACCAGTACCTTTTGTACCTGTTTTTTGTTGTTGTTGTTGTTGTTTTGTTGTTGTTGTTGTTGTTTTGCTTTTTGGGTCACACCCGGCGATGCTCAGGGGTTACTCCTTGGTCTGCACTCAGGAATCACTCCTGGCGGTGCTCAGGGGACCATATGGGATGCTGGGAATCGAACCCGGGTCGGCCACGTGCAAGACAAACGCCCTACCCGCTGTGCTATCTCACTCCAGCCCCTTGAACCTGTTTTTATATACAATTATTTCAATTCTCTTTTAACAACTCAATACAATACAGATACAAACAAAAATATATTTAGAGAGAAATATCTTATTTCTTATTTTAGTTATCTTATAGCCTACTTCTCGAAGTAGAGAAGATATCCACGAAGATATCTCATAGCCTACTCCTTCCTCTGGGAGAACCTGGCAAACTACTGGGAGTTTCCTACCCACATGGGAGAGCCTCGCAAGGTCCCCATGGTGTATTAATATGCCAAAACCAGTAACAAGCTTGGTTTCATTTCCCTGACCTTGAAAGAGCCTCCAATGCTCTGTTGGGAAGGATGAGTCAAGAGAGGCTTCTAAAATCCCAGGGCTAGGATGAATGGAGACGTTACTGAAACCGCTCGAGAAATTCGACGATCAATGGGATGATGATGATGATGATGATTTAGAGAGAAAAATGTACTAGCATAATAAAAACTTGTACCACTTTTACAAGGCATGAGGAAAACGTCTTTTTAATTTTAATAGTTCTTATGCCTTAGATATTTCAAATCATGAACTTTCTACACCAATCTTTAACAATTTCATCTTAGTTTCATGCTCTAATTTTACAATTCTTCCTTCGTAGCAGCATATTTCAATAAGATATTTTAGATTGACAATATCAGTTTCTCTGTAAGCACCACGATCTAATCTTTGTTTAAATCTTTGTCCTAACAAGCTCCAAAAACACCCAAACTTTAAAATTATTGGATTACGTATTACTAACCTTTGTGATGGGGCTGTTTGCCCAGTTTTAAGGAGTTCCTCTTCTGATTTCAATTTGACTTCAACATTTAAACACTTAACACAGACATACAGAAAGACAACAAACATCACATGTACATATGCATTCATACATACCTGATTGATCGATCTGACCCTCCAAGAACAGGGGAAAAAACTGATGGACAGAGAAAGGAAGGGCAGTCCCCAGTGTAAAAATTCCCTGTCGGCTGATTGGGATTATCCCCGGTTTCTCAGTCAAACTAGCTTGTTTTCTGCTTGTTAAAATTGAGTCAAAAAAGAAGCGCTTTTTATGGGGCTCAAGTGATAGCACAGCGGGTAGGGCGCTTGCCTGGCACGCGGCCGACCCGGGTTTGATTCCCAGCATCCCATATGGTCCCCTGAGTACCGCCAGGGGTAATTCCTGAGTGCAGAGCCAGGACTGACCCCTGTGCATCGCTGGGTGTGACAAAAAAAAAAAAAAAAAAGCGCTTTTGTCTTTACAAAGCCGGCAAAAATTTTTAAAGAAGGAATCCATACTGCAGTTTTTTCATTTGCCATCCCTTATTCACTGAGAAGCTTCAGTCTTTTGGTAGGAAACCAAAAAGGATTTTTGTTTGTTGAAATAAAAGCAAAACCTCATCCCCACCTTTCTACCTGGCCTGACATCCAATTCCCAGAGACTGGGTCCCTATAAAGGACTTTATGTCTGAATAATTTTATCTAAATTATTTTTTATTCTATTAGAACTTATTTCTTCTGAGCTATCCTGAATCTCCCAGTGTTCTTCCGCAGATGTCATTTCATCAGAGCAATTCAAAAAATTCAAGGTGAACAGTGCTCTGGATATTTGCTGTCTGGGAGAATCCGTATACCCCTTTGTTGTCTAAGTAACATATCTTTAAGTGAATGATTTGCTCGTTCAATAATGGCTTGTCCTCTACTATTATAAGGAATTTCCCATAATATGATTGATATATGATTGACAGTCCAAGCTGCATACTGAGAGTCCACTGCAATATTTACTGGTCCAGACTAATTTTGTAAAAGATTAATTTTGTAAAAGAAATAATTGCAGGGCTGGAGCGATAGTACAGCAGGTAGGGCGTTTGCCTTGCACACAGTCGACCCGGGTTTGATTCTCAGCATCCCATATGGTCCCCTGAGCACCGCCAGGGGTGATTACTGAGTGCAGAGCCAGGAGTAACCCCTGTGCATCGCTGGGTGTGACCCAAAAAGCAACAAAAAATAAAAAAGAAATAATTGAAGACAATTCATTCTTCTGAACTTATCTATATGGAGTTTGTAAAATCTTATTTTGCATATCAATATAAGTAGCCTTTCCTTCTTTGCTAGCATCTGTGAAGAACGTAACAGCGGATTCAATAGGTTCAGCTTTTGTAATGTTAGGCCAAATCCAATTAGTAAATTTAAGCAATTGAAATATCTTTTGCTTTGGAAAGTTGTTATGAATTTTGCCCAGATAATTAGTGCAAGCAATTTGCCAATCTTCACCAATTTTCCATAGCGCTTGAATTTGTTCACTAGTCAATGGTACAATAATTTCAGTAGGATCACTCCCTATTAATTGTCTAGTTCTTCTTCTTCCTTTGAAAATTATTTGAGATATTTTATTTACATAAGTAACCAATGTTTTACTAGACTTGTTACATAAAAAACTCTATTCCACAAGATTAGTTCCTTGTACCAAAATCCCAGTGGGAGAATGTGAAGTACACAACACTATCAGATTTAAACTTTCTGAGAATCAATTCTATCCAGCTGAGTCTTATTAACAATTTCTTCAATTATTTCTAGTTCTTTCTTAGCTGTTGGGCTAAGTTGCCTTGGACTATTTAAAGAGAGATCACCTTCCAATGTTTGAAACAAATTTTATAGGGCATATGTTGGAATGCCCAGAGAAGGTCATAGCCAACTTATATTTCCTAATGGTTTTTGGAAGTCATTTAAAGTTTTTAATTTATCTGTCTGAATTTGGACCTTTGGAGGGTAATTTTACTCTCCCATATTAGTTGTCTCAAAAATTCCCAAGGACTTGCAAGCGGCCGACCTGGGTTCGATCCCCGGCATCCCATATGGTCCCCCAAGCACTGCCAGGAGTGATTCCTGAGTGCAAAAGCCAGGAGTAACCCCTGAGCATCGCTGGGTGTGACCCAAAAAGCAAAAAAAAAAAAAAAAAAAAAAAAAAAATTCCCAAGGAACCTGACATTGAATTTTGTCCTGTGCAATTTTTAAATTCCCTGACTCTAGTTCATAAGTTATAGCTTCATAAACTTTCTGCAAATTTATTTGAGGTGGAGCAGTGATTAAAATATCATGCATATATAGTAAATAATTTTGACTTCAGGGTACTGTGCCCTAATTATATCCAATGGTTGATTAAAAAAATATTGACACATTGTGGAACTATTCATCATCCCTTGAGGCAAAACAGTCCTGTGATATCTTTTAGCAGGAGTTTCACTATTTAAGGAAGGCACGGTAAAAGAAAAGTTTTCTCTGTCCTCTTCTCTCAAAGGGATGGTATAGAAACAATCTTTTAGATCTTGAATAATCAATCTTTAGATTATAATAATATTCCACTGTTTTGGAATAATAGCCAAATTAGGTAGACCCATTTGCAAAGGACCCATTGGTTCCATGCAGTCATTAACTTTTCTTAGATCAGTTAACATTCAGCATTTACCAGTCTTTTTCTTGATAATAAATACAGGCGAATTCCAGGGACTAGAGCTAAAAACAATATATTCCAATTCAAACTGTTCTGTAACTAATTCATATAAAGCCTTAAGTTTTTCTTTTGTTAAGGGCTACTGCTCAACCCAAACAGGCTGAACTTTTTTCCAGACTATTGAGAGAGCTGTTCTTCGAGCAACGGCCCAAATTAGAAAGGTGATTGCTGAGACACCTCTTTTTCTTTAATATATTTCACACCAAGTTTTTGCAACAAATCTCGTCCCCATAGGGTGATAGCTATTGGAGCAATATACAGCTGGATGACTGTTGTGTCTCCATCAGGATCACTACAATGAAGAGGTTGCACACTCTGTTGAACATCCGTGACCATTCCCATGCCAGAAAAAGTAACGTCCACACAATGCTTTTGCCAAACCATAGGCCAATGATGAGAGGTGACAACAGTAATATCAGCACCTGAATCTAACATTCCCTCCAGTTTTGTCCCATCCTCAAAGGTCATAACTAAAGTAGGCTTATCATCAGTAATCTTTTTTACCCAAAATATTTCTGCATTAGTACTTCCAAAATCACTTTTTCTTTTCATGCCTGTATTTTTTCCTAGTATGCACGGAAGCAAAGCAGTTGAGCAATACTTTCCCCTTTAAATATTTGATACTCGCTTGAACAGTGACTATAATTGAGATTTCATTCACAAAATCACTGTCAATGAGTCCTACTTTTACGTTAACACCTTGCAAAGTCATACTGCTTCTCCCTAGGATCAGACCTGCTGTTCCGTTTGGAAGGGAGCCATAAACATTAGTTGGGATTTTATAAATTTTATTAGGAGTCAGAAACAAATCCTATAAAACTGAAATATCAGTGGCTACACTTCCTTCCATTATCTCATAAGGTAAATATAAGACAGTTTTTTGTCAGTGTTCTTGGGTTTATTAATTATTATCACCTCAAAGGATGGAAAACTCTTAAATTTAACTTGAGGTTTTACTGACAATTTCCTGTATTGTTGAAGGGGCGCTGGGTCGAGCCCCGGCTTCCGTTTCCCAATGGCTCATCTTTGAATTTTCTAAATTTTTCTTTTTTATAATGACATTCATTAGCCCAATGCTTCCCCTTCCCACATCGTCTACAAATGCCTGGTTCTTTCCTTATCCCAGATTTAGCACGAGTACAATCTCGTCTGAAATGTTCAAAAGCTCCACAGTTGTAACACTTCACCTGACTCACTCTTTAAAAAGCAGCGGCTATTATTTGCGCCTGGTGGGTTGGTGTTCCCACTTCCCTACATACCTTATTAAAATTATCCAGAGAGTTTTTACCCATTAATTTAGCAGTCTGAATTGCCTTTTGGCAATCTGCTGTAGCATTTTTCCACCGCTAAAGTTAACATAAGCATTTCATGAAGGCCTTCATCAGGTATAGCCTTTTCAAGAGAGTCCTGGAGTCTGGCGATAAAATCTGTGTAAGTTCATTTACTTCCTGAAAGATTTTTGTGAATGACATAGTACGTTTTGCAGAGGTCTCAAGATAACGCCCGGCCTTTAGACAGGTCTTATTAACGGCTTCTAAAATGTTTGCCTCCAAACGAACTTGTTCTTCTGCTAAAGCCCACTTGCCAATGCCTAAAATCCGGTTCACAGATATGAACATGTTTTGGTGTTTTACTTCTAGCAAATTTCTCAGCTTCTTCTCTCCACCAAAATTTAAATTGTATATATTGAGAGTTTTCTAACACTGCCTTCGCAAGAGTTTGCCAATCAAACGGAATTAGAGTATTAGCTTTCTTTTAGTCAAGTGTGCCCTCTGCCCCACACTCCTCTTTTTTTTTTTTTTTTTTTTTTTGCTTTTTGGGTCACACCCGGCGATGAATGGGGGTTACTCCTGGCTTTTGCACTCAGGAATTACTCCTGGCGGTGCTCGGGGGACAATATGGGATGCTGGGAATCGAACCTGGGTCGGCCGCATGCAAGGAAAACGCCCTATCCATTGTACGATCACTCCAGCCCCTTCATTCTTATCACAAGGAAAAATAAACTTTTTTTTGGGTGTATATGGGGGGTAATCACACCTGGTAATGCTCAGGGGTTACTCCTGGCTCTGCACTCAGGAATCACTCCTGGAGGTGCTCCGAGGACCATACGAGACGCCAGGGGTCTAACCCAGGACAGTCATGTGCAAGGCAAATATCCTATCTGTTGTACTATCGCTCTGACCCAAAACCTTTTTTTTGCAGTGTAGGGAATGGAGTCCAGGGCCTGAAACATGCAAGGCAAGTGCTTTACCTCGGAGTCTCGCTCCAGCCTAAGGGAGATTTTTTTGCTTTTTTGGGTCACACCTGGCAATGCACAGGGGTTCCTCCTGGCTCTGTACTCAGGAATTACCCCTGGCGGTGCTCAGAGGACCATATGGGATGCTGGGAATTGAACCTCGGTCGGCCGCATGCAAGGCAAACGCCCTACCCACTGTGCTATCACTCCAGCCCCTTAAGGGAGATTTTTGCTTGCTTGATTTTGGGCAACACTCAGCAGTATTCAGGGCTTACTCCTGGCTCTGTGCTCAGCATCTCTCCTGGCGGTGCTCAAGGGACTATATGAGATGCTGGAGATTGAACCCAGGTTGGGTGAGCGCAGGGCAAGTAAGTGCCTTACATACTATCACTCCAGCCAGAGTTTTAAAATTATCTCTGATGCAAGAGGTTAATAAAAACATAATATGTCGATTATTCCACAATATTTACAAATATCAAGTCATTAAGTTACATACCCAACCTACTATAATGCTTATGCTAATTATACATCAATTAGGACTGGAGCGATAGCACAGCGGGTAGGATGTTTGCCTTGCACGTGGCCAACCCAGTTCGATTCCTCCATCCCTCTTGGAGAACCTGACAAGCTACCGAGAGTATCCCGCCCACATGTCAGAGCCTGGCAAGCTACCCGTGGCGTATTCTATATGCCAAAAACAGTAACAGCAAGTCTAACAATGGAGATGTTACTGGTGCCCGCTTGAGCAAATCGATGAACAGCGGGACGAGAGTGCTACAGTGCTATACACCAATCAATGAAAAAAGAATGGTTAACTAGGTATAAAATTGTGAACTAGGTAAACAACTAGAGTTTCTCAACCTTTTTCCAACTGTTCCCTTCTGAACTGGTCTCCATCCTCAACCCCGCCCGTCTTACCAGCTGGCCCCCTAGTCTTGAGCTGGGGCTCCCATTTGTGCAGTTTTCCACCCGTGAACCCTTTGGGATATCCTGGGGCCCACAGTTGAGGAACACCACATGCGGGTATAGTATGAATTGTCTGGGGCTGCCACAAATAAAAGGAAGAATCTGCTGTCTTCTCTATAGATTATTGATTACTTTCCCCTCTTCTTTTCGTGCCAGTCATTTGTTAATTATCTATTGAACACTGTGATAATCTATTGTAGAGGCTCTGATTTATTTTCTCTTCTCACCAGAGAAGTATGACATTTGGGGACTAGGAGGTAGTTCAGAGGTGGCCCCAGCTGGCCCAAGCACTGAGGGTGATGGCCCACATTGCTGGTCTGTGCAGTGTCTCATCTGGCCCTGCTGGCTGAATAACCCTGGGAGTGGCCCTTGGTCTCTCGAGCACTGCTTGGAAGGCCCTCCTGATCTTTAAAAACAGTATTACAGGGGTTAATACAGTGGGTAGGGCACTTGCCTTGCATCTGGCTGGCCTAAGCTCGATCCCCGGCACACCCTGTGGTTCCCCAAGCTCCACTAGGAATGATCCCTGAGCCCAGAGCCTGGAATAAGCCCTGAGAACTGCCAGGTATAGCCCCAAACTCTCTCAAGATGGTGTGTGTGGGGGGAAGTATTACTTTTTATTCCAGAGGCACTTCAGTTATCAATAAATAATGTTGATTAATTAGGAACCTAATTATTTAAATATTAAGGGATTACCTCTATGACTGAACCAGTAGATCCACCATGGGCTTATTCAGAAACAGAAGAGAAGGTGAGGTGGGGTTTGTTCATGGCCGAGCCAGTGCACCTCTGGCTTCTCTTGCACCCCTCAATTTTACGGGGTTCAATGCACTTCTGGCCTCTCTCATTACACCCTTATGCGCCCACTCTGAAGGGCCTCCCTTTTCGTTCCATGGGAAAAGGAAATAGTGGGAAATGTCAGGCATTGTGAGTCCTTTAGCTTTCTGATCTATACACCAGAACACATTGTTCTCTTGCCTCCCTTCTAATTAGAGTTCTGGATGTGAATCTTGACACCACATATTTATCAATCACTACTAATAGTTTGGTGTGCTTAAGAAATCAGGTATGGACTATGTTACTGGTGTGATAAAGGCAATGAGAAAACAGAATATGAATCTGAGAAATAAATAGCCCAGGACTTGCTCATTCCAGCCATGTGACATTAGAAATCTTCGTTTGAGGGAGTGATCCTACAGAGGGCAGGGTGCCAACCTAGCTTCCATCTCTGGCACCCCACATGGTCCCCCAAGTCCACCAGGAATGGTCCCTGAGTGCAGAACCAGGAGTCAGCCGGGGTCACACCACACACAGTTGGGTGTGGCCCCAAAACAAAAACAAAATTTAAAAAACTTCAATTGATCCTGTCACTAAGAGATACTGAATGTAAGTATCATCATGAATACACCTCATGAAGGAAAGAAAGATTGTACAGTCAGAAGAGAAGCAGAGAAACCGATTAGGAAACTTTGGTAACTAAGAAAGTGTGTTCAGTGCATGCTGGGGGAAAAGACAGCTCAGATAGAGAAGGGACCACCAAGAAAAGGGTGCTAGGAGGGTCCGCTCAGGATGGGAGATGCGGGCTGAAAGTAAACTATAGACCGAACTTGATGGCCACTTAATACCTCTACTGCAAACCACAACACCCAAAAGGAGAGAGAGAACAAAAGGGAATGTCCCGCCACAGAGCCGGGGTGGGGTAGAGGGGACGGGTGGGGGTGGTAGGAGAGATGCTGGGACCATTGGCGGTAGAAAATGGGCAGTGGTGGAGGGATGGGGACTCGACCATTGTATGACTGAAACGTAAGCACGAAAGTTTGTAAGTCTGTAACGGTACCTCACGGTGATTCACTATGTGCTGAAAGTAGGTAAAGGAACAGTAATGATAACCTTTCATTATTGAAAACTAACATGCACAAAAGGGGAGAGACAGGGAGAAAAAAAAAGTGAGTTCTGGGGCTAGAGAGAGAATTAAGTGGGTTCAGGCATCGTCTTTGCATCCCACCAACACATCCTTGAATCCTCGGAACCACATATGGTCCCCCAATCCGTACCAGTAAGTCTCCCCTGAGCACAGAGCCAGGACTAGGCCCTGGGCCCCTCAGTGTGGTGCCAGCCTTTGGTTGGGGCGTCACCAACCCACGTGGCTGAGTGAGAGCACTCCCCACGCGTCATTCAGTCACTGCAACAGCAAAGGGAAGGGAAGAAGGCAACTATTACTACCCCCCCCTTAAAAATGTTGAATCGCTGTGAATTATGAAGATATTTATGATTTTCAGGCACATAGTGTTCCAACACCAGTCCCTTCACCAGTGCCCACTGCCCTCCACCAGAGTCTCCAGTTTCCCTTCCCACCCAGCCTACCTCTTTGGCAGGCACTTTTCCCTTCCCCCACTGTCCTAGTGGTTAAGGCTCTGCCTTTGCATTCCACCAGCTTGAATTTAAGTATATGCTTTATACTTCTGTCATTGTCACTGTCATCCCGTTGCTCATGGATTTGCTTGAGCGGGCACCAGTAACATCTCCATTGTGATACTTGTTGTTACTGTTTTTGGCACATCGAACACGCATGGGTAGCTTGCCAGGCTCTGCCATGTGGGCGAGATACTTTTGCAGGGCTCTCCGAGAGGGACAAAGGAATCGAACCCAGGTCGGTCGAATCGACTGCGTGCTTTATACTTAATAAAACTTAATTAAATATTTGTATTGATTGATGCAAATATTAATTAAATATTTACTCAATCAAATAATTATAATTGCCACTAAGACTAAATATCTTGATATTTAAATATTATACAAATGTATTGTTTAAATAAGTATTAAATAAGAATTAAATCAGTAACTACTGAGGCTGGAGCGATAGCACAGCGGGTAGGGCGTTTGCCTTGCATGCGGCCGACCCGGGTTTGATTCCCAGCATCCTATATGGTCCCCCGAGCACCGCCAGGAGTAATTCCTGAGTGCGTGAGCCAGGAGTGACCCCTGTGCATCACCGGGTGTGACCCGGAAAGCAAAAAAAAAAAAAAATCAGTAACTACTAAGTGGTGCGCTCCAAATTAAAAAAAACAAAACAACATAAAAAAAAAATCCCAGTCATTACACGGTCTTCAGAGCACCATTGAAAGTGACCCCTGAGCACAGAGTTGGGAGTAATTCTAGGGATGATTCAAAAATGCCCCTGCACCCCCAAAAAACAACAGCCTGAAAGGTAGACAATACCAAGAATACCAAGTATTGGTAAAGATGTGGAGAAAGTGACACTCTCATATATTATATTGCTGCTGGGAAAGTAAAATGATGCAGTTCCTCAGGGAAATGTTTGGCAGTTTCTCAAAGAGTTAAAAACACAGCTGTCGTGGCTGGAGCAATAGCTCAGGGGGTAGGGCGTTTGCCTTGCATGCAGCCGATCCGGGTTCGATTCCCAGCATCCCATATGGTCCCCTGAGCCAGGGGTAATTCCTGAGTGCAGAGCCAGGAGTAACCCCCGTGCATCGCTGGGTGTGACCCAAAAAGCAAGCAAGCAAACAAAACACAGCTGTCACATACAATTCCATCCCCAGGTATACACGCAAAGAAACCGAACTCTGCAAGCTGGGGCGGGGAGAGACAACTCGACCCGCATACGTTGCTTGTTGAAGGTGCAGGACCGCGCAGTGCTGGGGACGGAATCCCGACTCCAGCGTGCAGAGCGTGCACGGAGCCCTTGGATCCTCCCCAGCACGTTTCGGCTTATTTTCCTTCCTGAGGCTCAGATGTGCCCTCAACATAGGGTAAGTTTGTCTCTGGAAGTCGTCCCTGCTGGTGGCAGATTGTTACTTCCTGTGTCTTCCCAGCCTCCTGCAGGGGCGTGTGAAACCCCCCAGCCCTGTGCTCCTGAGGAGCGGGAGGATGTCAGCACAACCTCCCCCAGGAGGACTCAAATCTGACTTGGGCTGAAGACTGACTTCCACCACGTGACTCAGGCGCGGCTTGGTCAGACCTAATTAAGAACTACCCCAAAATGTTGTGGACCCCCAAAGCTCTTTGAGCTTCCTGACTGGTGAGCACTTTGACGGAGGAGGTAATGTCTGGTTCCATGGGGAATAGCCCCGAAACTCTGCAGGGAGACCTTCCTGGACCCTGCGGGGCTGTTTTTTTGTGTCCTGTAGAGTAAAACTGTTGCGAGTCCTAGCACCGATGGAAACGGAGAATCTCAGCAGTAAACAAGTGAGGTTGTAGCCAGGTGGTCAGATGTGTTTGTCGCGCCTCCCCTGAGATGCGGCTTTCTTCCTTTCGGGTGCGTTTCCCCTTTTGGAGGAAATGGCTCACACATCCTTGCTTCCGACGTGTGCTTGCCTTTTTGCGTGCTGGAGAAGCTTGTATTCTCTCTTGAGAATTGTTTCTTTCCCTCCCTTTATTTCCCAAATAAACTTGTTTTAATTTTAAAAAAAAAAGAGTAAAAATGTAAGTGGTCTGGACACCCTGAATGAAGCAAGAATAGTTTTGCAGACTGTGCCTCTGAGCTGAGGGTTTAGTGTCAGAACTGAACTGCGGTGTGGTCGCTCAGGGAAATGCAGATACATTTGCATTGTATCGAGGTTGACCTGGAGAGGAGGGAAGCCTGAGGCTGTGGAAGGCAAAGCGGAGTGGGTGGGTGTCTGCAGTGAGGGGCCAGCTGCTTGCCAAAGACTCCTCAAGAGATGAATAGCTTGAGTTCAGAGAATTGATCGGGATATTTGGCTTTTCTTTTCTTTCCTTTTCTTTCCTTTCCTTTTCCTTTCCTTTCCTTTCCTTTCCTTTCCTTTCCTTTCCTTTCCTTTCCTTTCCTTTCCTTTCCTTTTCTTTTCTTTTTTCTTCTTTCTCTTTTCTTTTTTTTTTTTTTGTTTCTTGGGTCACACCCAGCAATGCTCAGGGGTTTCTCTTGGCTCTGCACCCAGGAATTACTTCTGCTGGTGTTCAGGGGACTATAGGGGATGCTGGGGGTAACCCAGTTCAGCTGTGTGCAAGGCAAACACCCTACCCACTGCACTATCTGTCCAGCCCTGCATAGTAACAATCCCTGACCCTGATATTTGGGAAGGTGACATTCATTGCTGGTGAAGTGAAATCGCTTTGTTGAGGCACCCTCAGAACGGGGAGAAAGGAGAGGGGAACCCAGGGGGTGAGAAGAAAGGAAACACACACCCCGGGTTGGGTTGTGCGCCATTGCAGCATGGAATGGGCTGGAATGGGACTTTTTCCCCTTTTTTTCTTGTTGGGTCACACCCAGTGATGCTCAGGGGTTACTCCTGGCTCTGCACTCAGGAATTACTCCTGGCTGCACTTGGAGGACCATATGGGATGCTGAGACTGTGGCCATGTGCAAGGCAAATGCCCTCCCGCCGTACTATCGCTCTGCCCCAGAACAGGACTTTTCTTGGTGGTGTACTCCTCAGTGGTGTCCACCAACAGTGTCCGTCCTCTTCTGGGGTCCTTCCTCACTTGCCTTTTTCTCTCATCACTTTTGAAGAGGACTTGGAAGAATCTACGCTCCGAGTGTCTGGGGACTGCCCATGACCCCCCTTCTCTGGGAAAGGCTGGGCATCTAGCTTTGTGTTTTGTTTTTGTGTTTTACCTTCCCGGTTTCCTTTCAGTCCAGTTTGTGGGCACTTTGCCAACACGGCTCTAGCAGAACGGAATATTTTCTGTGTATTTGATTTCAGACAACTTCAAGCCATGCCCAGTTCTTTCATACCTTCCGTTCCAGGCATAATATCCACTATTGAAGAACAGGTATCTCGGGTGGGCTTCTGTGGATGTACAGAGTTAATCATTCTTGCTGCCCTTTTGTCTAGCTGAATGGGCCCAGAGTCGCTGCGTTAATCCTGGCAGAGGTCTATGAAAAGGAAGGTGAGAGCCACACTCTGGCTTCAGGCTTCGTTCCAAAGTCCTGTGGTTGAAGGTGGTAATGAACGCATAGTCCCCAGGGGGCTGCAGGTACACCCCTTTGCATTGTGCCTGCCAGCCCTCCCAGGAAGAGATGGATTCTGTTTCCCAGCCTTTTCAGCTGGGTTTAGCCAAGTGGCATGCTCTCGGCAATGGCACAGGAGCCAATGTGGCAAAAGGGCACTCTGAAAACAAGGGTTGGTCCTAGCTTGCTGAATGCAGGTTCCTAAGGGCCACGGGGAAGAGCTGCTGGGGAATGAGAGACCTGGAAGTCAGAGCCCCGAGGGCCATTCCAGGGGATGTGGCATGGACCAGGGTGGAATCTGGTTTCCTTCACCACAGTCTTAGGCCTTCCTGGAGTCAGAGCGTAGGAGAGACCCTCTCATCATCCATCCCATCATCCTAATGCATCAGGAAAGGGAGCTTGCCAATCAACAACTTCAAGCCTTTATTTTCCTGAACAAATCTGGAAATGTTTATTAATCCATCAAATTTTTAATCTGTTGAAGACCAGTTAGTGCACTGTTGGACTGGCATCTATTTACACTCAACAGGCTCCAGCCCAATAAGCTGCAGAGATGCCTCTGGATCCCCAAATTACCATCTAGTTAAATTTAACTCCAGCTATATCACCCTATTTAAAATTTTAGAATTCCTGTAGCATATGAGGCCACATTTGCAACTGTGTGACATCTCATGTCAGTCTATACCACTGATGTACCAAGAGTAGCACAACACATTTGATGGGGTGTAAAGTAGAAGGCAACTGATCTTGATAAAATACATATGTGTATACATATACACATATTAGCACACAAGGCTCCATCTGTAATGACATGTTACTAATCTCTTATACAAGAGCTTAATGGCTCCAAGGCGAGATGCAACCATCTTCATACACTAAGGAAACATTTTTGGATCATTTTTTAGCAGATTATTATAACAAGCAATGCAAAATAAATGATTTAGGAACTGCCTTTGGAGGCAGGCTTGGGTGGTGGTGGTAAAATTTGAAATAATGGTGGTGGTAAGGTATAATGGTGTTGGTATTGGTGTTAGAATATTTAATGTAATAAATTATTGTGAACATCCTTATAAAAATCATCACCATCATCTCGTCGATCGTTGATTTTCTCAAGCAGTCTCAGTAACGTCTCCATTCATCCTCGCCCTGAGATTTAGAAGCCTCTCTTTACGCATCCTTTCCAACGGTGCTCTTTCAGGGTCAGGGGAATGAGACCCATCCTTGTTACTGGTTTTGGCATATGAATAAGCCGAGAGGAGTTTGCCAGGCTCTCCCATGCGGTCAGGAAACTCTCGGTAGCTTGCCAGGTTCTCCAAAAGGGAGAATTAGGCTATAAATTAAAAAATAAAAAAACAGTCTCCAGCCTCTCAATATCTAGGGTGCATAGTACTTGGGGCTGGAAAGCTAATTTCATTTCCAGCATGATGGGGCTGTTTGATTTAGAAACTCTGTAGAGGGAGTCATCCATATGCAATGACTTGGTAAAGAAGTTCAGTGTACCTAACTTTTTAGGGGGTCTAGAGGCACTTAATTGTGGGTAAAGGTAGGTATTAGTCTCTAAATGGGTGTAGTCGACAGAAAGGGACTTATGGTGTCCAGGTTCTCTTATGGATGTGGGAACACTGAGTCTTTTGTTTACATAGAACTTAGTGATAGAGAATTTAGATAAAGGAGATAATTTTTTTAGCCTTGAATCAAGCTTATTTAAGTTTGATTAAATAGATGTTCACAATACAATTGTTTCAGATATTCAATATTCCAATACCAGTCCCACCACCGCAGTGCCCTTCCCTTCAGCAGTGTCCCAGCTTCCCACCCTCCCCCCAAGCCTGCTCCCTTAGTAGACACAAGATAATTCAATCCACTTTATATTGCCTGTTACAAGCCAGGAGTAAGCCCTGAGTAATGCCAGCTGTGCCCCGCCAAATGAATACTCCCAGAAATGAAGACAAAATGAAAGAGGACCGCCTGAGCACTGTTCGGGGGACCTCACCCCACTTAATAAAAGGGAAAATATACAGAGAATGAATCATTGTATAAATATAAATATTTGTTTATTTATATTACATTTTATATTTATATATTTATACAAATATATTATGTTTATATTATATTAAATATAATATAATATATTATATTTATATTATATTGAAAGTCCATGTACCCAAGCATTTTGGTACATGGACTTTCTCTGTATTTGACAATGGGGTACTACTATATGCTTGTAGAAAGAATACTGTTTCAGACATCAGGGCCAGAATATCTCATGACTTATTTTTCAGAACTACAGTCATTAACGGACTGGAGCAATAGCACAGCGGGTAGGGTGTTTGCCTTGCATGTGGCCAACCTGGGTTCGATTCCTCCGTCTCTCTCGGAGAGCCCGGCAAGCTACTTAGAGTATCCCCCCACCCGCATGGCAGAGCCTGGCAAGCTACCTGTGGCATATTTGATATGCCAAAACAGTAACAACAAGTCTCACAATGGAGACATTGCTGGTTCTCGCTCAAGCAAATCAATGAACAGCGGGATGACAGTGCTACAATCCAGTGCTACAATCATTAACAAACTGACATTATGGCCTAGCTGATTTATTGTAAGACACTTTTTTTTCTTTTTTTTTTTTAATTTATTTTATTGAATCACCAAGTGGAAAGTTACAGAGTTCTCAGGCTTATATCTCAGTTACACAATGCTCAAACACCCATCCCTTCACCAGTGCCCATATTCCAACACCAATAAAAACAAAAGCAAAAACAAAACAAACAAACAAACAAAAAAGTATACATACCACCCCTCACCCCCCAACCCACCCCATACGTGAGTGATAATTTCACTTCCTTTTCTCTTTACCTTGATTACATTTCAGATTTCAACACATAACTCACTATTGTTGTTAGAGATTCAAAACAGACTCACTATATTTGTTGGAATTTATCCCCTAAGAATACAGCTCTATTAACAGGGAAATATTTGATAATAAGTTTTCCATTGACAAGAATGAAGAGATAAAATGTCGCGCGGCTGCAGTAGCGGCCGCGCGGTTTACAATTTCTGTATTATAGTAATTAACTCCGCGAAGATTTAGGTTTGAAAATGAATCATTTCCCTTCCTGGAACAGCATGTAGCCAAAGTTAGTTCACAGTCTCCATACATGGGTGCAAGCACTTGCTGGAACCCCAATTCCTAAAGCTGTCTCTGGTTCCCGCTTGTTCCACATCCACCGGCTCTGCAGAGGCAAGGGCACCCGGGCCGAAAACCAGGCCGGCCCTACACTTTTTTTTTCTTTTTGAAAAACAATCTGGGGTTTGTCAGCACCATTTGTGAGCTGCAGGGCAGAGAGGCAGGCAGGCAGGAGAGTAAGGTGGGCGTGGGGTTTTGCTATTCTTCATTATGGAATGCGAAGTCAAGTGACCATGTGTGGGTGGAAAAGGCTCTTCTTAGAGAGGCTGGGAGATGGCAGAGACACACAACCTAATGCAGGCAGGGTACCTTGGGGTGGTACCCTGAGAGGGCAAAGGGAAGACGGGATTGATGGATGCCCATTGCTTCGGGTTTAGGATGGGCATGACCCCTGCTGGCAGCTCTACCTCTTCCCTACCAATCAGGATCAACATCCAAGAGACGGGAAATGCCCACTTCTCCAGGGGCTATCCAGCAACCCAGCCCAGCCTTTGAAATTCAAAGTGCGTATCCCAGTATCATCACTGGCCATTTGATCGCCTCATTCTAAGTTTCTCATTCTTTTTATTTATTTATTTATTTATTTATTTATTTATTGCTTTTTGGGTCACACCCGGCGATGCGCAGGGGTTACTCCTGGCTCTGCACTCAGAAATTACTCCTGGCAGTGCTTGGGGGGACCATATGAGATGCTGGGAATCAAACCCGGGTCAGCCGCGTGCAAGGCAAACGTTCTACCCGCTGTGCTATCGCTCCAGCCCCTAATTGTTTAATGAATCACCGTGAGATACAGTTACAGACTTACAAACTTTCGTGATTCCGTTTCAGTCATACAATGATTGAGTACCCATTCCTCCACCAGTGCCCATTCTCCACCACCAATGTTCCCAGTATCCCTCTCGCCACTCCCCCAACCCCCCGATCCCCGCCTCTGCCTCATATACCTCTTTAGACGAAGCGCTGATTAGGTAAGGGAGGGTGTTCACCACCCCACACTTTGGTTTTGATCCACTCCCAGCAATGCCTTGGGGTCCTGATTCAGGGGACCAGACTGAATGTCCAGGAATGTCAGGAATGAATTCCTGAATGTCCAGGAATTCAGCCCAGGACTCCTGCAGGCCTCTTGAGGTATCTTCCTGGCCCCAGAAAGGTTGGATGAGGACTCTTGACCCTCCCCTCCCCTCCTGCCAGAAATTGAACCCAGGGTCTCACATATACAGGGCAACTGATCTACCAAGGAACTACTTCATAGGCCTCTCCCGCCCCTTTTTTGTGGTGCTTCAAGGCACCTGGCTGGGGTGTGGTGGGAATTTGTTTCCCGGAAGTAGCTGAGCGTGTGCTATGCTCCATCAGTCTGTGCTCAGTGCATACAGGACACTGGGGCTCTGAACTCGCTGGCCACATGCTTGCAGGGCAGGAGCTCTAAGCCCCTCGCCTCCCCTCGTCCCTGGAGCCTCCCAAGCCAGGCCTTTGACTGTTTCCATAAAAGAGATAATATAGGGGGCTGGAGTGATAGCGCAGCGGGTAGGGTTCGATTCCCAGCATCCCATATGGTCCCCTGAGCACCGCCAGAAGTAATTCCTGAGTGCAGAGCCAGGAGTAACCCCTGTGCATTGCCGGGTGTGACCCAAAAAGCAAAAGCAAAAAAAAAAAAAAAAAAGATGATGTAAATGTCAGTTAGCAGAGACCCTCTCAATTTATTACCATAAAATTGTTGTGAAATTCTCTTTAAAATGTTAAAAACCACTTTAAACCTTCTGAAGTCATCCTTTTATTTATTTATTTATTTATTTATTTATTTTGCTTTTTGGGTCACACCTGGCAATGCACAGGGGTTACTCCTGGCTCAGGCACTCAGGAATTAACTCCTAGCGGTGCTCAGGGGACCATATAGGATGCTGGAATCGAACCCGGGTCGGCCACGTGCAAGGCAAATGCCCTACCCGCTGTGCTATCCCTCCAGCCCCCCGAAGACATCCTTTTAGCTCTTACTATCTGTCTCCAGAAATTTTCAGTTGTTTCACAGTCACACATACCTGGGTCCCTTGCACCTGGATTTCTTTCATTATTTTAGAATTTAGGATTCTTTTTTTTTTTTTCCCCGGTTTTTTTTGGGTCACACCCAGCGATGCACAGGAGTTACTCCTGGCTCTGCACTCAGGAATTACTCCTGGCGGTGCTCGGGGTACCATATGGGATTCTGGGATTTGAACCCGGGTTGGCCACGTGCAAGGCAAACGCCCTACCTGCTATGCTATCACTCTAGCCCCAAGAACTTAGGATTCTTTCACTTATTAAAAAATCCATATACTTCATTCTAAGTTCTTTCTGATTTCTTTTTTTTTTTCTTCGCATTTTGGGTCACACCCGGCGATACACAGGGGTCACTCCTGGCTCATGCACTCAGGAATCACGCCTGGCGGGCTCAGGGGACCATATGGGATGCTGGGGTTTGAACCCGGGTCGGCGGAGTGCAAGGCAAACGCCCTACCTGCTGTGCTATCTCTCCAGCCCCCTTTCTGATTTCTTGATGCTCCATCTGTTGGCTTCATCTGTACAGGGGATATGGGTGGGCTGTGGTTCTTCAAACTGGCTTTCTGTGTTTGGGGAATTTTGTCTGAGCTCATCCTGGACAGGAGGCCTTTGCTTCCTACTTTGCTTTGTTTGCTCCTCTCCTCCTTTCCTGTCTCTCGCCCTCCCAGGACTGTTGCACTCTTGTCCTCGGCTGGCCCATTTTTCAGTACCTGTGAGGGCTATGCCCTTTCTGATAGTATTGGCACAGCCGGAAATCACCTGTGGTGCCAGGGACTACAGACATCAGAACTGACAAGGACAAGGAACTGCCAGGATTGCATTCAGCTTCTATGGCACCTGGGTGCAAACCATGGTTTCATGCTTGCCAGGCATGTCCTGACCCTCCTCGTATGTATTTTCCTAAATCGGTATGTGTGGTGTGCGCCAAGTATCAGAGTGTGTCAAGTGCAACAGTGTGCTGAATGCACAGGTGAGTGCCGAGTGTAGGAGAGTGTGCCAAGTGCACAGGAGTGTGCCGAGTGCAGCAGTGTTAGGATTTCTCTTTTTTTTTTTTTGTCACATCCGGTTGTGCTCAGGGATTACCCCTAGCTCTTCACTTGGATAACTCTTGGTGGTGCTTGGGAGACCAGATGGGATGCTGGGGATTGAACTAGGGCTGTCTGCATGCAAGGCAAGCACCCTCCCTGCTGAACTATTGCTCCAGCCCATACCCCCACCCTCTCTCTCTCTCTCTCTCTCTCTCTCTCTCTCTCTCTCTCTCTCTCTCTCTCTGTCTTTCTTTCTGTCTGTCTCTCTCTCCTTCCTCTCATGTGTGTGTTTTGGTTTTTACTCAATGGGTTTCAAGGCTTGCCCCTCTGTTTGTGCTTGAGGGTCATTCCCAGAGTTGCTTCCGGGCTTTAAACCCAGCCTGCTGCTTGCTCATTCTCTCTTGACCCTGGTGCTCTCTAAAACCACAAAAGCAAATGTGTCTTGTGGCCTAAGGAAGAGAGGGGGAGGATGCAGTCCCCTGCCCTTGAGCAAAGTGGCCTTGACTCTTTCCTCTGCGGCACTAGAAGGTGCTGGGCTAACACTAGTGAAGGGATTGGTGCTGGAACAATACATACCAGGCACTTAATCATAAATCTCTTTGTAACTTTGTAATTCATGGTGATCCAATAAAAAGAAATAGAAAATCATGTAAAAGAATAAGAATGTGCTGGGGTAGTAAAAAGAGCTCTGGGATTAGTCCTGGTATGTATATATTACATATATAGAGAGAGAGACTGGAGCAATAGCACAGCGGGTAGGGCATTTGTCTTACACGTTGCCGACCCGGATTCGATTCCTCCGACCCTCTTGGAGAGCCCAGCAAGCTACCGAGAGTATCCCGTCCGCAGGGCTGAGCCTGGCAAGCTACCCGTGGCGTATTCAATATGCCAAAAACAGTAACAAGTCTCACAATGGAGACATTACTGGTGCCCTCTCACCCCAGGAAAGAGGCTCTGCAGGGGCTCTGGGGGTCTTCACCCAAACACTAGGCAGGCTTGGAGCTTTTGCCATGCACATGCCCCCTCACCCAAACAGTCAGCTGGGCAGTTTCCCGTTCAGCCACTCTGATTCCCACAGCTCCTGGGTTCGATCCCGGGTCTCCCCACAGACGAGCTCCTCCACGCCTTCCTGTGAGCCACGCCCAGGCCCAGGCCTCCCACCCTCCAGGCTGAGCTGTCCCCACTCAGCTTCCTGAGAGTGGTGGCCAGGAGGGCTTTTCCCAAGGAAATTCAGCTGATGGGCAGAGGCAGGTCTTGAGTCTTTTAGGCTTTGGCTCCTCTTCCTGGGCTGGGGCCCCTCATACAGAGCCCCAGGATGGATGCAGCTCTGTGCCTCTCCACCGCGAGGTAGCCGTGACAGCCAGGAGCAAGCCGCTGGCAGGGAAGCACAAACAACAGGAAATGACACAGCGGAGCCCAAAGAAGCAGAAGGGATTTCTACGACAGCTACAGTTTCAAGAAATTGGCTCTCGGGGGCCAGAGAGAGAGAATAGTGGGTAGGTGCTCACCTTGCATGATGCTCGCCTGGGTTCAGTCGCTGGCACTACTAAGGGACCCTGGAGTCCCACCAGGAGTGATCCCCGAACACAGCTGGGTGTGTTCTCAAAGAGGGAGGAAGGAAGAAAAGGAAAGAAGGGAGGGAGGAAGGAAGGAAGGAAGGAAGGAAGGAAGGAAGGAAGGAAGGAAGGAAGGAAGGAAGGAAGGAAGGAAGGAAGGAAGGGAGGGAGGGAGGGAGGGAGGGAGGGAGGGAGGGAAGGAGGGAGGGAGGGAAGGAAGAGAACGAAGGGAGGAGGGAGGAAGGGAGGGAGGGAGGGAAGGAAGGAAGGGAAGGAAGAGAAGGAAGGGAGGAGGAAGGAAGGAAGGAAGGAAGGAAGGAAGGAAGGAAGGAAGGAAGGAAGGAAGGAAGGAAGGAAGGAAGGAAGGAGGGAGGAAGGGATGGAGGGAGGGAGGGAGGAAGGAAGGAAGGAAGGAAGGAAGGAAGGAAGGAAGGAAGGAAGGAAGGAAGGAAGGAAGGAAGGAAGGAAGGAAGGGATGGAGGGAGAAAGGAAGGAAGGAAGGAAGGAAGGAAGGAAGGAAGGAAGGAAGGAAGGAAGGAAGGAAGGAAGGAAAGAGGAAGGGACGGAGGAAGGAAGGAAGGAAGGAAGGAAGGAAGGAAGGAAGGAAGGAAGGAAGGAAGGAAGGAAGGAAGGAAAGAAGGAAGGAAGGAAGTGAGGAAGGAAGGAAGAAAGGAAGGAAGGGAGGGAGGAAGGAAGGAAGGAAGGAAGGAAGGAAGGAAGGAAGGAAGGAAGGAAGGAAGGAAGGAAGGAAGGAAGGAAGGAAGGAAGGAAGGAAGGAAGGAAGGAAAGGAGGGAGGGAGAGAGGGGAAATGGGCTGTTTCAAAGATGTGTGTCTGCCAACAGTGCCGTTAAGCACTCACTGAACATGAGTGAACATGGTCTCCCGGCATGAAGGAGACCATGAGGAAGGAAGGAGCTGAAAATGGAGGCGTCCTGAAGGGCAATGCTCTGACACGCCCTCTTCCCCCACCCAGGGGGAGGCTCAGGGACCTGGTGACCATCGTCACCAAAACTTTTCTCCGGTCGCACAAGCTCAAGACCTTGCTCCGGAGTCTCTGCAAGTCCTACCCAGACCTGACCGCGATCGAAGCTGACCATGGTAAGGAGCCGCTGGAGATGGACGACTCGTGCACGGCAGACTTGACCACGCCCTCTGGGAAGGTAGGTGCTGGGCCACTTCCCTCATGCTGGGTGCAATCAGCGAAGGCGCTCGTAAGCAATTTGAGGTGTGTGGCACCTCACAGACTCCCGATCCAATGACACATAAGCCCCTCACCCCAATGAGACAACCGCACCAGAGCGTATCTTCTTGTCTGTATCTCCCCGTCTCCCTTGGACACAGAGAGGAAGACCAAAGGGGAGGGCAGAGACAGGGCGTGAGGGACTGGGCCCCAACGCTTCACAAGGAGCCTTGGGCGTGATCCTTGACACCGCGTGAATCCTCTCTCCCTGTTGGGAGTAGCTCTAGGATTGAGCCTGGACTGGCCAGAGAGATAGCACAGTAAGAGGGTGTTTGCCTTGCACGCAGCTGACCCAGCATTCCATATGGTCCCCCGAGCACTCACTGCCAGGAGTCATTCCTGAGTGCAGAGCCAGGAGTAACCCCTGAGCATTGCGGGGTATGATCCAAAAAACAAAACAAACAAACAAAAAAAAGGTTAAGGAGAGGGAGAAGGATTCGGGTGGGAGCTGAGTCAGGCGCCGAGGCATTGCATCACGCAGGGCAGCTGGACATTTGTGGGTCCCATCTCTGCCTCCAGATTTGCGTTTCTTTGAGCACAGAAAGTGATTTCCCCATCCACGCTTCCATGTTTAACCCCCCATTCACCATGAGTGTGTCTAGGTGTTACTCGAAACCTCAACACCGGACTGACTGAGAATGAACAGAGCCCTGCTCTGGGGTCTCTCATGTGCCATTAACGAGTGTACAGGAAACATTGCTTTATAAGCATGCAGAAGCCATCGAGAGGGCACAGTGGGTAGGGCACTTGCCTTGCATGTGGCTGACCTGGGTTCGATCCCTGGCACCACATACGGTCCTGTCAGGAGTGAGCCCTGAGCACCTGCAGGTGTGGTCCCAGACACCCTTCCCCACAAAAATAATTTAGCCCCAAGATCAGAGCTTACAAGAGAAGCAAGAAATTTTCATCTCAAACTGGATCGTTGGCTATATCTTAATTTATCCCACTTGAAATGCAGGTTGTTTCGTGGGTTGAAAGAGAGGGAGAGAGAGTAGGTGGTATGGACAGACGCAGGCTCGGCTGTGCCAGCCCCTCTGGTGCGGACGGCTTCAGGAATAGATGCTTCTTCTTTTTGGGGGCTCCGACATAAAACATGTATCTGCCTCGTGTGCGGGGTCAGGCAGCTCAGGGGTGAGCCTGGTCAGCTTGAGACGAACAACGGGCTGTAAGAAACCCCACTCAGAGCAGAGGTTGCCTCTCACCTGCCCCCCGCATCGCTCCTTCCCAATCCCTCTTCCCTTCCTTTGTTTTTGTGGTGATGACCAGGGGGTGGCACGCTTTGGATGTGGCTCCAGGGAGCACAGGGCACGGCACGTGGAGTGGTGACAGGGACAAACTCAAAGCCTCCTGCCTACAAGGCATGTGCTTCACCACTGAGCCTCTCAATGTTTTGGATTTTGGAGCTCAGGGACTCTCTAAATGGGTGCTCAGAGACCCAGGGGCTACTCCCAGCTGGTGTTTTGGGGTTCCAGGACTACACCAGGGTCCGGGGGAGCCCTGTGGTGCCAAAAATCAAGTTGGGGTCAGGGAAATACAGAGCAATAGTACAGCTGGTAGGGTGTTTGTCTTGCCTTACATGCGGCCAATCCAGATTTGAGCCCCTGTCCCCTATTGGGTCCCCTAAGCACAGAGCCAGGACTAATCCCTGAGCACCCCCAGGTGTGTCCCCAACACAAAGGAACAAGCAACAAATCAAACTGGGTCCAGGACAAGCTAGACACGCGCCCTAACCACTGGACTGTCTCCTGGTCCAATCCTGCTCCTCTTGCGGGAGGGGGTGTGTGAGCTGGAGAGCGAGAGCTTCGGGGGAGCAGCGCCAAGAAGGTTCCCACCCTTCAAACTCTGTGTTTTCCGTCCCACCACGGAGATTACTGGGATGCACAGGGAAGGAAAGAGGCAAAAGCCAGGCAGCAGTGGGTAGTGCTGTGGCCACAGGGGGCAGAGAGAGTCACTGAGGGTGACTGCAAATGACCTGGATTTGATTGCTGGCACCTCAAGCCCCTCCAGGAGCGATTCCCAAGCACAGAGCTAATGGGCGTGCTGCCCTCAAAAAACAAAATCCAAGCAGGAAAAAGAACATTGAACTATGGAACTAACTCGCGTGATAGCACAGTGGGTAGGGCGTTTGCCTTACATGCGACCGACCCGGGTTCAATTCCTCCGCCCCTCTCAGAGAGCCCGGCAAGCTACCAAGAGTATCTTGCCCACAAGGCATAGCCTGGCAAGCTCCCCGTGGCGTATTCGATATGCCAAAAACAGTAACAAGTCTCACAATGGAGACGTTACTGGTTGCCCGCTCGAGCAAACCAATGAGCAACGGGATGACAGTGATACAGTGAACTATGGAATGCAAAGAGAGTAAATATATGAATAATTCTGTTCTTTGTTCTTATCCTCTACCATGATGCATCAACTTAACAACCATCTATGCCCAGTGTTGTTTGATTTGGGGACCCCACATGCTCAGGAGTTAGTCCAAACTCAGTGCTGAGAGGACTGGGGGGTGACAGGGTTTGTGCTTTCCAGCCCCTTGAGTTTCCTCCTTGACCTTCACAGTAGCAATTGAATCCCCGTATTTTGGTACTCTCCCTTACAGTCAGAGCGAAGCTTCGGTGAATGTTGTTTGTTTCCAGTGCTTGGGGATTACACTTAGGGCTTCACTCACGCAGAGCAAGTGCTGTACCACAGAGCTACATCCTTGGCTCGAAAGTTTGGTTTTGTTTTCATAAGCATATTGAAGGTAGGAAGAAAGACTATTAATCTGTTAGCTTCAAATATTATAACTTTAAAACAGCTAGACTATAACATATAAACTAAATATTTAGTCAGGGATGTCATTTATACACTTGTCCCAGGCCAAATTCCACAGAATTCACTGTCTCCCTGAGTCATTATTCACATTCTAAATAGAGGGGTGTAGAATAGTGCACTTGCCTGGAGCAACAGAATGCGCGCAGACCCCCCCACACACACACCGTGCCCTACCATGTTGCCCTGCTGTGCTGTCAGTATGGTCCAGCTCTAACCTCTACCTGTTAAAGATTTGTGTGTGGGGGGGGAGGGGTGTAAAGTGATAGTACAGAGGATACAGCAGGTACAATAGCACTTGTCTTGCATGCTGCTGACCTGGGTTCAATCCCGGCTACCCCATATGGTCCCCCAAGCCTGACAGGAGTGATCTCTGAGCTCAAAGCCAGTACTAAGTCCTGAGTACCATCAGGTGTACAGTGGGTAGGGCGTTTGCCGTGCACATGGCCGACCCAGGTTTGATTCCCAGCATCCCATATGTTCCCCTGAGCACCACCAGGATAATTCCTGAGTGCAGAGCCAGGAGTAACCCCTGACCACCGTCAGGTGTGACTCAAAAAAATCTGGAAGCACCTGGGTCCACAGAAATAGTACGATGGGCAGGGTGCTTGTCTTACTCACAGTGGATCCCAGTTTACAATTGGTGCCCCAAGCACTGCCAGGAGTGATCCCTGAGCACAAAGCCAGGAGAAAGCCCTGGGCACTGCCAGGGAGAGACCCTCACACACACACACACACACACACACACAAACACACATACATCTGAAACCATAAACTCCAGTGTGGAGAAACTCGCTGGAGTGCTTTGCAGGGCGTTTGCCTAAACTGTGAGCCAATTCTCCAAGAAGCCTTTCCCAGGAACTGGTCAGCCACCTAGAGAAAGCCTGGATGTGGACTCACAGCCAGTCTGCCTAAAGAGTTCCAAACATCAGGCTAGATATCTAGTACAGGGTAAAACACTGCCTTGCATGCAGCCAACCTAGGTTCAATCCCCAGCACCTATATGACCCTCTGAGCCCTACCAAAAATTATCCCTGAGCACAGAACCAGAAATAAGCCCTCAGCACCACCAGGTATGGCCCAAACCCAACCCTATCCCTGAAAATTAAAAAAAAAAAGGGTGGTGGTGGTGGTGAGGGGATCCAAGCAGGCTCTGAGGTGTGTGGACTCAGGAGCTGCCTCCCGACACTGTGTGGGCTGAGGAGCAAAGGAGGCCGTCCGTCCTGTACTTCTGATAGCTTGTTGGCACTGGTTATAAGCTTGTGCTAGGATCCTGTGAAACTCTAGACCCTTATAATTTTTTTTCTTTTTGGGTTATACCCAGTGATGCTCAGAGATTATTCCTGGCTCTGCACTCAGGAATTAGTCCTGGCATTGCTTGGGGGACCATATGGGATACCGGGGATCAAACACGGGTCGGCTGCATGCAAGGTAAATGCCCTCCCCACTGTACTATCACTCCAGCCCCTCATAATTTTTTTAAAAATTGCTTCGTGGAACTGGTTCCTAGCTGAAATAGTACAGCCACTTTGTAGGTCTATCTTTTCAAAAAAGAGAGGCATAAAACAGGGTTTGGATGCAAAAATCAGGTCATGGACAATAAAGACCACACAGGTTTCTGTCCAGCCTGGAACTTTAGTCCCTATGAGGCACCCTGTGGTGAACCAATGACAAAGGTTTCCTTCCTTGCAGGAGAGAGAAAGTCCACAGGTGATGTAGGATAAGCTCCAGAGGATTCCAAGACAAATCGGGATAAAGAATTTTATGAACCTCCAGGGGGAGCACAAGTTCCTTCTCTGTCTCTGCTATTCAAATTCCCCACCATCCTTCAAAGGAAAGGAAAGAGACTAGACTTGCCTTATATGTGGCTAGCCCAAGTTTGATCCCTGGTACCATATATGATCCCCAACAGAGCCAGGAGTAATTCCTGAGCTCAAAGCCAGGAGTAAGTTCTGAGCACCATGAAGTGTGGCCCCCAAACCAATATATACAATAATAAATAAATAGAATTTTTATTTACATATACAATGTGTGTGCAGCTGAGAATTCTATCTAGGCTGGGTGCTCACGTGCTCAAGGAGACAAACGCACATCCAGAAGTCATATACATGACTGTCCTGTTTACCTTTTAAGCAGCGTGAGGAAGAGAATTATACCTGTGATGATTATACAATGAAAGATTACAAACCAACTTTTGGAGTGAATAAACAGGAGGTGCCGATTATGCAGTGAAATATGGTACCAAAAATGGGTTCAGCTGTGTATGTTGGGGTTCAGGTCTCCTGCCAACTGCTGGCTATTGGTAGTTAAGTTTGGGGGTGGTTAAAAGTTATATGCAAATTTTCAATGGAAATGGGGAGCCAGCATCTCAGTTATCCATGATTATTTATCCTAGATCCAACTCTATAAGGAAGTAGAAGTTCAGGGAGTCCAGGAGGGCAGTTAGTTAGCTCAGGGATTTTCTTTCTAGAAAGAACCTCTTGTCCATTATCTTCTAGATTCCCCACTGGTTAGATGGTCGCTCTGTTCCTTACACAGCTCTTTTGGACAACCTCAAGGCAAAGTCGCTTACCTGGCAAAAGGGCCAGAAGACAGGCCAGAGGTTGAGACCTGAGGTCACCAGAATGGACTTCCCAGCCTGAAACACTGTCTAGACAAGATGCCAAGAGGTCTGGAACTTACCGGAAAAGATAGAAATCCAATACATTTTCTGAAGCTGTCCATGAGATCTGATTAGCAGTTCAATTTCCTTAAAAAACAACTGATAAGAGTTAGTGAATTCTAGCTCCTGCGACCATCCCTCTGAACACCAGGGACAGGCCATGAGAGCTGTGGAGGCGCCTGTGTGGAACAGCTGCCCAGTGCCCATGCAGATTGTAGTGTTGGGGACCAAACCCAGGGGTTGAGTGACAGAGAGAGAGAGAGAAAGTACCTGCCATAGAGGCAGGCTGGGGTGGGGGGTGATGGGAGGGAAACTGGAGATACTGGTGCTGGGAAATGTACACTGGTGGAGGGATGGGTGTTGACTGTATGACTGAAAACTAATCATGTCATTAATAGCTTTGTAAGGGTCTATCTCACAATGATTCAAATATATCTATATCTATATATATCTGTAGCACTGTAGCACTGTCATCCTATTGTTCATCAATTTGCTCGAGCGGATACCAGTAACATCTCCATTGTGAGACTTGTTGTTACTGTTTTTGGCATATCAAATATTCCACGGGTAGCTTGCCAGGCTTTGCCGTGCGGGCAGGATACTCTTGGTCGCTTGCTGGGCTCTCCAAGAGGGATGGAGGAATCGAACCCGGGTTGGCAGTGTGCAAGGCAAAAGCCCAACCCGCTGTGCTATCGCTCCAGTTCCATATATATATATATATATATATATACATATATATACATATATATGCATATATATGTATATATATATCCTTGTGTTAACCAAAAGACATCATTATAAAAAATAAAGAAAAAAAATAGGAGGGGAATGTCCCTCATTTATGGGCTGCATGTGTAAACCTTCTCTCTTTCTCTTTCTATCTCTCTGTCTCCCCATCCCTCACACCCCCCCACCCACAACACCATACACACATAAACAGAGGAAAAGAACAACTCATAGGCTGGAAGGAAATAACTGTGATACAGATATCTGGCAAAGAATGCTTATCCCAGAAAAAGAATTTCTACAAATCAGTAAGATGAAGACAAGTTTTAAATGAGCGAAATACTGGAAAAAGCACTTAGGAAAAAAAAGAAGCTATCCAAATGGCTAGTGATCTTGTAAAAAAGATGTTCAACCTCATTAACCATGAGAAAGATGCAAATTAAAACCACAAGGAGAGATCATTATACACCCACTAGAATGGCTAAATTTAAAAGACTAATAATACCACCTATTAACTATAATGTGAAGCAACTGGAACTCTCCTATCCTGCTGGTGGGTGTGGAAAATAGTACAACCACTTTGGTGGTTTGGCAGTTCCCATAAGCCTCAAGTACTCTCACCCTATACCCCAGCAAGTTATCCCCAGGAATATATCCCAGACTAGAAAAGGTTTGCACAAGAATGGCCCTTGTAGGGGCTGGAGTGATAGCACAGCAGGTAGGGTGTTTGCCTTGCACGCGGCTGACCCAGGTTCGAATCCCAGCATCCCATATAGTCCCTTGAGCACCACCAGGAGTAATTCCTGAGCGCAGAGCCAGGAGTAACCCCTGTGCATCGCTGGGTGTGACCCAAAAAGAAAAAAAAAAGTGGCTCTGGTAGCTTTGTTTCCATGAGCTTCAAACTAGAAAAAATTCAAATGGCCATCAGCTGGGAGAACAGACCAATTAACAGTGTCCAGTGAGATGGACTACTGCTCAGTAATAAAGCAATCCTGATATATAGTAGGTGACAAGGACACACACACACACACACACACAATTTAAGCTCACCAGTTTGGAATCGGTTCCCGTGACCTCTAACCAAGGTGTCCTGAATAATACAAGCACTCTGTAGATCTGCCTGTTTTCCAAACAGAAAGGCGTAACGAGAAGGTTCTCTCCTGGCGTATTAGGCCACAGACTATAACAAACATATAGGCCTTCATCTCACCTTGAATTTCAGACCCTAATCAAGCAGCCTGCACCAAACTAGTGACAAAGGTATCCATCCTCCCAAGACAGAAAAGGTCCACAGGGAATAATCTGGGACAAATTGGGATAAAGAATTTTCTGGGCCTCCAGCTAGGACTCTTTACCTCCCACCGCAGTGTGACACAGGATTATACATTTGTAAAAATAATAGATTGTTTTTCCATGGGGATTGTGCATTTTATTTTATGTAATGAGAACTAGAAATAACATAAAAAGAATGAGCTAGGGCTGGAGAGATAGTACGGTGGCTGGGCTTTTGCCTTACAGGCTGCTGGCTGATCTGGGTTCTGTCCCTGGCACCGCTTTAGTCAGCCAAGCCCTACCCGGAGTGACCAGCTGCGCACAGAGCAGTAGGAAGCCCTGAGCACTGCCAAGTGAAAGAAGAAGAAGAAGAAGAAGGAGAAGAATGAGAAGGGGAAGGGGAAGGGGAAAGGAAGAGGAAGAAGAGGAAGAGGAGGAAGAAGAAGGGGAGTAGAAGCAGCAGCAATATTTCACATGCACTGTCAAATGATAAGTAAATAGAACAAGATGCAGGGCCAGAGAGAGAGTCCAGTGGTGAAAGCACTTGCGGCTGATGTAAGAGTTTAATCCCTGGCACTCCATATGGTCCCGCAAGCACTGCCAGGAGTGATCCCTGAGCACAGAGCCAGGAGTAAGTCCTGAGAACCACTGGACGTGACACAAAATACAAAAGACTAAACAAACAAAAAATAAAACAAGGTGCAGAAGAATATTTTAATTTTTAAAGAGTGTGCTTATGGGGGCTGGAGTGATAGCACAGCGGGTAGGGCGTTTGCCTTGCACTCGGCCGACCCGGGTTCTAATCCCAGCATCCCATATGGTCCCCTTCGCACTGCCAGGGGTGATTCCTGAGTGTATGAGCCAGGAGTGACCCCTGTGCATTGCTGGGTGTGACCCAAAAAGCAAAAAGAAAAAAAAGTGTGCTTATGTATATATTTATATAAGAAGAAAATAACTCTAGAAAGAATCAGAAAATGCCTCTGAGAACAAAATTATAGTAAGGAAGTGTCATTTATCCACGTATTTCCTTTTATGAATTTTTTTTCCTTTTATGCATTCTTAACTTTGTATTTTACTCATGTATTGTGTAATGTTTAAATTCGGTGATGGTGGGGTGTTTGGACCATACCCAGCAGCGCTCTAGGGTTATTCCTGGCTCTCCACTCTCAGAGACCCGACCAGGGTCAGCCACATGCAAGGAAATTCCCTTCACCCCAATAGTATCTCTTCATCCTAATCTTGAATGTTTTTTTTTTTTTTGGTTTTTGGGTCACACCCAGCGATGCACAGGGGTTACTCCTGGCTCTTCACTCAGGAATTACCCCTGGCGGTGCTCAGGGGACCATATGGGATGCTGGGATTAGAACCCGGGTCGGCCGAGTGCAAGGCATACGCCCTACCCGCTGTGCTATCGCTCCAGCCCCTCTTGAATGTTTTTAAGAAAGAAAAAAAACCCAAGTCTTTCTTTAAATGTGAAATTTATTTTTATTTACTTATTTTTTTGCTTTTTGGGTCACACCCAGCGATGCTCAGGGGTTACTCCTGGCTCATGCACTCAGGAATTACTCCTGGCGGTGCTCAGGGGACCATATGGGATGCTGGGAATCGAACCTGGCCACGTGCAAGGCAAACACCCCACTCGCTGTGCTATCACTCCAGCCCTATTTTTTATAATGTAGGAGTACTGCTATTTGTTCAACCATTGATTAAGCTGACTGGATTGGGCATGAACTGCACATTACTTTTTTTTTTTTAATTGTATTACTGTGAAATGAAGTTACAAAGCTTTCATGTTTGAGATTCAGCCATATAATGATGGAACACCCATCCCTCCACCAGTGCACATTTCCGCCACCAATGTCCCAGTATCCCCCCTCCCCTCCCACACACATCCCAGTCCTCATCCTGCCTCTATGGCTGACAATTTCCCCAATACGCTCTCTCTAATTTGGGGCATTACGTTTTGCTTGAATTTTCCCACCACCATTCAAGCCTGCCAGGGGCAGATGCTAGATAATTTATTTTTCATTGCTCATTTTGAATATCATGAGAACTTGCGTGACTTCGATTGTAAATGTAAATTTCTTTTCTTTTTTTTCTTTTTGGATCACACCCGGCGACGCACAGGGATCACTCCTGGCTCTGCACTCAGGAATTACTCCTAGCGGTGCTCAGGGGACAATATGGGATGCTGGGAATCAAACCTGGGTCGGCTGTGTACAAGGCAAACACCCTACCCGCTGTGCTATCACTCCAGCCCCCTGTAAATGTACATTTCTAGATTGTAAATGGTTGGGTTCCAGAGACATCTCTGTATGGCACTAATCCATTTTGGGATTCAGTTGGGAGTCTCTGGGCCAGGGCTGTTGGTGCCCTAAGGGTGGCGCCGGGAGGCGAATTGAGGGCATAACATCCAATCTGCTGGGTGGGCAGGGACCCGGGGAAGGACAGCCCAGGTCCTCTGCCACCATGAGGCCTGGAGATTTAGTCATGGAACCCGCATACCTGGGCCTTGCTTGTGGAAGCTCTTGGTCACCAGGATTCATTCCATCTGGAGTAGGTGGGGAGAGTGCACCCGCTCCCTCTGGGGTGCCCAGGTGAAACTGGCTCCGTATGGGGCCTGGTGAGATCTCCAGCGCTGTAGTGTCTTCAGGGACTTGCTGCTGTGTCTCTGGGCCAGGGCTGTTGGTGTGCTAAGATCCACATTACAAAATTTTCAGCAGATTATATCTTGGTGAGGTCCATCCTGAGACAGTGGGGTCAGGCTGGAGTTATGGCAGTGATTTTGGATTGTGGAAGCAAGTGGCTGCCGGGAGCCCTGCTTGAGTGGGCACAGGCCAACCCGCCCCCCTCCAATTTACCCCAGTCTGTTCATCCATAGATGGGTTAGAGTTTAACTGCTGCTTTTTATCTCTTTCAAGATTTATTTAGCGGTCTCTGAAGCAAGGTCGGTAGTAGAGTTTACAGGTGGTGCTGGAGTTGGTTCATGGAGGTGACTGCCAGTTCTTCCATGTGTATTGGGAAGTGGGGGGAGGTAGCCCACCCCGACTCTGAGAAAGCCTGGAGATTTCAGTCACAAAACCCACATACCAGAATTTTCAGCAGATTATATCTTGGTGAGGTCCATCCTGAGATAGTATAGGCAGGCCGGGGGTATGGTGGCGATTTTGGATTGTGGAAGCAAGTGGCTGCTGGGATCTGCTTGGGCGGGCCACCAGGCCAATCTTCCCCCCTCCAATTTACCCCCATCTGTTCAGCCATGCGCGGGTTGAGCTTAACTGCAGCTTTTGATCTCTTTTGAGATTTATCTATGGTCTCTGAGATAAGGCCAATAAGTGAGCTCGTACAGCTGAGCCGGAGGTGTTTTGTGGGTGTTGCTCCCACATACCTACCTTTTGGCCTTTTAATTTCTTGGTAAACTTGGTCCCAAGTTGTTGGGGTCTGGCCAAAGGCACAGCAGCAATTTTGGGGTATCAGGAAGCCTGAAGGCTGTTGATGCACTGGCCCTGCAGGTACAGGTTGACCTGCTGGCGTCACCATACCCCCGAAAAACCCAAAGTCTTAAGTAATGTTCTACTGCAAGAACAAAGAGAGAACATGAAATTGTCTCACACAGCGAGACTATGTGAAAGTGCATCTTAAAAAAGTGAAAGAGGACCAGAGAGATAGTAGAGCAGGTAAGGCACTTGCCTTGCATGCAGACAACCTGCATTTAATCCCAGGCATCCCCTATGGTCCCCCAAGCTCACCAGGAATGATTCCTGAATAAAGAGCCAGGAGTGACTCCTGAGCACTGCTGGGTGTGCCCCCCCCCAAAAAAAGTGATAGAGGACCAAGGAGATAGTAGAGTGGGGCAGGGCATTGCTTTGCACACGGTCAACCCAGGTGTAGTCCCTAACATCCCATGTGGTCCCTGAACACTGCCAGGAGTAACCCTGAGCATGAGCACCACCAGGGACGCCCCCACCCTTCCTCTCAAAGATGCAAAATCTTTCATGTTTCTTCTGACAAAACCCAAGAGTTTTACAAAACTCTTTTTTTCAGTGACAGAAAAATAAGTCCTAACGCACTCACTCCTGCAGCTAACTGTCATCAGCAGAGGTTTTTATGGGTCTGGGCTAAGCAGACAATTTTCCATAGAATGCACTCTCAGTACTGGAAGCAGAAAGCCGACGGGAAGAAGGTCAGGTAGCTCACAGAACTGGAGGGAAAGCCAATTCTGGAAAGGGCGAGAATGAAAGAGGAGGCAGTCAGGAACCCAGCAAGGTACTGTCTGCTCAAGGTCACGGTGGCCGCCTAAGGAACATGGCCCAGCCACCACTGCTGCCACCAGAAGCAAAAGAACAAGTTTCAAAATACATTTGGACATTAGCCACTTTGGAGTCTAAGTTCAGTTGGCCAACACCTTCACTCTGGCTGCCAGAGGCAGAAGAGTAAGTCCATCTATCTTGGGATCCAGACTGGCCGTCACCCCACCCTACACAATGCTACCATCCGTCAAGAAAGGCGATCAGTCAGGAGTCCTGGGGTAAAAAGATGGCAAATGCTCATTACAAGTATGTATATCCATGTGTGATAGTGCTATCTTAAAAAAAATGAAAGAGGGCCCAAGAGGTAGTATATATATAATATAAATGTATTATATATATGTACATATATATATGTACTAGTAAAGAGAGGCTTCTAAAATCTCAGGGCTAGGACAAATGAAGACATTACTGAGACTGCTGGAGAAAATGGACGATCAACGGAATGATAATGATGCTGCTGAATCTGATTATAATATATATGGATTTTTACTATGTAAGTAGAATTTTATAATGCATACTAAGTGGGTAAATATTTTGGGTATTTTTTTTATTTTTTGGCATTTGGTCCATTTTGTCCTGTATATCTTTTCTTCAAAGGTACAGAAAGGCAGCGCAGTATTTTAAACTCCTGCACAATATTCATTGGCTAGATATTGCCAGTATTTACTGAATTAACAGTCAACCGATGGTCATTCCTTTGCTATTCTTCACATCACCGCTTAGAAGAAATTTCCCTGAGCCCTTTGGCACGCGCCCTGGCAGTCCCCTTGGGAGAAAAGTTCCAAAAGTGGACCTGCTGAGTCAGCCGGCATTAAAATCTGACCTGACGCCAGACGTCTCGCACTAAAACCTGGGAGAAGGCGCCGCGTGGACCAGCGCCCGCCGCCCGGGGCCAGCGCCCACCCGCCCGGCCCGCGCGGCTCCCCGTCGCCGTCCCCGGGGGCGCCCGGGCCTTGAACCGCCGTCCCCCCACGTGCCAGTCCGCTTCCCTCCCCGCTTGGCCAAAGTGTCCCTCCTAGGGCCCCGGCCGCGGAAATAAATAAATAAAGCCAGCACGCCGCGCCGCCTGCGCGCGCCCGGACCCGGGCTCCGGGGGTGGGGCCGGGGGCCCGGCCCGGCCTCCGCGACCCCCGAGGCCACCGCGGCCGCGCGGCCCCCGCCGGCCGCCGTCCTGGGCGCGGCGCGGGACCCCCGAGCGGGCCGGGGAGCGCGGCGGCGTGCGGAGACCGGCCCGAGCGGGAGCGCCGGGAACGCGGGCGGCCGGGGCTGCTGCGGGGCGCCCGCCCGGCGGCCGGGGGCGCGGGGGCCGGGGCCAAGCGGACCTCGGCGGCCGCTGGCGGGAGGCGGCGGCGCCCGCCCGCCTGCGAGGCGGCTTGACAAGACTCGCGGCCGCCTAAAGCTGCCAGCGGGTCCCATGGTGTAATGGTTAGCACTCTGGACTTTGAATCCAGCGATCCGAGTTCAAATCTCGGTGGGACCTCACCAAACCTTTTTGGCTCCGCGAGCCCCGTTTTGGGCACCGTTGCCTGTCGTGGCCACCCGCCGGCCGTGCCCGTGGCCCCCGCTGACCCAGCCGGCCGCGGGTTAGGGTCCCTCCCCCTCGCTCCTCGCGCTTTCGTTTCAGTGCCGCCCCGGGGCTCGCAATGCGCATGCGCGGGAGCCGGGCGGGCCCGGGGCCGCGGACGCGGGAGCGGGAACGCGGGGACGCCCGGGCTCGCTCGGGGGCTGCTGGGGTCCAGGCGGCGGGGAGGCCTGTTCCCTTCTGGCCGAGATGCGCGGGGCGCTCGGTCCCGGCCCTCCCGCGAGCCGGGCACGCCGTGACCCGCCGGGGCCAGCCGCACGGGAAGAAGGAATGACAGACGGGTGCGGGGAAGGGGACTTGCGGGGTGTCGGTGCACCTGTGGGTCCGTCAGACTCGGCTGTCCGGTGCCGAGGCAGACGGATGCCTGCTTGTGACTCTCAGCAAAGCAACGACCAAATAATAATAATAATAATAATAACAATAACAATAATAATTCCCTTAGTGAAGTTCTTAGGCCGGCCAGCTGGCCCCGCCGCGGCCTCTCAACCTGCGTATGGGGAACGTCATCGCTGGGAGCATGGGGGACCTCCGTGGGGGTTCGGCGACAGGGGGTGTCTCTTATTGGCTAGTCCGGGACACGACCCGCTTTTGGGGTGCTGACCAGGTGCACGGGATTTGCCGGAAAGGGTGTCCCCCTGGGACCGGGAGGAAGGGTGTGCCAGCCCTGTTGTCATCTTTGGGTTGGTATCCGGGGTTTTGAGGGCTGTCTGTCCCTCTGGGATAAGTGACGAGGGAGCCAGGTGACGCATGAACATCTCCCTACAGGGTGATTGGCACTGTGCTTTTAGTCCCCACCTCTTGGGAGGGTGCCATGGAAACAGAGGAGCCCAGCGCTGTCTCTCCCCTGAGCACCCCTCCCCCCCCACCCTCTGCAGACTGCCAACATCTGAATGGGTTAGAGGATGAGCAATCCCAGTCTCAAAAATATCTAGGCAGGAGAGGTGGAAGGACTTGCTGTGCCAGACACGGAAGCTTATCATTAACTCCAAACTAGAGGAGTTCAGCTCAGGCATCTTGTATCCTCTGTCACACCCAGCAGGTGTGATCAGAGACAAAGCCTTCCCCAGGAGCAGAGTTCAGGGTACCTGGTAGCTGATTTAGGACAAAGCACAATAGAGGGAAAGGAATCTACTTTTCAACGACTTGTTCTGGGACAATGCAGATCCATTCAACTTCTACTGAACACAGCCGTAAATTCCATGTGGGTTAGAGTTTCTTCCTCTTTGCTCTTGGGTCACACCCTGTAGTGCTCAGGGGTTACTCCTGACTGTGGCTGTACAACTAGATGGTGCTCAGGGGACTATATGGGATGCTAGGGATCAAACCTGGGTTGGCCACATACAAGGCAAACGCCCTACCCATTGTACTATCACTCAGGCCTGAATTAGAGTTTCTTTAGGTGAAAAGGAAAGCAAGAAAGACAATCTAGGAGACTAGCCTCTGGACTTTGGGTGGATAAAGTCTTCATCAAAACATTAGAAGGGGGACTGGGGCGATAACACAGCGGGTAGGGCATTTGCCTTGCATGTTGCCAACCAGGATACGAGTCCCAGCATCCCATATGGTCCCCTGAGCACCACCAGGAGTCATTCCTGAGTGCAGATGCACAGAGTAACCCGTGTGTTTCACCGGGTGTGACCCCACAAAAAAAAAAGTATTAAGCATAATGCAGACCCACAAATATAAATTCCTTACACAGATATAACCAAATATTGCATACTGTTCAGCTCAGCCTAGATGGTAGAACTCTGAAACAAAGTAGGGAAGTGATGCACGTGCAAGTGAGGTAACCAGTAGTGTTCCCTTTAGGGAAGATACAGAGACTCCCCCAACGGGGGAGGGAAAGGCCCCCAGCAGTGTCTGGGGGCAAGTGGTACTGTTCTAGCTCTTTTTTCCTTTGGGGACAGTACCAGGACTCAGACCCAGGGCCTCACACACGTTCCACGACTGAACCCCAGCCCCTGTCTTTCTCCCTTATTTTTTTTAAACTGTTAACAATTTATTAAATCGAGGCACATAATGCGTGGTGCCAATGCAAAATGAAAATGTGGGGCCCCTGTTCAAAGCTGGGCAAGAATTCAAAGCTGGTGACATTAACCCTAGCACAGGTTCTTAAGGCAGTTTGTAAAGCAGTAGCCACCTCTGTCTGCCCCACTCTGTCTGTCCTTCTCTCCAGGCCCCAGCTTCCCTGAGACTTCCTCCTGACTTCCTTTTCTTCGGAGCCCCAGAAGCTCACCCCTGTCCTTGCTCCAAACGGTTTCTTTCTCTGAGGGGCCCCAGGAGAGGGCGTTTCCCAGCAGGTACCACCCTACGAACATGCCTGTTCCTGAAAAGTGGCCAGCAGAGGGCGCCAGGACCGCCAGCAAAGACAGGTGTATCTCGGTCTCCGTCTCTTCCTCTGCAGACATTTTAGGATGTCCATTCATCCAACTTGTAAAACTTAATTTAAAAACTTAATTTAATTTAAATTCTAATGACAATATCCAGGAAGTGTCCAATGTTTGGGGTTAGAGGCAGTGCAGAGGTTGCCCTGCCTAGAGGTTGTGCTTGCCTTGTGTGGCACTGACCCCAAGAAGTTCCTGGTATCACCTGGCTTGGTGTGGGCTCCCCCCCTCCCACCAAAAGAAAAATAAGAAAGAAAGTTAAAAAAAAAAAAAGAACAACAACTGGATCCCTGCCCTCAAGGGGATTACAAATTTTTTCCCTTTTCATTTTTTAAGCTAGTGTGATGATTCATCCATTATGTAAATGAACCGGGGCTTAAAATCTTTACTGATTCATGGAAAAGTAGTGTAAAATGAAAATAGGCTATGTGGACACAAAAGTAAGTGGAATTCAACTAAAGAAAGGTTTATATATGTACATATATATATATATAAAATGTAGGGATACTGCTATTTATTCAGCCATTGATTAAGCTGATTGAATTGGGCATGAACTCCACGTTACTTTTTAAATTTTAATTAATTAATTTACTTGTTTGTTTTTATTTTTTTATTTTTTGAGTCACACCTGGTGATGCACAGGGATTACTCCTGGCTCATGCACTCAGGAATTACTCCTGGTGGTGCTCAGGGGACCATATGGGATGCTGGGAATCGAACCTGGGTTGGCCATGTGCAAGGCAAACATCCTACCCGCTGTGCTATCGCTCCAGCCCCTACTTAAATTTTTTTTTTAATTTTATAAGTTAGTTCACAATGTTTGATTACATTGAATATTCAAACACCTATCCCACCCCATTAAACCTTCCCACCACCAAATTCGGGATGTTTCCATCCCAAACCCCAATCTCTGTCCCAAAACACAACTGAAGTAATATACTTCGTATTGTCTGTTATGAAGAGCTGCTGAACATGCTTACAAAAAGTGTTCATATAGGAAACAGGGTGAAGATTGTTCTATTTTGGAAGGAGTCATTAAGACATTCTATAGGATATCACTAACATATTGTTAAAGTTTGGGTGATGTGAGCTTTGGTATATATATCTGAAAGTATGTATATATGCATATATATATATATATATATATTTCCCTCTATGAGTTGTTGCCTTTTCTGAAGCCCATCAAATGTGGTGTGGTAATTATGGAGAATGGGTAGGGAGTGTTTTATGATGTGTCAAAGCGGCCATGCAGTCCAAGAATATGTTAACTCATATGTGAGGTGAGGCTCGAGCGCATGGGCAGCGGTCTTGGCGCTGGGGGCAGTCTGTGAGTGTGACTGCCAAGCTACTGGAAAACTGGGGACCTGGTGGGAGGAGGCCCAGTCCTGTTCCAAGCAGGACTGGGGCTCTCAGTCACGGGTTCCCGCCTACCTCTGCGGTACAGGACCTAATTGCATCTTTTGATCTCTATTGAGATTTATGGGTCCCTGAAATTAGGTCAATAAGTGAGCTTATATGGCTGAGCCAGAGGTGGTTTGTGGATATGTCTCCCACAAACTTAACTTTTGGCCGTTTTATTTCTTGGTGAACTTGGCCCCAAGTTGTTGGGGTCTGACCAAAAGCACAGCAGTAATTTTGGGGTATCTGGAAGTCTGAAGGCTCCATCAGGCTGCTGATGCACTCGCCCCAACAGGTGCAGGTTGACCTGCTGTTGGCACCATACCCCCTTCAACTAGAGAAAGTTTTTTAAAAGAAATCCAGAGTTAGAGAGAGAACGTAACAGGCCCAGTGAGTTCAGGAGATCCAGGTTTGATCCCTGACTCTGCATGGTCTCTGAGCCCCCAAGTGTGGCCCCCAAACTAAAATAATACTATACATCCAGACAATAGTATGGGGGTTAAAGTGCTTGCTTTGCACACAGCAGATCTGGGTTCAATCCCAGACACCACATATAATCCCCTGAGCCATTGCCACAAGTGACCCCCCACTTAGCACCAACCCAGGAATAAGCCCTGAGCACAGGTGAATGTGGCCCTGAAACCACAGCAACCCAGAGACCCAGATAAAAAAATGACAAGGAATTTCTACCATTTGTATAAAATGGGGCCATGGTTCACATGAAGGGCCAGTATGTGCCCAAAAGATCCCAAAAAGCCACCTGAGAAGTGGGAACGTTGGTTTTACTGGGGGGATTGACAGGGAGAGGACAAGGAGGGATTGTTGTCTTTTTTGATTCAGAACCACCATGCTCGGTACCTGGGGTGACACTGGGGTCTCACCTGTCTGGCATGCATTGCCACTGACCATGGCACCATGGAACCCAGAGCCCCCCACTCTCAAGGCCAGAACTCAGCACCCCTCTGTCTCCACTGCTGAGATGGTCTCGGTTGCACTGACCCATCCTCACTCACCGGAGAGCCCGGGCATGCTCCCTGGCAGCCGTGCTTCACCCCGGGCACGTCCATAGAATCAGCTACTTAAGACGGCCCCCGAGGGGCTGGAGCAATAGCACAGCGGGTAGGGCGTTTGCCTTGCACGCGGCCGACCCAGGTTCGATTCCCAGCATCCCATATGGTCCCCTGAGCACCGCCAGGGGTGATTCCTGAGTGCAGAGCCAGGAGTAACCCTTGTGCATCGCCGGGTGTGACGCAAAAAAAAAAAAAAAAAAAAAAAAAAAAGACGGCCCCAAGAAGCTGCTCCAGCCATGCGACAGCAGGGCAGGGGAACTAGGAGAGGGTCCTAGTTAGGACCCTACCCTGGCCAGGTGCGGTGGGCTGGAGGAGCTGTGGGGGGGGGGGGCATGAGGCTACAGGGCCAAGCAGGGCTCCATGGGCTGCTGGAAAGGCCTGGGTGTTAAACCCTAAGTTCCTGACTTGACCTTAAAGGGTGCGGAAATCGGAAAGGAAGGCCACTGAGAGGAAGACACCTGCTGGTTCTGAGTGGTCAGGCGAGCCCTGAGCCTGGCCTCTGGCCTCTCTCTCTCTCTCTCTCTCTCTCTCTCTCTCTCTCTCTCTCTCTCCCTCTCTTTCTCTCTCTCTGTCTCTCTCTCCTCTCTCTGTCTCTCTCTGTCTCTCTCTCTCTCTCTGTGTCTCTCTCTCTCTCCCCCCCCTCTCCCTTCTCTCTCTCTCTCTCTCTCTCTCTCTCTGCCCCCTCCTGCCCCAGCCCCCACCCGTCTGTTTTCACACCTCTCTGATGAGTCACCCCCCAGCTCATTTCTGTGGTGGCAGAGAATAAGAAAGGCAGCAGAACAGGAAGATGAGACACTCCTGGCCCAGTGAGTTACCTCCCTCTCCCCAGCTCTCACCCCTCCCCCCCACCTTGTGGCAGTTGCTGTTGTGATGGGGGTGTCCCCCTGTGCACACACTGGTCGCAGTGTTACACTCTTGGCTGATCACACACTCTGTGGGGACACTGGGGATCCCAATGTCAGTGCATCTGGGATGACACTGGGGTACCAGGGAGGGAAGGCTGAGCTCCAAGTCAGCAGGGGGCTGTGTCTCACTGAGCACTCCCGGGCCCGACCCAAGCTGCTTCTACCCTCAGGAATGGCAGAGGTAGAACAGGGAGGGGGATTACTTGCAGCTTTTCTGGTGGTGCTGGGGATCAAACCCAGAGCCACATAGGCATGCCTAGGGTCACATCCTTGGGTCACTTCTCTGACCCTAAGCCCCACCTTAAAACGTGTTCCTTCCCAGGGAAGTTCCAGGAGAAGTGTTTCTCCAGGCCTCTGTCTCCTGACGATAAAAATGTGCTCGGGAAGGATTGAGAGAGAGAGGAGAATATTTTTTTTTTGGACCACACCCAGCTCGGTGCTCAGGGATCATTCCTGGTGGGGCTGGAAGGACCATATGGGATTCCAGGAATCAAACCCAGGTCGCTGTGTGCAAGGCAAATGACGTCCCCGAAGTGCTATCCCTCCTTCCCAGGGAGAACATTTTTATTTTTTTTTATTATTATTATTTTTTAATTCTTTCCATTTTTCTTTATTTGAGAATATAATTTTTGAATTCCTTTATGGAGTTTTCCAAGGGGCCTGGGAGCCACTCTCTATTATACTTGGCCCACTGTGCCTGGTTGTTGAGTGCTAGGACCCAAGGTTGTAGTGCAGGTTCATACAACTATTACCACCCTAGCATTCAGGGAACACGAAGACAACACTCATTGTCTTGGAGGGTTTGGTGGCACCCGGCTTCAAACTGGGATCCTGTACGTGCAAAGCATGTGCCCCTGACCCCTGTGCTACCTCTTCAGTCCAGGATTTTTTGGTTTTATTTATTTAATTATTTATTTATTTTGCTTTTGGGGTCACACCCGACGATACACAAGGGTTACTCCTGGTTATGCACTCAGGAACCACTCCTGGCGGTGCTCAGGGGACCATATGGGATGCTGGGAATCAAACTCGGGTGAGCCACATGTAAGGAAAAGCCCTACCCACTGTGCTAGCACTCCAGCCCCTTGTTTTATTTTTATAGAGCTTTGTTATATAGAAGACACTTGGTTGATTGTTTTTTTTTTTCTGGGGTTTCTGGAGTTTTATTAGAAGATTTGCTTCCTCTGCTAATTCTTTAACTTTTTTTTTTTTATAATTTATTTATTTTTAATTAGAGAATCACCGTGAGGGTACAGTTACAGATTTATACACTTTTGTGCTTATACTTCCCTCATACAAAGTTCGGGAACCCATCCCTTCACCAGTGCCCATTCTCCACCACCCTTAAACCCGGCGTCCCTCCCACCCTCCCCACTCCCATCTCCCCCCCACCCCACCCTGCCACTGTGGCAGGGCATTCCCTTCTGTTCTCTCTCTCTAATTAGCTGTTGTGGTTTGCAATAAAGGTGTTGAGTGGCCGCTGTGCTCAGTCTCTAGCCCTCATTCAGCCCGCAACTCCCTTCCCCCACATGGCCTTCGACTACAATGTAGTTGGTGATCGCTTCTCTGAGTTGCCCTTTCCCCGGAACGTGAGGCCAGCCGCGAAGCCATGGGGTCAACCTCCTGGTACTTATTTCTACGGTTCTTGGGTATTAGAGGGAGAACATTTTTAAATGATGAACATTCCTAGAGGCTCCGAGGTCAGGCAGAGTCATCACCACCGGCCGAAGGACCACGATACCCAGCAGAGAAGATCCAGTACTGCCCCACCATGACCTGGCGGCTGCCGGTGGGGAGGGGGGGTGCGTGGGGGGATGCCTGATCCACTAGGAGGATTTCAAGCTGCATTCCCGGAGCTGAGCCCCGTATTAACGTCAGCTCTTGTCTTCCCCTCACCCCAAAGCCCAAGGGTCCTGTGGTGGGAGGCGGGTGCGTGTGGGGTGTGGAAGGAAGAGGCTACAGAAGTTGGAACTGGGGAGAGATTCAGCCGGGCGCAGGAGATCAGGAGTCCAGAGCGTGGCCTTTGCCCCTCTCTCCTCCGGCTCCCGCCCTGGCATCATGTGAGGGCTCAGGCTAATCAGAATTTCACTTCTCCATCTCTGGCTGGCAGCCTCCTCTCGCCTGCCCTCTCCTGTTCCTTTCCCAGCTCTTCCTCCCGGAAGTTGTGTTTCAGACTCTGCCCTCTCTCTCTCTCAGCGGGACCCAGCTGACGTGGGCTCACCGGTGGCGTCTGTCTCAGCGACTGTCCCTCAAAGAGCAGAATGCAGAGGAGGGAGGAGCAGCCCGGGGGACCAACTCTTCTATAGTCACCTGCTGGGGTGGCTTCCAGTGGGTGCCACCAGCGTCCACTCAGCTCACCCTGATGGTTTCCATCTTGCGGACACACGTCTCCAAGGCCCAAAACTACCTCCTGATGGGCTCTCGGGCTCCCGACTCCTTATCCAGCTCCTCGGTTCTTGGCCATGTCTCCAGTTCACTTCCTGGGTGCCCGGGTCATGTGACTCCCATGGCCCAGGGAGGGCCCTGACACTTAGTGCTCCTGGGAAGCGATTCAGGTTCTGACCAGATGATTCGAGACCAGGAGCCCTGAGCCCCTTCACACGGCCATGCCGGAGGCTCAGCCTCTTCCCCTTCTTCCTTGGCGGTGGGGCGAGCTCAGCCCTGGGCCAGCGGGGGCATGCGGCGAGCGCCCCTGCCAGGGTGTGAGCAGGACCCTGGTGAACACTCACAAATCACAGTCTCGGGCTCATTCAGATTCGGGTGTCATGACTGAGGGTATTTTTTGGTTTTGTTTGTTTGTTTGTTTGTTTTTTGGGGGAGCTGAGGGTAGGGGTTGATGTTTGGCCAGACCTCATGGTGCTCAGGAGCTATTCCTGACTTTTCACTCTGGAGTGACCCCTGGCAGTGCTGCCAAGGGGGAGCCAGGGCCAGCCAGGCACGAGGCAAACGCCTTAACCCCTGGCCTGTTTTTTTTTTTTTCTTTTTGGATCACACCCGGCGATGCACAGGGGTTACTCCTGGCTCTGCACTCAGGAATTACCCCTGGCGGTGCTCAGGGGACCATATTGGATGCTGGGAATTGAACCCGGGTCGGCCGCGTGCAAGGCAAACGCCCTACTTGTTGTGCTATTGCTCCAGCCCCTCCCCCCCACACCTTTTTTTTAATACCCTGTAGCAGAATGGCCACAGGCTGGGGAGAGTTCACGGAACAAAGCACTCAGAGATCTGGAAGGAGGGATGTGTGAGTGAGCCAGTTCTGCCTCCCTGCCTTAAAGCTCCATCTTTGTCCAATGAGGCAGCAAAAGTGGCGAGGGAAGACAGACAGCCCTGCCATCCCAGACCACAGGGCAACCAGGAGGGGGCAGAGCTGCCCTCCCTGGCATGGGCCCCTACTCAGGAACTGAACCTTGTCCCCTGCCTGGCGCAGCCCTGCCAACACCATCCCACAGCCCGACTCGTGGACGAATGGGATGCCTCGTACTCCACCCGTACCCTCAGCCCCTCTGTCTGGCCAAGAAGCCCTTTCCAGCCACGAGGAAACAAAACGACACAAAGTGCAGTGTGTCTCCTGGAAGGGGAGCATCCAAACGGAGCTGCAGTTCACCGAGCAGCGTGGCAGTAAGGTGAACCTCTGGGCTTTGCTGAAGTGCCCTGGTTATGTAAGATGTTGACATCGGGAGGATCTGGGAGAAAGAGCTATGGGAACTCTTTGTCCTATCTTTGTAACTTCTATAAATCTAAAATTATCTCTAAATGAAACACTGAGTTAAAAAAAAAATAAAAGAGAAGAAGAAGAAGAGGAGGAAGAAGTAAGGCCAGGGCGAGTGTCCCAGGATTGCTGAGTTTTCTGTGTGACCATCATCTGGAAGCTGGTGGCAGGGCAGAGGGATGGGCTTGCCGGATGCAGAGAGTCCATGTGTCTGGGGCTAACTGGGGGACCCCTGCTCTGCAAAGATGGGGGTGTCTGCTGTCTCTGTTTAGACAGAACCGAATGACAGCCGGAGATGGTCCTTCCTGGCTGAAACCATGAGGTTTCGGCCACTCCCACGGTGCAGGCGGGGACGGGGCTCAGAGAATGTTCACAGGCGTGTCTGTCTGAGACCTGGGCCTCAGCTACCGAAGCAAGCCGACTCCTCGGAACTCGGAGCTCCTGGCTGGAGGGAGAGCGCACAGCTGATCGACCCCAGTTTCATCAGCAGCTCTTCGTTGGCCTCCTGAGCACCCCAGGAGGGACCCCTGAGCGCAGGGTCAGGAGGAAGCTCTGTTCACTGCCGGGTGCGTCCCACAAACAAAATCACGGATCTGTGCTGGGATAGGGCTTGGCGACGGAGCTTTTGCCTTGCATGTGTGGGGCCCTGGGTTCGACCCCCAGAGCCACAAGGGCAGCCACACCGGAGAACCAGCGACCCTATGGGGTAGAGTGGCGCTGCCCCAGAGCCGGGCTCTGGTCTCCGTTCTCCTCCTCTGAATGTTTTGACGGGAAATTCCGGGCCTGTCAGGAAGGAATGTTGATGTCCCGGCACCAAACAAGGGTTCCCCTGAGGTCCAGGGGCCTGCCAAAGGGCTGCAGTGTCTTGATCCCCAACACCGTGTGGGCCCTGAGCAGTGCCAGGAGCCACCCCAAGCAGCAACCCGGAAGTAGCCCCTGAGCACTGTTGGGCTTGCCACCCCTCCCCAAAGCAAAAGACTGTCTCTGTCTTGGGACGCTCTTAAGATAATGATTCTCCCCAGAGCAGCTGAGAGTCGCCTCAGCTGTCTCCTGGCCTTCGGAAAAGAGCTCTCTGCCGGTGACTGGCGGGGGTCGGGGCCCTAGCTGGCTGGGTGGGCTTGGGGGGAAGCCAGGCCCTGAATGGAGATGAACAGAGGAGACTGACCTCTGCTCTGCTCAGCCCAGCCCGAGCTCCCTCTCAGGAGCAGAGACCCACTCCCACAGCAGGGCCCAGAGCACCGGCAACTGGCCGGTGCCCCAGGGGAGGACGCGGCCCCAGACACTCATCTGTAGCCATGTGGCCGCAGCCCCTCTTGGCTCCTGCCTTTCTGCTGCAGCCCTGTGGAATCTTTTCTTTTCTTTTTTTCTTCTGATTTTGAGGCCACACCCAGTGATGCTCAGGGTTACTCCTCGCTCTGCACTCAGGGATCACTCCTGGTGATGCTCAGGGGACCATGTCGGATGCTGGGGAGCTAACCTGGGTCTGCTACATGAAATGCAGGTGCCTTACCTGCTGTACTATCACTCCTGCACCCCTGTGGGACACTTCTTCTGAGGGAGAATACAGCAGGAGTGAAGGGGGAGGAAGAGAGAAAAGGAAGAAAGGAGGGAAGGAAGGAAGGAAGGAAGGAAGGAAGGAAGGAAGGAAGGAAGGAAGGAAGGAAGGAAGGAAGGAAGGAAGGAAGGGAGGGAGGGAGGGAGGGAGGGAGGGAGGGAGGGAGGAAGGAAGGAAGGAAGGAAGGAAGGAAGGGAAGAAAGGAAGGAAGAAAAGGAAGGAGGAAAGGAAGGAAGGAAGAAAAGGAAGGAAGGAAGGAAGGAAGGAAGGAAGGAAGGAAGGAAGGAAGGAAGGAAGGAAGGAAGGAAGGAAGGAAGGAAGGGAGGGAGGGAGGGAGGGAGGGAGGGAGGGAGGGAGGGAGGGAGGGAGGGAGGTGGAAGGGAGGGTAAAGGCTGGGGAGGACAGGAGGAAGGAAGGGAGAAGAGGGGGAAGAAAGAAGCCAGGCCTCACATGTGAAGCTCCAAGCTTGATCCCTGGAACCGCATGTGCCCCTGACTCCCACCCCAGCACTGCCAGGCCCCGGGGTCCCTAAGAATCCCTCTGGGTCCCACTGGGGAGGACCACATGAAAAATTGACTTTTCAAACTTTTGTCTTTTAAAACAGCTTCCTTTGATCAAGCGGGCCAGCAAGATGGTTCTCCAAGACAGGACAGTTTGTTGCTAATAAAGCTCTTTCATTTTCTTTTCCTTTTTGGGTCACACCTGGCGATGTTCAGGGGTTACTCCTGGCTCTGCACTCAGGAATTACTCCTGGCGGGGATGGGGGACCATATGGGATGCCGGGGATTAAACCCAGGTCAGGCCCATGCAAAGCAAACGCTTTACCTTGCTGTATGATCACTCGGTCCCATAACTCGACTTCTTGGCCCTTTAGGGATCACGTCCCTTGATGGGTCAACCCTCAAGCAGCCATGGGCCTTTGAGGTCACACTCAGCATATCCCCAAATCTAGGATTAATTTCCCAACATGTCAATCTGAGTGATGCTGCATTTGGACTCTGTCGGTCTGTCTCTCTGCGTGCTTTCTCCGCTCTCCCCTCCCACTCCTATGCCTCTGTTTATATTGCCCCTTCTTCCAGTTTTGCCACCCATTCACCCATTAACAACTGAACCCCTTAGGACCCAGACCTGGAATAGCACCCCTTTCTGGAGGGCTTTCCTGCCCTTCTTCTGGGCATGCAATGCGCCCACCCTCTTGGCTGAGCCAGGTGGCCCTCCGGTGCCCCCTCTGTCCCAGACCTCTCTCTTGCACCGCTGGCGTGTCTGCCCGGTGCGTGTCTGTGGGCTCTTTCAGAGGGTGACCTCCTTGCTCATGCACCTGGGCATTGTTTTCCAGCCCTGAAGCCCGCCTCCCCTCCCAGTCCTTAGCAGGACCCCCGGCTTCCTGCTGTGCATCAAAGCCAGCAGCCTCCAGAGATTTCTCAGCGCCTGAGACTGATGAAGAAAGCGCTTTGCAGGGCTCAGGGAAAGCTCCTTTAGAACCTGATCCCTCTCCCTCCCCAAGCCTCAGGCTCCCCCTGACACACACACACACACACACACACACACACACACACAAACACTCCTCTCTAGCCTCTCAGCCCCCAAGGCCCTGCTCATTGCGCTAGGGCTGGTCTCCTGTGCAAACAGGACTTCCCTTCCCCACGCTTATACATCTACCGGGGACGGTTTTATGTCTTCTCTGCTGAGTCCCATGGAAGAAGGAGCCGAGTTAGTCCCGTTCATTCCATCACCCCTAATGCCAGCCCATAATGGACACTCAACTACGTGACAGAGACGGGGAGGTCATGACATGACACCTTTTTAATCATCATCAGGCCATCTAGAAAGCCTAGAAAGAGGACCAAAGGGCCTAACCTGAGACAGAGAAAAGGACACCCCCTGCCAACTCTGACCCTGAGCCCAAACTGCTCAGAAGGAAATTCTTATTCCCAGGAAGGGTGTGGGGGCAAGCCAACGAGGGCTTCTAGGAGGACGTTTCCTGAGGGCTGCACTCTGGCCAGCTTTCCAGATGCCACCCGACAAAGTGCCATTTGCTGAGCCAGGAACGCTCTCTTAAGGGTGCCAGAAGGATCCACAGGGAGCCGGTGGCTGGAGGAGATAATGGGAGACAAGCCTGGGTAGAGGTGCTGGGGAATTAATTCACAGCACAAGGGCACTGGGATCCTCCCTGGCCCTGTGACAATAGGAAGGTGAAAAGTCACCGGTCCCCTGGGGGTGTCCCAGGACATTTGGTTCCAGGTAGGTGGGGCAGAGGCGGGACAGACACCGGGATGACAGGTGCCATCAGCTGATGACACAACCGCTTTTTTCCTTGAAGGGGTTCTTGTCCTCTGGGATGCCTCTGAGGAGAGGATCGTTTCCTGCTTGGGCCTCCACATACTCCTTGATTTCCTTTCCGGTCTTAGAAACCTGTGGGAAGGCAGGGCCAGAGCGAGAGTACAGTGGGGAAGGCGTTTGCCTTGCATACAGCTGACCTGGGTTGAATCCCCGGCACCCCATATGGTCCCCGAGTCCAGCAGGAGTGATTTCTGAGTGCAGAGCCAGGAGTAAGCCCTGAGCATCACCAGGTGTTCTCCCTTCTCTCCCCCACCCCCCGCCAAAAAAAAGCAAACTGAAAGAAACAAACAAATCTGTGGGAAAGTAAAAGAGGGAGAACCAGAGAGATAATTCCATAGCTGAGTTCCCGCTTAGCGTGCAGGAGTCCTCAGCTCCATCCCTTGCATCACGTGGCTCCCTTAGCACTGAGCCGGAAGCAACCCTGAGCAGAGATGAGTGTGGTCCAAGAAAACCAACCAAACCAAACAAAAAAAAGCCCAAAATTTAAAAAAGGAGAGCTCCAGCCCTTGCTTGTGGCTTCAGGTCCATTGAGAAAACACCGGGGCCTGGCAGGATGGGGAGAGAAAGTTAAAGGGGTCAGGGGTAAAGGTCGAGACCCCCGAGGATGACTTCCACTTGGGGACAGCCAGCTGGGACTGGGGTCCTTCCAGCTGCCCAAGGCTCTCGCCTCGGCACCTCCCAGAGTCTCCACCTCTTAGTTGACCCCCAGACCCCTCTGCTGTCCAGAGCCGAGCCCCCACCCACCAACCATTCCTCCCAGAAGTCCTTGAGGCCCCTGAGGAGAATGGCGAACGGGAGGGGGACTCACCGGCACTCTTGGGTTCCTCACTTCCTTCTTCAGCTGCTCCACCTCCATCTTCAGCAGCTCCTTTTCGCTGAGGTCCTGGGCCATCCTGGCCTGCAGAGACCTAGGCCTGCCAAGGGTTCCACAGCTGGGGCGGCAGTTTCCCTGGACACGCCCCCCTCAACCTCTACCCTCCTCCCTGTCAGGTCCCTCTGTCAGGGCGGTTATTCACTGTCGCCTGCCTGAGGTCTGGCCAGGGGCAGCCGCCTCGCCTCAGACAAGAGCCTGTCAGTGGAGGAAGAAGGAAGCAGGGCATGGAGTTGATCTCTGTGAGGAAGATTTGGGAAGCAAAGTTCTTCTTTTGCAGAAATACACAAAGAAAAATTTTTGGGGGGTACTGTTTCATGATACTTTTGCTTTATTTTCTTATTTTTTTAGTTAAAAAATTAATGCACCGTAATTTAGAATGTTATTCATAGTTGGGCTTTAAATATACAGTGTTTCAGCACTGATCCCATCACTAGTGGGAAATATATATTTTTTTAACTTTTTAATTGAATCACTGTGAGCTAGACCACTACAAAGCTGTTCACGACTGGATTTCAGTCATATACAGTGTTCCAACATCCATCCCTCCACCAGTGTACATTTCCCAGCACCAGTGTCCCCAGGTTCCGTCCCATCACCCCCACCCGAACCCCCCTGCCTGCCTCTATGGCTGGTGCTTAAACCTTCTTTCCTGACTCCAGGACCTGTCCTCAACTCCCTGGGGGGTTAAGAGAAGAGGTTCTGGAACTGCCACACTCCAGCATTTATTGCAGCCCTGCCACTTTCCTGTGGTGTGGACTTAGGCACGTCTCACAGCCTCTTTAAGTCATACTTTTCTCACCTACAAAATGGGTAAAATAGTGTCTGTGCATGTGTGTGTGTGTGTGTGTGTGTGTGTGTGTGGTGTTGTGTGTGCATATGTGTGTGCATGCTTGTGTGTATGTGTGTACATGTGTATATGCATGCTTGTGTGTGCATGTGTGTGCACGTGCCTGTGTGTGCATTGCCCAGGGTTGGAACCCAGGGACTTGTGCATGCAAGGCGGGCTTCTACCACTCAGTCACATCATCAGCCAACAGAATGTATTTTAGATGATCACTGCGCTGAGGACAGAATCCATAGCCAACATTGGCGACTCCGGCACCTCACCGTTCACCGGTTACTGAGAGTAGCAGCACCACCACGGGCTGTCCTAAAGGCCCGTCTCTTGCCGGATGCCTCACCTCACTGGTTCAAAGACTCGACCCCAGCCCAGGGCAACCTCAGCCCCTCACCTGCCAGAGAAGAACGCGCTTCAAATCACTCTCCCCGGCCCCGTGAAGATGGTGTTGGCGTCTCCCAGCTCCTCATCTGCTGGAAGTCTCTGGATGAAGCAGATGGTTGGGAAGCCCAAATCTTCGCAGCCTAAGCTGATCATAGGCTCAGGGTCCTAAGTCCATCCTCTGCCCCGAGTTACCAAACTCAGAATGCCACCAAAGCAGAGATACTGGGTGCGAGGCATCTGTCCTGCCCCCTGCTCCCTAGTGATCCCCTTGGCCTAGCGAAGCCCAACTGGTTCCTCTTGGCCAGTTCTCACCCTGTGGCCCTGTGTTCACGGCCCCTCCCCTCCCTGCAGCCTGGCGGGCCCCACTACTCCAGATGTCTTTGTGGCCCCAGATGTCTTTGTGGCCCCAGATGTCTTTGTGGCCCCGCCCCCTGGAGCCCTTTGACTTTACTGTCAGGGTTCTCCTTGCTCCACCCTTGTTCCTTCCCCCAGGAAAAATACCCTTCCTCTTCATGATGCTGGTCGGTAGAATTTACAACCCCCTGAACGCCTGTGCCCACATTTTGCTGCCTCCTCGGAAGCCCTGGAGTGGGTGTCCCCCATCGTCCCTGAGCACAGGGCTGACACACTGATCTTTCTCTGCTCGAGGGACCACAAAGGGGGCGATGCTGCTTCACAGACCCCCAGCTCCCGCTCTCCCAGGAAGGCTCATCCAGGAGCAGAACTGGGGCGTCAGTCTGCTCAGGCAGGAAGCCGGTGTTCTCCCCAGGATGGGCGGCAGGAGGGATGAGAAGGAAGGCCAAGGCCTAACTCCTCTTCCAAGATCCAGGTCCCCTGCTCTTAGTTCTGGGGCATCTAAGAATCTGAGCTCCCTCCGCCAGGTCCCCGCAGGGCCTCTGGTCCTGCTCGTGTCGGAAGCACAGCGCCTACCTCTTGAGACCTGCTCGCTGCTCCTTTCACCTCTGCGTCCGAAACCACCCGTGAGTCTGGAACCGGAACCTTCTCAGAGCCCGGTCCTTCCCATCGTCTGCTCTGAGTGCCTCCTGCTGCCCTGGGTCCGTTTCATCGCGCCCTCCTTCCATCGATGCTGGGAGCATGTCCGCCCGGTCTCGGGGCCACAGAAGCTTCCAGAGATGGGAGTGCGTTTCTCGTAGCTCTTCCTGTGTCCAGCCCGATTCCTCGGGCCATTGGGGGCGCTTTCCTATTGTTATGGCTCCACCGCCTGGGCCGGCTGACGGTGTCCATATCCTACCCGTCCACTCCCGTCCACTCCCATCCCTCGTCCCTCGGTGACTCATCCCTGTGTTTCCCAAGGAAGCCCCCACCCTCTGCCCTTTCCTCTCTTTCCCTGAGTGGAAAATCCATCCCCACCCCCCGGGCCAGGCCAGCCCCCTTCCTCCTCTTCTCCCACCCCCCACAACAATTTCCTCTCCAGGCCCAGAGAGCAATCACGGCCGCCAAACCTTGGCTTCCTCTGCCGGGAGGGATTGGGGGGCTGGGCCCCCAAAGGGGCCCCTGGCTTCCCCCTTCCTCCGAACAGGGAACAGAGAGGCGCGGGGCATCAGGACACACTTCCTCTTGCCCCGGAGTGGGCATGCCTGCTCAGAGCGAGCGCGCGGCTCTGGGTCTCTCCCTCAGAGGAAACCAGAAGCAGCCGGAGGAGGGAAGACCAGACGACCAATCGAGGGCCTCGGGTGGTGCAAAAGCCGCGGCTTCCCCGGGGAGCCGGCCCAGACCCAGGGGCCATGGCCGAGCTGCAGCAGCTGCAGGAGTTCGAGATCCCCACGGGCCGGGAGGCCCTGCGGGGCAACCACAGCGCCCTGCTGCGGGTGGCCGACTACTGTGAGGACAACTACGTCAAGGTAGGCACCCCTCCTGCCCCCCGTCCCCCACTCCTCACCCCTTCCGAGGGGCCAGAGGCCAGCCTCTATGACAGGTGCTTATCTGTCCACGCCTGCTTCAGGCCCGGCTCCCTGCTGGCCGGCTCGGGGTGACGTGTCAGATGGACGGTCCAACGTGTCAGATGGACGGTCCAACCTTTCCGTGGACTTGAGCTGGACCCGTGAGAGTAGAGACGCAGACAGACCAGGCTTCGGGCCTGGCACAGGGACAGGGGAGGGACCCAGGATGGCTGGGAGCCAATGACCAAGGTGGTGATGCTGTCCAACCACTGTCTCTGCTGTACAGGGGGCCAGGGGGTGCATTTCTGGATTAGGGGGACAGGGACCGAGGAAAGCTCCCTCCCCCCATCACTTCACTAACCCTCATGAGCACCTGGTGAGACAAGGGGCCTTCCGTCCTCTGTTGGAGGGGAGGAACGGCTGCAGGTGGGGGGGCACAGAGCATGGGAAGTGTAGGAGACGGGCCGTGGCCCCCGCCTCCTCTCTGACCTCTGGGCCCCCTGGTTGTTCATTTGCCCCCTAGCCCCTTATCTGCATGTGGGAAGAGCATAAAAAAGAAAGAGCATAAAAAACGGGTGCAGGTGCTTGTGGGGAAGCGGCAGGGACAGACAGGCCAGGTGCCTTCGGGCAGCCCTGGCTGGGGAGACACCCCCACTTTCACTCAGAGGTTGCGGTCCTGACAGGCTTGGACACCCTTGAAGGTCTCCAAGCAACTGGCAGGAACTGGATTTGAACCCCAAACTCTGGAAAGCCACCCCTCTCCCTCCGGGGCTAGAAATGCTACCCCCAGGGGCAGTTTCTGCCCGTGCAAATGAGAGAAACAGGAGTGGGCGGTGGCTCCGTGGCCGGCAGAGCCCTTGCCCTGGGTGTGATCCCCGGCACCACAGATATCGAGGGATCAACTTGTCCATCCATGGAAGAGACGGGATGTAACTCGGTCTCTTGGCGCTGAGAGGCATGTCCTGACCCCCGGCCCAGCCACCCGAGTCTTCCCATCCTCCAATGACTCGAGCACTTCAGCTGAGTCCTCATTTGTACATGCCGGGTTTGTCACTCCAATTTCCAGTCGGCCGCTCCTGCGTGTTGAGCAATCTCACAGACCCCGCGGCTGGTACACGCTCCTCTGTGGTGATCGCACAGGTTAAATGTGCAAATAGTGGACGGAAACATTCGGCCCGTGTCTGCCCCTGAAGAAGGGCAGGGGGGATGAGACTGATCGCTGTGAAGATGGTGATGATGGGGGCTGGGGGGATGATACCTGCGACCCTCCCTGGCACGGCATGTGGTGCCCCAAGCACTGCCAGGAGTGACCCCTGAGCACTCCCAGGGGTGGCCTCCCAACTAAGAATATATAAAAACAAATCAATGAGGAGGAGGATGAAGACCTCCCTCGTGGAGGGTGGCAGGCACTGCCAGCTCAGGAGCCTCTGCACGGCAGGGCGGCAGCCCCCAGCGCCCCGGGCAGAAGGAGCCTCCCCGCAGACCGGACACCTGGGGGCGGGCGTGCTGGTGGTGAGCGCTAGCAGCACTTGGGGGAACAGAGGTCTAAGCACTCGTGAGAACTTCTAAATAAGGCTTGGTTCCCACACTCGCCTCCCTCCCCACCCCACCCCCCTCACCCCAGGCAGGTGTCAGGAAACTCAGGGGGTGTGGGGGAGGGCAGGCTGGGGTCCCCAAGGTGCCCTCTGTCAGGGGCTGATTTGCATGAAGAGGAAGTGGTCGCCTTGGAATCCCTTGTCCCTCAGACTTCTTTTTGGGCTAAGACCAGAGTAAGGAGGGGGTCTAGGCTCTAGCCTGGCTCCTCCAGGCGCGAGCAGACACTTCCTGTTGGGGCTGACCACGCCACCTGTCCAGGGAGGCGGCAGCCCGGGAGAGGCAGTGACAAGCCCAGGTGGAGACCGAAACAGAAGAAGGTGCTTGGTGCTGGGTCCCTGTGGCCTCCCCCCTTTGAGAAAGATCTGGACCGACCTGCTTCCTCTCTGGTTTGAAGGGTCTGCAGTGGTTTCTGCCCCTTTTCACGGCTCTTGGTTACCTGTGCCGCTGAGATGCCCATTTCAGGCAAATGAGAGAAATGGGAGCGGGCTGCGGCTCCATGGCCGGCAGAGCCCTTGCCCGGCGTGTATGAAGACGTGGGTGTGATCCCCGGCACCACAGATAACAACAAAGAACAAGAACGAAATGTGGAGTGCATGCCAAATTCAATCAGCTTAATCACTGGCTGAACAAATAGCAATCCCCCTACATTCAGAGAGAAAAAGCAAAGAATGAATAGTACAACAGGTACAGCCAGCCTGCATGCGGGCACGGCACCACACAGCTGAGCGCTGCCAGGAGTGAGCCCGGAGTACAGCTGCGTGCGGCCCAACCCCCGTGAAACAAGCAAATAAGACTGAAACAGACAAAACACAAGAGCCTGCTCAATGGACTAGAGTAGAAACCTTACAAGCAGGGTCCTGGGTTCAATCCCTGAAACCCACGGTCTCCTGAGCACGTCTGGGTATGACCCCCAACCAAGACAACTGCTTTTATTTATTTATTTCCTTTTGGGGTCACACCTGGCGATGCACAGGGGTTACTCCTGACTCTGCACTCAGGAATTACTTCTGGTGGTGTTCGGGGACCATATAGGATGCTGGAAATTGAACCCGGGTCAGCTGTGTGCAAGGCAAATGCCCTACCTGCTGTGCTATGGCTCCAGCCCCAAGACAACTGCTTTTAAAGAAAGGAAGGATGAGTCCCTGAGGGAGGGCCACAGGGGTCTGTCCAGAGTTCTGGGCCTCTCCCCTGGCGCCCGCATGGTGAGGCTCCCTCGGAGGGCCCCGGGCTCTCAGCTTCCGGCTCCAACAGTGTCTGACCTGCTCTCCACTAAGAGGCCCCAAGGAGCGCCCAAGGCCCTGAGCAAGACTCCAGTGCGGCTCCCGGCCTGGCCGTGCACTGGCCTGCCTCCCTGCCCCCTGGGCCTGGCCCTGCCCCCATCCTGCCCCAGGAAGCCTCAGCCAAGAACACAGCCATGCAGGCCACCTGCTGGGAGGACCAGATGACTGGAGAGTGGCCCCCGCCCCCACACTCGGACCTGAGGCTGAGCAAAACCTCTTCTCCCTCTGCAGCTCTGGGTACCCCTCCACCACTGCCTGGCAGTGTGATTCTGGTCAGCCCTGGCACAGTGCCTGGCATGAGGAAGGAAGATGCCCAGCAAGTGTTTGGGTTCACATTCAAATCATTAATCAACTCACAAATACATATATATATATATATGTATATATTCATTGTTCACTGTCACTGTCATCCCGTTGCTCATCGATTGCTCGAGTGGGTGCCAGTAACATCTCCATTCGTCCCTGTCGCGTGCTAGTGTAGCCCAAAAGCGTCTGCTCACTCCAGGAACATGAAGAGCATGTTGTTACTGTTTTTTGGCATATCGAATACGTCTCGGGTAGCTTGCCAGGCTCTTCCGTATGGGTGGGATATCCTCAGTAGCTTGCCAGGCTCTCCAAGAGGGGAGGAGGCTTTGAGCTAATATAGTTGAGCCGGAGGTAGTTTGTGGGTGTGTCTCCCATATACTTAACTTTTGGCCCTTTAATTTCTTGGTGAACTTGGCCCCAAGTTGTTGGGTTCTGGCCAAAAGCGCAGCAGCAATTTTGGGGTTTCTGGAAGTCTGAAGGCACCATGAGACTGCTGATGCACTCGCCCCACAGGTACAGGTTGACCTACTGGTGGCACCATACCCACAATATGTATACACACACACACACACACACACATATATGTGTATATATATATATATATATACACATATATGTGTGTGTATGTGTGCGTGTGTGTTTAATTTGGATTGGGGGGTCACACCCAGCATGCTGGGGGTCTAGTCTCAGCTTCGTGCTGGAGGCTGCTCCTGGCTCAGTGCTCAGGAACCATGGGGGAGGGGGCCCTGGTAATCCCAACTGGGCCTCCCACATTCAAAGCATTCACTCCTGAACGTTGAGCGACCTCTCTAGCTCCCAGATGTATTTCCCCCCACTACTTTAAACATCCCTGGCAGTGTTCAGGGGCTGCTCCTATCTTGGTGTTCAGGGATCTGTCTTGGTAGTGCCTGAGGACCGTCTGGTGCTGGAACCTGGGCCTCCCCCACGTGAAGCTTGCTGGGCTCTCTCTGGCCCCCAAGTTCATATTTGCTGGCTGGTTTGCTTTTGATCCTCCCAAGTGGGGTGCAGGAGCTCCAGGGGGCTCACTGGCAGGTCTGGAATGTGAGGCTGCTCAGGCCCTGAGTGCCGGGAAGACCCAGGCCAGCACTGTGCCCGCCAGTGCTCGGGAGACCACGCGGTGCCAGAATCAAATCCAAGTTGGGCATATACCAAGCACGTGCCCTCGCCATTTATAGCATCTCCTCGCCCCCCAACTTTATATTTTTAAGTGTTGTCAGTATGTTGGGAGTTATTCTAGAGTAATAAGATGAACATGCTCCCTGCCCTTGTTGTGCTTATCTTTGTGTGTGAAGGGAAGCAGAGGGGGCGGCAGGGATGGATAATGAAACAAAGGGGTACAGAACTCCCGATAGGGCTAAGTACTAGGAAGAAAAGAGCATAGAGCAAGTTTCGATAGAACTGGACTGAATGGGGCTGGAGAGATAGCACAGCGGGTAGGGCGTTTGCCTTGCACGCGGCCGACCCGGGTTCAAATCCCAGCATCCCATATGGTCCCCTGAGCAGGGCCAGGGGTAATTCCTGAGTGCAGAGCCAGGAGTAACCCCTGTGCATCGCCAGGTGTGACCCAAAAAGCAAAAAAAAAAAAAGAACTGGACTGAAGTGGGCTGGGGAGGTCCCAGTAGGGGGCACTCAGGGGTGGGAGCATTCAGAGGTGGGAGCACTGCACTCAGAGGTGGGAGCACTCAGAGCTACAAGGTCTCTGAGAAGCTGAGACTTAATAATAGGCTTTTGGGGCCTGGAGGAGAAGCGCATCGGAGCACTGAGGCAGAAGTAGCCCCTCGGCACCGTGTGGATGAGCCCTCCCCCCTCAAATAAGGATTCCAGGGCCCGGGAGATGGCTCAGAAGGCTAGAGCACATAATTTGGCTGTGGGTGCTCTGGGTTTGGTCTCCAGCACTGCCAGGCGTGGGATCCTGAGCCTGAGCTGGGAATCGCCCCGAAACACCCCCATAGAAGCAGGATTCTGGAAAGAAGTGCAGCGAATGGCATGGTCCCGAGGTGGAAAGGATCTTAGCTTGATCTGGAACATTGCCCCTAGGCTTCTGTTGCAATGAAAAAAGTGGGAGTGGCCGGTAGGGGGTAAGGGTAGGAAGGAGGGTGGGGACTGAGGCAGCAGCAGGCTTCCGGGGCCGCAGATGCTGCAGTGAGAAATCTGGGTTTCTGGTTTTGATTTTTTTTTTCTTTTTGGGTCACACCCGGCGATGCACAGGGGTTACTCCTGGCTCTGCACTCAGGAACCACCCCTGGCCATGCTCAGGGGACCATACGGGATGCTGGGAATTGAACCCAAGTCAGCCCCATGCAAGGCAAACGCCCTACCCGCTGTGCTATCACTCCAGCCTCGAGAAATCTGGGTTTGATTCTCTGTGTCCTGGCAAACTACTGGAGGGATGAGTAAACACATGAAGTCAGTTCCCTCTGGGCCTCAGTTTCCTTGTCCATGAAATGGACACAATCATTGGTTCCCAAACACCAACCTGCTGACTGAAGCCAGAGACACACACAAGAGCCACCTGGGTTGCTGCTCCAGGTCCGACTCACAGCCGCCCCCCCACCCTATTCCCCAATAACCCAGTGGAAGTTCCACTAAGAGGGTCGGGATTGGGGGCCTGAGGTCGGTCAGCTGCTTTTGAACTTGGAGAATCCAGTGGGCATTACCTTCTCCTTACCCTTCTACCATTGTTTTTTTTTTTTTCTTTTTGGGTAACATCCGGCAATGCACAGGAGTCACTCCTGGCTCTGCACTCAGGAATTACCCCTGGCAGTGCTGGCGGACCATATGGGATGCTGGGAATCGAACCCGGGTTGACCGAGTGCAAGGCAAACACCCTACCCGCTGTGCTATCATTCCAGCCCCTCCCTCCTACCATTGACCCTTTAGCCTCCTTATATCCCCCTGCTCAGCCTGAACACTGGAGGAGGGGTCCCTTTCCTTCCAACGCCAAAGGGGGACCACTTCCTCCGAATCCACCCCCACCCCAGGGCTCCCTGGGAGGCACCGCTGAGGCCGGGCTATGTGTTTTGCAGGCTGCAGACAAGCGCAAGGCACTGGAGGAGACCATGGCCTTCACCACCCAGGCGCTGGCCAGCGTGGCCTACCAGGTGGGCAACCTGGCCGGGCACACGCTGCGCATGTTGGACCTGCAGGCGGCTGGCCTGCGGCAGGTGGAAGCCCGCGTGAGCACGCTGAGCCAGGTAAACAGGGCATGGAAGCTTCTGGACCAAGTTCCAAGTCTTTCCCATTTTCCTTAGTGCAAATGCCGTCCAGCTCTGAGGCTCAGAGTTTTTGCCCAGCCGCTGCCTCTTCAGTGTGCCAACCGAGTTGTACCAGGGAAGTTGGAAAGCAGGGCCGGGATGCGGCTCGATCTAAAGAGAGGGCCTGGGAAGACAGCGCAGTGGCTATGGCACTTGCCTTGCATGCGTCTGATCCCGAGTTACATCCCTGGTACCACCTATGGCCCCCTGAGCACAGGACCAGGGACAAACCCAGAGCCCTGCAGGGAATGGCTCAAACACTGAATACGAAAGCCCGTGCGTGAGTGGCAGGCAAGAGAACTGGGTTCAACCCCCAGCATCACAAAAGTGAAAAACGGAACACAAAAACACATTCAGGCTTGCAAGAGGGCTAAGGGACGGAGCACAATGTGTGTCCTAATGTGTGTGGGGGCCCTGAGTTCAATCCCAACCACTGCATGGCTCCCAACCACTGCCAGGTGGGGGCCCCTCAAAATAAATACTGAAAACTGGCTGGAACCTGTTTCCATTTAAACACAGGCAGTGACTCAATAACATGGACCCAACAGGGTTGCTTGGCAAGGTCATTTTTAGTCCCGAGGTGGGACTAAATTTTTAGTCCCAAGGTGCCACCCCACAGTGCTCCCCACCCTCTGAACACACACACACACACACACACACACACACACACCCTCCTCCTTCCTTCCTGGATCCTTGGCAGAGGAATGGCCCCACGAGTCACGTGTGCCGACCCCACACATCACCCATGTGCTTGCCACAGGCGTGTCCTTCCCTGTCACCCCAGCCTGGAGCCCTGCCCTGCCTAAGCTGGTGTTTTGATGGAGAACTCAAACATCCCCAGAGAAATTAATTCACTTCCCTCTCCCTGAAAATCCAGACTCAACCCCCAACCCCCCGCCTCCCAGTTTCCCTGGCTGCCCCCTGGCCAACCTGGTGCTCCAGTGCTTTCCCGGCAGCCCCAGCAATACTGTTTTCTCTTTTCCGTTGGTTCCCGCTCAGCTAATAATAACCCTCATTCTCTCCCACCAGGAAGTTGCTCCAAAGTGGCTCCATCCTTCCCTGGCTACCTTTTTTTTTTTTTTTTTTTTCCCAAATGTTATGTGTCCCTAGGGACAAAATTCTTTTTCTCTGAGCCTCACTCACAGTCTCCCCTGGTCCCTTGCCCCTCCCTCAAAGTCACGAACCTCTCTTCCCTGGAGGGGCAGCGGCCCCCATGGTCTCAAACCCTGTTTTGCAGATGGTGAACATACACAAGGACAAAGTGGCCCGCAGGGAGATCGGCACCTTAGCGATGGTCCAGCGGCTGCCCCCCGGCCAGAAAATCATCGCGCCTGAAAGCCTGCCTCCCCTCACACCTTACTACAGGAAACCCCTCAACTTTGGCTGCCTCGATGACATTGGCCATGGGATCAAGGTAGAAGAGCGGGACACCTCTTCTCTTCTTTCTCCCATGCTCACCCTTTTCCCCTTGTGGGTTCTTCCTCTCCTGGCCCTCAGTTCTCTTGTGTCACCTGCACGCAATCCCTTTCTTTGCTCACTCCCTAAGGTCCACCCTAAGTCCCTCTCCACCCCCAAGGAAACCTTAGAGGACTGCCTCCTCCCCACTTATTTTGGTTTGTTTTCTGTTTTGGAGCTTCAGCCAGCGGTGCTCAGGGCTTCCTCCTGGTTTTGCACGCAAGGATCACTCCTGCCTATGCTTGGGAGATCATGTGGGATACCAGGGATTGAACCCGGGTCAGCCTCAGGCAAATGCCCTACTGTTGTGCTATCACTCTATCCCCCTCCTCACTTTTGAAAAATCCTTCATGGCGGGGCTAGAGAGTTAAGACCTTGGGGGCTGGAGCGATAGTACAGCGAGTAGGGTGTTTGCCTTGCACGCAGCGGCAGCGGCCCTGGGTTCGATTCCCAGCATCCCATGTGGTCCCCTGAGGACCGCCAGGAGTAATTCCTGAGTGCAGAGCCAGGAGTAACCCCTGTGCATCGCCAGGTGTGACCCCAAAAAGCAAAAAAAAAAAAAAAAAAAAAAGCAAAAAAATAGTTAAGATCTTGCCTTGCATGCAGCTGACCCTGGTTCTATTCCCCACACCGCCCCACACATTGGTCCTGAGCCCCATCACAAGTGATCCCTGAGCACAGAGTCAAAAAATAAGTCTTGAGTACTATTTGGTAGTCTTGAGTACTTACCAAATGTGGTTCAATACCCACACCCACACCCACACAAACACACCCAAGGAAAGAAAAGAAAAGAAAAAAGAAAAGGAAAGAAAACAAGAGAAGAGAAAGAAAAGAAAAGAAAAGAAAAGTAGTCCCTTAAGGGCCAGAGATCCTGCTCAGCAGTAGAGCGGTTGCCTTGCTTGTGTTTAGTTTATGCCACACCCAGTTGTGCTCCCACACCCTGCAACTCTGCACTCAGGAATTACTCCTGGTGGTGCTCAGGGAACCGTATGGGATGCCGGGTGGGGACCAAACCCTGGTCAGCTATCTGCAAGATAAGCACCTTACCCACGGTCCCACCTCTCTGGCCCCTTGCCTTGCATGTATGAGGATCTGGTCTCCTCCCTGGCACCATATAAATGAGTGTCCTTCACAACCCACCCCCTACCCTGCCTAACTGACCCCTCCCAGAGATTGTGGCTGCTGAGCATAGCCTCCACGCACTAGCCCTCCCCCACCATGGGTGCTGGGTGTGTGCGAAGGAAGGGGAAGAGGGAGGGGAAAGGGTGTCGGGGTGCATGAGAACTTCTCCCCAGCCACATGAGAACAGCAACTTCCTCTGTCTGGAGGTTTGAGGTCAATGTACGGAGCAGTCACCCCGAGAAGCTGTTGCTTGGGAGAAGGGAGGTGATGCGGGCACTGGAAGGGGACAGGAGCAAGCGGGCATGACTAGCATGTCCCCCGCACCCCTTGGTCCAGCTCCTGAGAGGTGGGAGAAGATGGACACTCCCCTCTGGTCAGTTCCTGTCTCCGAACTTCCACAGTCCAGACCAGATGGAAGCCCCCCTCCCTCAGCGACCCCCAGTATCCTTGGCACTTCCTGCTTCAATCGCTGAGTCTCACCAGTGGTCAGCTATTCTCAACTTTCCCTGCAGGTCTAGCCTCAGTCCTTCAGACCCTTCGGTTAGCTCTAGGCAGGTTTCTCAGAGGGCGCCTCTCCCCTGCACCCATGGGGATTTGCGCTCACTGCTGGTGGGGCTGCACCCCAAGTCATTTGCACTCTAAGTCCTGCCCTGGGCTCCCCAAAGCCAGTTCCACAGGTGTGGAAAGGACCAGTGGGGCATCCCAAGGTGTTGACCAGTTTTACTTTCAGTTGGCGCTGGGGCTGAGGTCTCCTTTGTGCTTCAGCTCTGAGCGGGGCGGGGTGGGGTGGGGGTCCGAGGTGCCTGGGGAAAGGGGTGGGCCCTGCAGCCACAGAAGCAGAGGAAGTGGACGCCAGACGGTGTCTGCACTTCGAGGCTTCCGTGGGGCTGCGTACGCGGTGCCCAGAGCGAGGCTGTGCGCGAGAGCGGGTGGGGGAAGGGGCCCCGGACGTGGAAGTGGGAACTCGCAGCGTGCGCGCCCTCCCTCCCACTTCTCGCCTGCCCTTCCCCCGTCTACCCCGAGGGGACCCCGGCGGTGGTGATCCTGGGGTCCCCCATAGATGTCAGCCCCGTCCCCTGCTCCCCCCCTCTGCAGGATTTGAGCACGCAGCTGTCGCGGACCGGGACCCTGTCTCGTAAGAGCATCAAGGCGCCTGCCGCACCCGCCTCCGCCACGCTGGGGTGAGGCTTCGCGGCCAGCCCACCCCCACCATCCCATCGACCCCCCCTTCCCAACACTCACCTCCCCCAGCGCCCCGTGCCCGGCCCTGGACCTCTGCCTCACTACAGCCCCCACGCCCCCTTCTCTCCCCCCACCCAGGAGGGCGCCCCGAATCCCCGAGCGCGTGCAGGTCCCAGTGGTGCCCGACGGCAAACTCTCGGCCGCCTCCTCGGCCTCGTCCCTGACGTCCACCGGGTAAGCCCAGTCCCGGGTGCCGGTGTGGGGGCGGGGACGGGGTGCGGGGCTCCCAAGGACCCCGCTGAGCGCCGCTCCCTGGGCTCTCTCGCATCTCAGCAGCGCCGACGGCGGGGTCATCCCGGCCAGGGTCCAGGCGGCGCCTCCAGCTCCCCCGCTGCCCAGCGCCGAGGCCCCGCCGCCGCCGCCGCCGCCGCCACCGGCCCCCGCCTGCCCGCCGCCCGCCGCCCCGCCAGGTAGGAGCCGCGGTGACCGCAGGGGGGGGGTAGGCGGCAGACAGCTCGCGGACTTCCAAGCCCCGCTCCCACCTTCTCCTCTAACCGCCCCAAGAGGAGCTTTGAACAGGCCCCTGGGGCTGCGATGAGGTTAAGTGGCCGCGTCCCGGCTGGGGGGTCAGATCCTGAGCTCCTGCACTGCGCGGCCCGACTGCTCAACCGGGCGCCTGCGTGCTGGAGGCGGGGCGGGAGAGGACCGCGGGGCTGGAGAGAATCGCATTAAAGGTGGTGGTGATGGGGGGCTGCCCTGACACATTCACCGGGGGTGAGTGCAGGGGGTTCTTGGCGCCCTGCGGCAGCCCTTCCGCTCTCCCCTAGCCTTGGAACTACCCCCGCCTCTGGACCTGCCCCCACCCCCAGCCCTGGATGCTGACGGATTTGAGTCGCTGCCTCCACCCCCGCCAGGCTTTGAGAATGAAGAGCCCAGCTGGGTCCCAGAGTCATACTTGGAGAAAGGTACTTGGAATGGGGGGGCGCCCCCATTCCAGAAGCAGCCTCACCTGTTGGCCAACAGTCGCACCCCCCACCCCATTTCCTGATGAGTTGAGCAAACCAGAAACAAAACACTTCCTACTCGGTAGCCCCTACATCTCACACCCCCTCTCCTTCCGCCCTGCAGTGGTGACACTGTACCCATACACCCGTCAGAAGGACAACGAGCTCTCCTTCTCAGAGGGGACCGTCATCTGCATCACCCGCCGGTACTCTGATGGCTGGTGTGAGGGCGTCAGCTCAGAGGGGTCTGGATTCTTCCCTGGGAACTACGTGGAGCCCAGCTGCTGACTGCCCACCCGGGCTCTAGCCCCCCTCCAAAGCCAGCTCCAAAGCCAGAGCTGGCCCTGGCCTGCCCACCTCCCCACCCTTCCCCCACCTTGGTGGGGAGCAGCCCTTGGAGATGAAATATACCTACTGAAGGGACACTATGACAGGAAGAACTGGGACCCAACGAGCTTAGTCATCTCACTCACAGATGAGCCCAAGTTTCAGGTCAGAGGGGGCCTCCAGCTTTTGAAAGTGCCACTTTTGAGTTTGGGGGCCACACCTAGTGACCCTGACGGATCAAACCCAGACCTCCTGCATGCAAAGCCTGCTGTGCAGCCGAATGAGCTCCTCTCCAGCCCATGCCAACTTTGAATAAAATGGATGATCTGAGCGCCCTGCAGGGAGTCAGGGAAGGGAATTAGCCCCTCTTCCAGGCTGGGAGGGCTCCTCGCTCAAAACCTTCCTTCAGCGCCCTCTAGCTGCGCCCCAGACCCCTGGTAAGACTGAGCAGCCTGTGGCAGGGGGTCGGCTCAGTCTTGGCGCCTCAGCCAAGGCGCTTCTCCAGGAGTGGGGACTCGACATCACTTCCCGCCACCCCTCAGGTTGCGGCGCGGAGAGATCGCAGGCACCTCGTCCCCCTTCACCTCCTTTATAGCTCTTAAAACACCAAAGACGGAGGAGGGGCTTGGGTTGCGCTGGCTCTGCTTTAAAACATGGCTTTCTGTTCCATACGGGAGGAGGGGGTGCGGGGTGGGGGTGGGGGTGTGCCCAGCCGGCTGGAGTGACTTTGGTCAAGTGCCCGGTGGGTCTCGTGGTGCATAGACGAGGCTGGGGTGCGAGGAGACAGATGCGTTTGGGAGGCCGGTGGCTGGTGGGACCCAAGCCCGGCCATGTGCTACCTCCTTCCACCACCAGGAGGCGACGGCTCCCTCTGGCTTTTTCCTCTGGGGGTGCGGGAGGACGAGGGCAAGAAAGGGGGTATCCTAGGGGGAGGAACCTCGATAGGTGAAACGGGAGCTAGGCCTGGGGCCGTGGGCTGACAGCGTCGTCTCCATTTAGAGACCCGGGTTCTCTTGAGGCGGCGGCTGGGGTGGGGTGTTCTGCGGGGTGCGGTGAGAGCTGGGAGAGCCGCGCCCCCCCCTCTCCTGGGCGAGGGTGAGCCTCCCGCCCCAGCAGAGGACAGTTTTGGAAATAATGAGGCCTTTCCAGGACTGCGTCGGTGGGACCCGACCCAGGCGAGGGAGGGAGGGAGCCGAGCTGGGGTAACTGCATAGATAGGGGCTGCTCGGAACTCTCTCCTCCCTCTCCCTCCCCCTCCCCCACCCCCAAACGGACGAGCCCGGAATTCCTCAAGTACCGGGAGGGGCAGACCAAAGCGAAAAGGGAAAAGGGAGTCGTAAAACTAGGTTTGTCTTTCCCGATCGATATCCTCCACCCTCCACTCCGCCTCCGTCCGGGCTCGGGCGCCCCCCACCCAGCAGGCCGCCGGGTCCTCAGCTCGACTTCAGCACCTGTTGCAGATGCTGGCGCACGTCGGTGGCCGTCTCCCAGGGCACCACGTGGGCGCGGAAGGAGCTGGGCTCCGCCTTCTGCGCCTCCTGGATGAGGCGGTGCATGGGGTAGCCCCGGCGCGGGAAGGCCACGTCGCCGGCCGCCAGCAGCCCCATCGGGCAGAAGTCGTTGGCGCCGTCGCCCACGTAAAAGAGGCGCTCGAAGTGCACGCCGTCGTGGGCGCGCTCGCGCAGGTAGTCGCTGAGCACCTTGTGCTTGCACATGTTGGCGGGGCAGCGCGCGCAGCTGTGCGTGTGGAAGGGCCGCAGCGTCAGCAGCCCCCGCGCGTCGGGCCCCGACGGGTTGCTGAGGATGCGGCGGAACAGGCCGTGGTGGCCGGCGGCGCGCAGCGCGCTCTCCACGCCGAAGGTGTTGGCATCCGAGATGAGAATCACCTCGAAGCTCGAGCCCTGCTTGGCGACAAACTGCAGCAGGTCGCCCATGCCCGGCGTCAGGGGGATGGCCTCGTAGACGGCGCGCAGGTCCCGCGGCCGCACCCCCTGCTCGCCCAGGTACTTGAAGACGCGCTGCATGTACTCGTTATAGAAGCCTTCGCGGTACGTGGCGCGCAGGCTCTCGGGCAGCCGCTGGCCCGGCGCGACGCGCACGATCGAGTCGTCGCTGTTCTCGTCCACGATCGTCTCGTCGAAGTCGAAGGTGAGGAGGAAGCGCGGCGAGCCCTGCGCCGCCATCCCGCCGTCCTGGGAGCGGGGAGAGGACCAGGAGGAGGAGGAGGGGGCAAGCGAGAGGGGGCGCGGCGGGAGCCGGCCGGGGAGAGGCTGGTTAGCGGGCCAGAGGCGCTGGCGCTTCCAAGACCTGGGAAGGACCCAAGGCTGGTTAAGCCGGGAGGAGAACCGCGCCGCCCGCCGCCGCCGCCGCCCCAGCCGCCCCAGCCCTCGCAGGACAGTCCCCTGACCCCGAGCGCTTCCTGGGTGCCTGTTTCTGCTCTCCTCACCCTGGACCATGGAAGGGAGAGCGCAAAGCAGCAGCAGGAGCTGTTCCCCCAGGGATTACCCCTTGGGGGAGCCTGCCAGGGACCCTGGGACTGGTGGGGATGTGACAGAGCAGAGCCCGTGGCTGGCGCACCAGGGCGGGGGGAGGAGCCTGGCGTGCACAGTGGGTGCCAGGTCCTGAGATCTGGAGAGGGGGCTCCCACCACCCGTGGGGGGTTGGTGGTGGCCAACTGGTCTTTAGAGCATCATTAACCAGGTGAGTGCACCAGATGCAAGAGACCCAGGAAGGCTTCTGGAAGCTGCTTCCATCCAGATGGCACTGGACAGGGGTCCCGGGAGGGGCCAAGGTTGGAGGGCCCTGAGCTGACAGCTATCACTCATCACTTGCCAATTCCCCAGGAGGGTGTCAGTAGGTGGGGTTTCTGCCAGGGTCCGAAGCAGGCAGGCAGCAGAAGCAGAGGGACTTGGGAAGGAAGGAGCCTCCCACGCCAGGCTGCGACATACCTGGGAGACAGGTAAGGGAGAGGAGAGCGGTGTGACAGAAAAGGCAGAGGTGGGGGGAGGAAGAAAGGCAGGGAGGAGGGGGCCAGGAGGAAGTCAGACTGGGTGGGAAGGCAGGGAGACCAGCTGGATCCGGAGAGACAGTGCACTTGGGCCCTCTGGGGACAGCTGTAGGGCCAGTCATATAGAAGACTGGGGGGCCTGGGGGCGAGTGGGGGGGCACAGGAAAAGGCGAGCCAAGAAGATCGCAGGTGGTCACTGACAGAGCCGGGCAAGCAGCGTGACATCTCTGTCCTGTCTGTCACTAGTGCAAGCCACACTACCTTCCCTCCAGGCTTGCCCTACCACTCGGCTATTCCCTAATGCCCTCGCTGACACCCGGAAACCTTCAGTGCCCACCACGCCTGGCCAGACTGACCCAAGGTCCTGACGTCAGAGCGGGGATTGGAGCTGGACTGGGGGCATCCCTACCCCAACTGTCCCCTCCACCTCTGCTCTGGTCTCACAACACCCACCTGTGACCCAAGGACTCTGGAGTTGGGGGTGGGGGGGACTTCAGGACTCCTACCCCCGGGTGATGACAGCTTCTGGGGATGAGTGGGGCTCCGGAGAAAGGGTGGGAAAGCCTCCCAAGGGCTGGATGGGGCTCTTTCCCCCCATGGACAGACAGTGGGAGTGGGGCCAAAGCTTCACCCCGAGGGACCTCTGGAGGAACCCACTTACCCTAGACAGGCACCGCATGCTGGCAACTGGAAAACACCCGCTCATCACGGCGCATCACCCGGCACCACCTAGAGGGCCCTCTTGCCTGCAGTCGTCGTCCTGAGTGCCTGACAACCACACAAGGGCCACTGAAGGAGGCCCCCGGCAGCTGGCCTCAGCGCCTCCCCCTAACGCCCACCGGGCTCCATCCTCACTGCTGAGAACCACTCCAGGCTCAGGAAAGACCACCCCGGAGTAGGCAGGGCACTGGCTGACCACAGGCCCTTGCCATGGGCATCCTGACCCCCAGCCCTGGGGCCATCACAGGTGAACTGCTGAAGGCCCAGGGCGACACGCAGACTTGCTCAACAGCCAGCACTCAGGGGCAGGAAAGCTCTCGGGGTCCACTCCCAGGCTGGTTTCTCTGGCGCTGCGCCTTTCATGACACGCTACCCCACAGCTCACAAACCACCTGCGTGCATGGTCACTCACCGCCGGGCACTGTGAGCACAGCATAGGGGTAGGGCCCTGGGAGGTCAGTCACTTGCCCCAGGCTGTTGTGCTGTGCTGCGAGGCAGAAAACTGGTTCCTGAGTGCCAGGGACACAGCCTTGCCTCCCCTGGGCACTCTAAAGATAGGGGCCAAGGACGAGCTGCAGCTGGGGGGGTGGGGTGCATGGGTGTTTCCGGACAGTGCCCCCAGCCCAGGACTGGAGGCCAGCTGGAACAGGACTTTGCTACAGAGCTTCTAGAGCGTCAGGATGTGACTTTGTGGGACCTTCACCGCGACAGCTACAAGGACTCCACTCCACTCCACTCCACCCTGAGGTGGAACGAGCCATCAGAGGTGGCTGGGACAGCTGGGGACAGATACCAAGTCCCAGGGTTGGACAGCTCAGAGAGCAAAGGTCTGGCTAGCTTCTGCCCTCTGGTGGTGACAAAGGGTGACACAGGAAACCCCTGCCTTTGTCAAGGTGACACTCTCCAGACCATCCCGGGACAGCAGGGAGAGTCTGCTGTCCCCAAGGAAGAGTCTGGGTCATTCCAGGGGCAGGACACGGCCGGAGGGAGTGTGGGGGTCTTTGGCTGTGTCATCATCCTGAGGCCGCCACCTTTCCCCACTCCCTGACCACAATAAACCCTTCCCCAGAAAGGCCTTGGGGCTCGGCCTTTTCCAGAACTTTTGGTGGTGGAGTTGAGAAGGGGTAATGGGGGCAAAGCCAAATGAGGAGGGTGAGATGGGGGCAGAAAGGGGGAGCAGGGGAGGAGGGATGGGGAGGAGGTGGCAATAGCAGGGAGGCTGGGAAAGGCGGTGGGGGAGGGGGTGGAGGGTTGTCCCCATGCCCTCACGGGTGGGAGCTACACCTTCCAGTATCCCGGCTGATATCACGTTATCTGCCCAGGGCCGGGTGAGCTGGAGGAGAAAGGTCAGGGATGCCACTCCCGCTGTGAAAGCAAACACGGACAGAGCCGCACGTCCACGGGCACCGGACAGGCCAGGAGCGGACAGACAGCGGGAGTCCAGTAGCCACTGCTCCGCCTGATGACTCCGGCACCCAGTAGAACATTCACTTGCTTTTCAATCCTGCTCAACACTTCTCACGTCTCATAGTCGAAGACTAGTTACTTTCTTCCCTCCCCGCCTAATAATAGCATTTGAGGACATCAAACATGTATTGTTTGGTGAGTTGCCCAATTCTTTTTGTCCCTAGAGAAGAAAGCCCAAGTGTCCTGGGGTTCTTTGCCCTTACACTGAAAGGGCCAGCCTGGGACACTCCACACATATATATATACCTCCCACTCTGCACGATCCCCCCAACCCCCGTAGCCAGAGCACCCCCAGAGCCCCCATGGAACCTGTTCTAAAAGTCTACTCACCTCTGAGCCTTCTGCGGTCAGAGCCTTCCGTGGAGCCCAGAGCCTGTGGGAGAAGAGGGAACGGGGTGCCTGAGTTTCTGCAGGCTGGAAGTGAGCAGGCTTCTTCAGCACGGCAGGAGCCTGCGTGCTAGCTCCAGCCCACGGGGGACCCACCTCCCCAAATCACACTCCTCTCTGTTCCCTTTCCCGCCCTCCTGTCTGCGCCAGGGTTCTCTTCTAACATCTTGGGGATGTGGCACCTTCAGGGAAGTAGGAAGCGTTTGGGTGTAGACTGTCTTGTTTTGGTTTCTGAGCCACACCTGGCAGTGCTTGGGGCTTACTCCTGGCTCAGTGCCAGGACCGGCAGTGCACTCAGGGTGCCGGGAATCGAACCTGGGTTGGCAGCATGCAAGGCAAAGCACTCTGCCTGCGGAACATTCTCTCCGGCCCCTTGGGCATAGGCCTTCTTCAAGGATGGATGCGCACAGATGACAGTTTGGGGACAGTTTCTGACAGGAAATATGCAGGATGGGGGTGGAAGTTGGGGATGATCTCAGCGAAATCACAGTATCAGACCCAGACCAGGTCTCTTTCTGTCAGTCACTGGCGATCAGCTTTAACCCACCCCCAAGCTGCAAAGCTCCCTTTCCCCCCCCAAAAAAAAAATGCTCCATGGTCCTCATTGCCAGCAGCAAATAGGAAAAGCAGGTCCAGAAAGGTCAAGCTAACATGATAGGGTCACACAGCACCCAGTCGGGATTAGTGTTTAGGGGTCTCTGGTGTCCCTGGGAAAATCAGAGCCAGAACTTTCCCTGTCGCTTTGGAGACCCCTTTGGACTCGGAAGACCTGGGCACCTCGGGAAGCCACCGGGCGCCCTCTTTGGGCCGGCTCTGCTGGGGTGGACGGGCTGGGTTGGGGATCCTCGCTGGGCAGGGAGGTGGCAGCTGCCGGTGAAGTGGGGGGAGAGATATTTTTAGAGGTGGCTGGAAAGCAGGCACTCTGGCACACCCCCAGCTGGCGGGTGCTTCCCAATGCGGGGCGGGGGGTGGGGTGGGGGTGCGCAGTTCGGGGAGTCGAGAAGGACTCGTGGGTGGAGGGGAGCAGGGGGCCTCGGTCGCTTCTCTTTACCTGAATCCCGGACGGAGGGCTACCCGGGCACCGCGTCCGTGGGGCAGCAGCAGGGGACTCACTCCTCCGCTCCGGGGACTCCCCCACCGGCACCGCGCGCGAAGGAGCGCGCTCCAACTCCACGCGGCCCCCACCCCACATTGGGACCCCTGGTCCTCCCCTTCCTCCGGGTGCCCTGGAACTCACGGAGAGAGCGGCGGCGGCAGAGGTCTATCCCGGCCGAGTTTGGAACGCAAAGAGTGGGGAGAGGGGCTGGCTGAGGTATTTGGGCGCAGGATGGAGCAAGGGGTGCTTACGGGAATTGGAGGGGACGCGGTGTCTTGTCCGCCCCCGGATTTCTGGGCTCCAGCTCACGAATACGTCCAGTGCCGAGGGGCCTCGGATGATGTGCGTCTGGCCCGTCCCCTCCACCTGCCCCCATCCCCCCCGGGCTGCCGCCGCGTCCCCTTTAAATGCCCGGGAGCCGGAGCCCGAGCCGCGGCTGGCGCTGCGGCTGCCGCAGCACCCGGGCCCACCGCAGTCTCCGCACGTCACAAGCGGCCGGCCAATCAGCGCGGCGCCGGCGCACATCAAAGGGGCGGGCCGCCCGCAGGCCACGCCTCCCGGCTGCTGCCCCGGAGGCTCGGGCGGAGCGCGCGAGGGTGGGCTCGGGCCCGGGGGGCGAGAGGGTCGGGACTCGGCTCAGCCCTCGGGCGGACGTGGCGGGGACGCCCCCTCCTTGCGGCCAAGGGTCTCCACGGGAGTCCCCGCCCGCCCGCCCGCCCACAAGTGCGGGCGCCGAGCACTTTCTCAAGTGCCTTCTGCCGGCGGGGCTCGGTCCCGCAGCTTTGCAGAGATGCGCCCCACCTCCGGCCCTGAAGTTCTTCGCTCCGAGCCCGGGGGTCGGCCCCGCAGAGCCAGCCCGGGAAGGGCAGTCCCTCTGTTCCTCTCCCCCGTGAGCGTAGCTAGGTGCCCTGTGCCCTCCAGGCGGAGTCCCTGCGCCCCGCCCCGGCCCTTGGGGACCCTTCCCGGGTTACTGGTTTTGTAACCTGTGAAGGATCGCCGAGAGAGGGAGGGCGTCTCCCACACCCCTGTTCGGTCAACACCGAGCTGGGGGACAGGACCGTTTGCCCCTTTGCAAGCGGGGCTGTATTGAAGAACCTCCTTTCTCGGCTTCCTCGGAGCTCGTTCCGGGACACACGTCCGTCCCTGTCCCCTCCTGTCCTGGAGGTGAGGAGGGAGGTGACTGACCCCTACTTACTAGAACGTACTAAGAACTGAGCATTGCACGGGACCCTTTACCAAGGCTAAGTGTGCACAACACTCAGGAGAACTTGGGCAAAGTTCAACCCTAGGCACCCATGACTCATGGGGGTCACAATAGGGCTGTGTGTGAGGGGGAGGGGGGCGCAGGTAAGCACACCCCCGCCCCCAGGCTTGGGTCTAACTTAGATGCTTCCTAAATCTCTCCGCTGCTCCTTTCCTTGAAAAATGCCAACCAGTGCAGTGTTTGGGCATAATCTGGCAGAGGCGTGTTCCAGGAAGGAGGGAAGATGAGAGGGTTCAGCCAGGAATGACCCGGAGTCTCAGGGTGAGGGTGTCTTCATGTAACAGGACACGTGGGTGCCACGCTTCCCCATCGACAAAGGGGACCCTTTCAAGCTGCAAACCTGCTCTTTGCAGCGCTGTCTGTAACTCCCCAAGCCCCAGCTCCTTAAGCAAGCTGCCACTCGGCTTCCTCCTTCCTCTCCTGTCTCCAGGGCTCCCCCCACCCCTTCCCCCGAACGCCACCCGCGGAGCCAGAATCCAGCACAACTCTTGTCTGGGACAGCTGCTGAGACTCCTGGTCTTGCTATCTGCAGACTGAACTTGCGTGCATCTCAGGTGGCCCGGCTCTCTGCACTTTGTAGGTGCCTGTTCATGGACTCCCCAGCACCCCATGAATCGGGGGAAGTTGTTCAGTTGGCTTTGGGAAATGAGGGCAAAGAGTAGATCTGGTCCTGGGCCAGCCAGCTGGCAAGAGGAAGAGCTGGGTTTTCAACCTGGTCACACCGGCCCCCTCCCCCCCCCCACCCCCGAGTCTGCCCCGAGTCTGCTGGGAGCTCCATGCATGTGGGGAGTTTGTCTGATTCATAGACACCCTGGTACACAGTAAATCTTAAACTCCCTGGGCCACTGTTGGGGCAGACAAACCCTCTCCAGTCAATATGAAGGCTCCATTTGGTCCCCTTGTTTGAATTATTTTATTGTGCCTGAATTAAACCCAGGGCCTCTCAGTTTAATTAAACCACTGAGCCCTAGGTCTCATTTAATCTTCACACAAATAGATTCCATATCACCCTCCCTACCACAAACTCCCACCCCGTTAAACTACTGGGAAATGAAGATCAATTTGCCTAAATGTCCCCCACCCCCATGCCCAGGATTCAAATCTTAATCTTTTGCTTTTTGCTTGGGTTTTGGGTCACACCCAGCAGTGCTCAAGGGTGACTCCTGGCTCTGCCCTCAGGAATTATTCCTGGTGGTGCTCAAGGGGCCATCTTGGGTGCTGGGGATGTTCTCTCCAGTCCCAAATCCTGATCCTTTGCAGCAACTTGTAACCCCTACAACTTTGTAACAATTCAGTGGTGGGTTAGGAGAGGGGTCCACAGTTACTTTTCTGCCTAAAACTTGTTTTCCCAAATCTGCTTTCCAGCAAGGCATGCCGTCACTTCCTGCCCTGAACCTCATATCCCACGCCCCACTGCAAAACGCCTTCACGGAGAAAGGTAGGACACGTAGTTCTTCCTAAGTGACTCACTTCAGGACACAACCCTTACACTCTAAACTTTCCTCTGTAGGTGCTGGGGAGAGAGTACAGCTGCTAACGTGCTTGCCTCGCCTGTGCCTAACCCCAGTTATATCCTCAGCATCACTGAGGTCCCCCAACACCTCCAGGAGTGATCCCTGAGCACAGAGCCAGAAATAAGTCCTGAGCACCACACCCCTGAAAATAATAATTAAAAATAAAATACAGGGGGCCGGAGCGATAGCACAGCGGGTAGGGCGTTTGCCTTGCACGTGGCCGACCCGGGTTCGATCCCCGGCATCCCATATGGTCCCCCAAGCACTGCCAGGAGCAATTCCTGAGTGCAAAGCCAGGAGTAACCCCTGAGCATCGCTGGGTGTCACCCAAAAAAAAGCAGAAACAAAATACATACTTTCGCCTCTCAAAGTACCAGTGAGCAAGCAAGTTGAAATGAACTGGAAGAAAAGAAAGAAGAAAAGTGTCTGCTATAGAGGCAGGCTGGGGGTGGGGGGTGATGGGAGGGAAACTGGTCACTGGTGGTGGGAAAGGGACACTGGTGGAGGGATGGGATATGCATGACTGAGACCTGATCAGGCACAGCTTTTCAACTCACAGTGACTCAATTTTAAAAAAATGAATTGGAGAGTAGGGCAATAATCCCAAAGCTGGCCAGAGTGCATGCCTTGCACATGGGAGGCTTGGGTTTGATTCCTGGCACCCATAGCTTACTGCCCAATCTCCCCAGCACCGTGAGGAGTGGCCTCTGAGCATTTTAGGTTGTGTCTCCCCCATTTAAAAAAAAAAAGTGGAATAAAACTTCATCCAACCCCAGGAACAAAACCTCACCAGGAGCCACAGGACTTCCTCCTCCTGCGCAAGGCTTATCTTGGGACTTGGGCCAATGATCCGGCAGAGGAAAAGTGGAGATTATAGTCATCCTTGACGACAGGGACAGGTCCCAAGTGAGCCCTGACTCAGGTGCCCCGCATGAACCTTTGTAGGGCCCACTTGAGAGTGGAGCGATTAAAAAAAAAAAAATGGCTGGAACAATAGAACAGCAGGTAGGGCGTCTGCCTTGCATGCAGCTGACCCAGGTTCAATTTCCAGCATCCCATATGGTCCCCTGAGCACCGCCAGGACTAACTCCTGAGTGCAGAGCCAGGAGTAACTCCTGAGCATCGCCAGATGTGAGCCCCCAAAAAAACCTTTTTTTTTTTTTTTTACATTTTTTTTTTTATTGAGTCACCATGTGGAAAGTTACAAAGTTTTCAGGTTTAAATCTCAGTTATAGGGGCTGGAGCGATAGCACAGCGGGTAGGGCGTTTGCCTTGCACGTGGCCGACCCGGGTTCGATCCCCGGCATCCCATATGGTCCCCCAAGCACCGCCAGGAGTAATTCCTGAGTGAAGAGCCAGGAGTAACCCCTGAGCATCGCTGGGTATGACCCAAAAAGCAAAATAAATAAATAAATAAATAAATCTCAGTTATACAATGCTCGAATACCCATCCCTTCACCAGTGCACATATTCCACCACCAAGAATCCCAGTATAGCTCCACCCCACACCCCCACACCCCTAACCCCCCCACGCCCCTAGCCCCCCCACCCTTAGTCCCCCGCTCCCCGCCTGTGTAACTAATAAATTTCACTTTACTTTCATTTTGATTGCATACAATATTTCAACAAAACTCACTATTATTGTTTGGAGAGTCTCTCCCCTAAAGTCAGGCCTGCTGAAAAGGAAGCATTAGATAATTTGTATTCCATTGCTGAGGATGAAGAGGTATGAGGTCGAGTGACCCCACTTAGCGGCCTCTCGGTAAAAAAAACTTTTTTTTTTAAAGAGTAGAACTCTTGCCCAAGATTTTTTTTTTTTGCTTTTTGGGTCACACCCCAGCGATGCTCAGGGGTTACTCCTGGCTTTGCACTCAGGAATTACTCCTGGCGGTGCTTGGGGGACCATATGGGATGCCGGGGATCGAACCCGGGTCGGCCGCGTGCAAGGCAAACGCCCTACCCGCTGTGCTATCGCTCCGGCCCCTCTTTTCTTTTTTAAATTTGAGGAGTCAGAGCTCTTTATTTATTTATTTACTTACTTATTTTTTCAAGTCACAGATGGCAATGCTCAGGGCTTACTCCTGGCTCTTTATTCAGGAATTATTTCTGACGGTGCTCAGGGGACCATATGGGATGCCGGGGATCGAACTCAGATCAGCTGTGTGCGAGGAAAATAGCCTCCCCCAAGATTTCTATGTTAGCTCCTGATGGCCAGGAGGCGTGGATAAGAGGCCCAGGGGACAGGAGGGTATAAAGGCAGGAGGACTGGAGACCCAGAGCACAGCAACACTTCTGGTCGGCAGGAGAAGCAACAGCAAGAGCACTGGGCAGTAGAGGGCTTCAGGTCCTGGCCATGTGCTCTCCCTGGGCACTGATGGACTACAGCACAGTGCCCACAGGAAGTCTGGCAAGTAGGTTCCAGTATCTCACTTTTGACAAAGAGAGCATTAAGAGCTTGGTGAGGGCCAGAGCTATAGCACGGTGGGTAGGTGCTGCATACATACATAGGTGCTTGCCTTGCATCTGGCCGACCCAGGTTCCATCCCCGGCACTCCATATGGTCCCCGAGCACCACTAGGCATCACCCCTGAGAACAGAGCCAGAAGTTAGCCCTGAGCACCAGCAGGTGTGGCCCCCCAAACAAACAAAAAAACAATGGCTCAAGGCCCAGGCAGGTGCTAGTCAGAGCAAAGGCTACAGTCTGACTTCAGGGCCTGCGGGCTGGACCAGTGAGCCCTTGGGGGTCCTGCTCTGCAAGAACTCTGTCAGAAACTCTCCGGACATGGTGCAAGGTTTAGGGGCCAGCAAGCCGCTTTTCAGGTCTCTCTTCTCCTACCTAGAGCGGGGCTGCTTCACACCTCTCTTCTCATAACCTCTGTGCACCCCCCAAAATGCAGCATGGGCCGGCACTGACAGGGATCCCTCAGATTCATGAGGGACTGCATTTTGAATTAATTTTGGGCGGTTGCACTGTTCAGTGACCTTTCGCTGTTGCCACATTTTTTTACTGCCTACGTGGTCAGATGCTTGACCCCATATGGGGCCACAAACCACACAAGAAGGCTAAGGAGGAGTCCATGGAAGGGTCAGAGATGGTGCCGCAGCGGGGCACTGACCCTGCAAGCAGCTGACCCAGATTCAATCCCCAGCACCATATAGTAACCGCCCCCCCGCCCCCCTACCCCCCGCAATAGAAAAGGTATAAGCCTTGAGTAGTGTGGGGTTTGATGACTCTAGGAGCTAGAGAGATAGTAGTGGGTAGGGCAGTAGGACTTTTCCTCCTCTTCCTCCTCCTCTTCTTCCTCTTCCCCTTCCTCCTCTTCCTCCTCCTCCTCCTCCTCCTCCTCTTCCTCCTCTTCCTCCTCTTCCTCCTCTCCTTCCTTCTCCTCCTCCCCCTTCTTTTCCTTTCTTCTCCTTTGTTTTCTTTTTTGGGTAGGGCATTTTTCTTGCACATAGCCAACCCGTGTTCAATCCCTGGCACCCCCATATGATTCACCCCAAGCCCACCAGGATTGATTCCTGAGCACAGACCCAGGAGTAAGCCCAGAGCGCTGTTCAGGTGAGACCTTAAAAGCCCCCTTCCCTCACCTGCCCAAAATAAAGCAGCACTTGAAGAGGTGGGACAGCGCTCTATTCTTTTATTTTTTCAGAAACTGGCAATTGGACCCTGAATGTGGTAGAGGGACAGGATGGGGTGGTGGGGGAAACACTTTCCTTGCTTACACAAGGATACTTGCTTACATTAGGGTACTGCACCCCCTAATGCTGACTGCGATCCTCAGCACCGGCAGTCCAGCCTGCAGTGACCGGCTGTGGACTCGATCCTCAATGCGCACTGCTGGACGCACGTGCCTTCATCCCAGTCTGCCGCCTCCAGTCGAATAGCAGTAAATGCAGTAAAAGACCAGACACCCAGAAATCCCTATGGTTCCCCCCCCCCCCCCCGTCTTCAGAAGCAGTCTGCGTCTCCTTCCCTGTCTCCTCAGGAAGAGTAGAAGTAGAGTTCACGGCTGGAGACACAGATGGTACAGATGCAAGTTCAGGTCCTTGCCTTGCGTTTGCATTTGACCACTGACCCCATTTGATCCCTGTCTGCATATGGTCCCCCAGCTCTGCCAGGAGTGCCCCTGAGCACAGAGCCAGGAGTAGTCCCCTTCCCCCAAGCACCGCTGAGTATGGTACAACTCCCCCCCCCACTTAAGAGAACCAGAGCTCAGCATGACCCCCACACACCCACCCCTGGACTTAGGGGGATGGTTCTTATAAGCACAGACGCTCCCAGCTTGCAGCCATAAAGCTCGTGGAGCGAGCACCTGGCTGGAGGCTGAGGACAGCTCTGAGCACTGTTGTGGGCACTAGGCGAGCTGAGTCCTGCTGTCCAGATCTACCACAAGTCTTGGCTCTGGGAAAGCTGACTGGATCTGGTGAGTGAAGGTTCTGGAAGTGGCTGGAAAGATCCCAGGCACTGCGTGGTCCCAGAGCACTGCTGGGAGCTATCCAGGTCAGAGCTGGGAGCAGGCCTTGAACATGGTTGGGTGTAGCCCAAAACACAAACAGCAGCTCAGGGAGAAGCACAAACTTCTACCCCCTCCTGGCAGCACTCCGGGCCAGATCACGCTGACAGTCATTTTGCAATGGCAGCCGTGGCACCAGCTGCCAGAGGAAGAGTCTCTCAGCTTCTCTTCAAACTGATGATATGCATGCCAGTACTTTTGAAATAATAAACAGGGGCCAATACAGCCATCAGTGCCGAGGGCCCAGGGCTGCTCCTGGCAGTCTGGCCGAGCTCAGGCCCTGCCGGCCCTGGGGTCACCCAGCATATGGCACAGTTGTGCTCAGAGGCCCCTGGGCCACGCGGTGCCGGAGACAGAGCCCAGCCCTCCAACGTGCCAGCCACGTACCCCGCCACGCGAGTTCTCTCCCCTGCCTCCCTTTTCCCACCTGGAGATCTCTCCCGTTCCATTGGAAGGCACAGTTGTGCCATCAAAAGGGGTCCCCCTGTCGGGATTTGAGGACAATCTGTCCATCACTGAACACAGGCCCAGGACACACAACGGCAGGGCGGGTACGGGGCGTGTGCTGACACTAGATCCTCACCCTGCTGCTTGAGCCACGGGCCTGTCGCCCTCGCCCTCGGCAACATTTCTTGGGAGGCAGCGGGATTTGGGCCTCACCCTGCCTAGGGCCTCCGCCTGACTCTGTGCTCGGGGATCCCTCCTGCCGAGGCTTGGGGTAGGGACGTATGGGTATTGGGGATCAAACTGAGTCCACTGCATTCAAGGCAAGTGTCTTCACCCCTGTACTGTCTCCAGCCTGACATTTCCCCTCCCCACTTTTTTTTTTTTCCCAATAGGGACCTCCCGGGCTGGAGCGACAGCACAGCGTGTAGGGCGTTTGCCTTGCATGCGGCAGACCCGGATTTGATCTCTGGCATCCCATATCATCCCCCAGCACCGCCAGGAGTAATTCCTGAGTGCAGAGCCAGTGTGATCCCGAAAGAAAAACAAATAAATAAATAGGAACCTGCCCAGGGGTGCTTGTGGACCCAGGACCACTCTCGGCAGTGCCCAACCCGGCTTCCCAGGTCCTGTGTGCTGTGTGCCCACCTTCTGGGCAGTGCTCAAGAGCCATGTGGTACCAGACCTGGTGCAAGGGAGGTGTGAGCTTTACCCCTTCACGTTTTATCCCATTCCAGAGTTGCATTCTTACTCAGTATTCCACGGGGAGTTGCCTTCCAAGGCTGCGAGTCAGCGCCCCGCCCCTGTCCTCGGGAGAGTCTAGTGATTCCCAGGTCCAAGGCTCAGTTCTCCCAAGCGGTGTGTGCGGCTCCTGCTCTCCATCTTCCTCCAGGACAGGCTTTGCACGTTCCTGCTTCCACTCACTCCGTCCCTGCTGATCGCACCGGGTGATGGGACTTTGCACGAGACCCAGACCCTGCTGATGAGCCCCTGAGCAGCCAGAAGGCCTTCCTGAAGAGTGTCAGGATTTGGAGAGACTGTACAGGGGTTAAGTCTCATGCCTTGCACGCAGCTGACCCCAGTTCGATTCCTAGCACCACCGAGAGTCAGCCCTGAGCAGCACCATGGGTGGCCCCCAAACAAAACAAGCCAACAAGCACAGAGCACTAAGCCTAATTACTAAAAGCATGTCTGAGAAGGGGTACCTGTGTCACTGTGGCCACCACCTCAGCAGGTGAGGAGCCTGTGGGATGGGGGGGCACGCATCCCAAAGCGCCCCGTCCACACCCCTCTCTCCCCTGTCCCACCCCCGCCTGTTCTCAGCTGTCTCTGCTGGCTGGCTGTCCTCACATCTGTGCTCTCCCTCCCCCTCCGAAGCCCGGAGACACCCCAAACAGCTCCGCCACCCACATCTTTCCCTCCCTGTCCTCCCCTTCACAGCCGCCGCTGCCTACCCTGACATGGCCTGCGGAGCCATGTGCCTGGGAGCAGCCAGGGGGCGAACCACGCACAAGAGACCCCCCACCCCCACCCCTGTCTGCTTCCCAGTACTGTGGCCCATTAGGGGAGGTGGGGAAAGCAGCTGCCCTGAGCCGGAAACCCACCAGAGCTGACCCAGTTACACTCTCTGATGGCACTCAGATTCAAAGACCAGAAGGCAGTCCCTTCAGTCCCTTGATCTCGCAAAGGCCACATTCAAGAGGACAGGCACTTTCATGTCTGCCCCTGGTGTCCCCAGTCACCTCTCCTCTGGAAGCTCCCCCTTGGTCTCTGCTCTCACCACATCAGCCTGTCACATTCCCAAAGGTGCCACCTCAGGCCCTTTGCACATGCAGATGCCTCTGCCCAGTGACTTTTCACCCTTCCCTGTCCTCTCCCTGAGTCAGGGCCTAGCTCATAAGTCCCTTCTGGAAGGAAACTTGGAGCTCTGGGGCCAGCCCAAAGGGCTCAAGCGTGTGGTTTGCATGCAAGAGGCGCAGGTTTGATCCCTGATACCACCTGGGTCTCCAAACACCCCCCAGGAGCAACTCCCCAAACACCACAGTGGAAGAAACAAGGGGTAGCTTGACACTGGTCGAGCTCAATAAAATAGAATGAAATAATGAAAGGAAGACTGGAGAGAGTGTGTGCAGAGGACTGAGCTTTGCAACCTGGCACCTTGAGCACTGCTGAATGTGGCCTCCAAATGAGAACAAACAAAACCTAAAATAAGAGAAGTCTCGGGGCTGGAGCAATAGCACAGTGGGTAGGGCGTTTGCCTTGCACGCGGACGATCCAGGTTCGATTCCCAGCATCCCATATGGTCCCCTGAGCACCGCCAGGAGTAATTCCTGAGTGCAGAGCCAGGAGTGCAACCCCCTGAGCATTACCATGTGTGACCCCCCCAAAAAATTAAAAAAAAAAAAGAGAAACCTCTCTGCTCGCCTCCCAGATCAGGGTCCCCCGTAATCCCCCATCTCTGAAGCACACTATACCGTGCTCAGACAGTGGCTAGGCTGTTCCACCCTGCCACACTGTCACTGCCAGCTCCAAGAGGAGATGTTTGTTCCTATAGCATCCCCATATTTGGTGATGGGGTGATTTACGATTGTCCTTCTCCTTTTCCTCCTCCTCGTCGTCCTCCTCTCATTTTCCTCTCCCTTCTTCCTTCTTTTTCTTCCTCCTCCTTCTCCTTCTCCCTTCTCTTTCTCCTCCTCCTTTTTCTTCTTTTCCATTTTTGGGCCACCCACCCATCTTGGGGACTACACAGAGGCTACTCTCAGCTTGGTGCTCAAGGGTCACTCCTGGTGATGTCCAGGAATGGGACCTAGGCCTCCTGCATACAAAGCATGTGCTCCAATCCATCTGAGCTCTCTGTCTGTCTGTCTGTCTGTCTCTGTCTCTCTCTCCCCCAATTGCAGGGTTCTTAATCTAGTGTACTTGTATTGGGGTGCAGACTTTGCGCTGCGAGGAGACACACCTGCACCCACAGCCACTGTATGTCCCAGATCAGGACCGACAGAGCAAGGTGGTCGGCACTGGTGCTGGAAGCTGCTTCCCACCCGGCCGAGTGGACTAGCAAAGGCCAGGCCAGGCCCTCCTGTTCAAGGTCTGCTCTGCTCGGCTGAGGCCTGGAGGGCAGCTTGATGGGAACATTCAGTTCCTTTCGCTTGGTCCCACTGCTCGTGCCAGAGTAAGAGCCCAGCCCAGAGGAGGGGCACGTCTTTCTCGGGCACCGGGAGCGTCAGATGCTCTCTGCTTCTAAACACTGAGAGGGATCAGAGAAGATCGAGGTCGGACAGTTCCTAAGGTACCCAAGACCCATTAAACACAGGCCTCTTGTCTCCGAGCACGGGCCCAAACACAGCTTTTCTTTTTGGGTCACACCTGGCAATGCTCAGAGGTTACTCCTGGCTCTACACTCAGGAATTACTCTGGCGGTGCTCGGGGGACCATATGGGATGCTGGGAATCGAACTTGGGTCAGCCGCGTGCAAGGCTCCAGCCCCAAACACAGCCCTTCTGAAGCCAGTTTTCCTGAGATAATTTCACCAGGGCAAAGACCAGCTGCGGACCCGCCAAGGTGCCAAGAGTCTGGCCTTGGGGGGTGGTTGTTTGGCTCCGGTGTCCTCTCTAATTGTGTGTGAGTGCATCTATTGACGACAGTCCTTGGTCCTCACCTTCAAGGAGGCCACGGCCCCCTGGATTTTCAGTCCAGTCTGTGCCTTGTCCATGGGGCCTGGGCTTATATTCCGCCTTCTGTGAGTTTGTGTACAAATGAGGCTTTGGGTATAAACTCCAAGTTTCCATGTCTACCCCCACCCCTGCCACCCGGGTCACCTGCAGTCTGGCGCTCCCCATCTCCCCATTCAGGCATGACCCAGGCCCATGTCCATCCCAGACCCCCAAGACACAAAACGGTGTGTGTGGGGGACCACCTGACATGTCCAAGGCTCACAACTCGAGATGGTTCCCCTCGGGCACTTCCCTGGAGGGCTGGACAGACACACACCCTCACAGCCACACCCCCAGCTCCTGACCCCCCCCAAGAGACCCTTCAGCCGCCCCTCTGGCATCAGGAAACCCGTGGTACGACCAAGGTAGCGGCTGTATTTCCTGAGTCCCTGTGTGGCAGACACCCGGCACCTTATCTCTGCCCATCCCAGGCCTGGGTGGCCTGCCCGTCCCCACCCAGGCCTGGGACTGTAGGAACTTATGCAAGTCACAGGAGTGAGAAGAGGCAGAGCTGGATAAGGAGAGGCCTGGTGGGGACTGGCGGGGGGTGGTTTGAAGAAAGCTGAAAAACTTTCAAGTCTTCGGGGGAAGGCAGGAGGCTCGGGGCTCTTAGCCACTTAGGAGAGCTGAAGCCCAGGCAGGCATTAGGCTGACGTCATTTCTCCCTTCTGTCCCCAGGAATTTCTGGAGCATCTTCTCTGTGCCTATGACCCTGGGACAGGGCTCGAGGGGGGTCAGCCTCCAAGATGACGCCAACACTGCCCACATCCTGATGTCCACAGGGAGGGCCTGGGAGAGCTGCAGCGTGGGTGGAAGCAGAGGTACAGCTCTGCCAGCGTGATTGTGGCGGGCATAGCTCATGTTGCTCTCACTCTTTTGCTCACCTCCCCCTCCCCCCCTTTTTATTTTCTCACCGTGCTGGGGGGTGAACCCAGGGCCTCCCCCACACAAAGCAGGCCCTCTGTTGTTGAGCCACACTCCCTGGCCTGCACTCACTCATTCTGGATCCCAAGCTATAAAATGGAGGGCGGCCCTCGAGGCAGGCCTACAAAATAAGATCTGAGGCCTGTCACCTACCCGTGACGGAACCCACACATCTTGAGGCTCTGCTCCAGCCCAGACCAGCCCTAGTGGGGATTTGTGGCCTCCAGAAACTTCCTTGCACCCAGATTTGATCCCCAGCACCACTTAGGGTCTGCCAGAAATGATCCCTGAGCTCAGAGCCGGGAGTGAGCCCTAAGCACCACCAGGTATAGTCCCCAGACAAATACAGCAAAAGCAAACGAACAAAACTGCTGAGAGAAGTTGTGCTGTATCCCGCTGCTTGTGCCCCAGTGATCTGTGACTCACAGTAAAGAACCCAACCAGACATGAGTCTGTAAACAGAATCAGTGTGGCTCTTACATTCTGTACACAGAAACAGACCAGAGAGAAAATCAGAAAGTAGGGCCAGGCATGCATCCCCAGCATCCCTCTCCAAGAAAGAAAGAGTGAAAGAGAGAAAGAGAGAGAGGGAGGTAAGGAGGGAAGGAGAGAGGAAGGAAGGAAGGAAGGAAGGAATGAAGGAAGGAAGGAAGGAAGGAAGGAAGGAAGGAAGGAAGGAAGGAAGGAAGGAAGGAAAGAAGGAGGGAGGGAGGGAGGGAGGGAAGGAAGGAAGGAAGGAAGGAAGGAAGGAAGGAAGGAAGGAAGGAAGGAAGGAAGGAAGGAAGGAAGGAAGGAAGGAGGGAAGGAGGGAGGGAGGGAGGGAGGGGGAAGGGAGGGAGGGAGGGAGGAAAGAAAGGAAGGAGCGAGGGAGGGAGGGAAGGAGAGAGGGAGGGAGGAAAGGGAGAAAGAAGGAAGGAAGGAAGGAAGGAAGGAAGGAAGGAAGGAAGGAAGGAAGGAAGGAAGGAAGGAAGGAAGGAAGGAAGGAAGGAAGGAGGGAGAGAGGGAGGGAAGGAGAGAAGGAGGGAGGAAAGGAAGGAAGGAAGAAGGAAGGAAGGAAGGAAGGAAGGAAGGAAGGAAGGAAGGAAGGAAGGAAGGAAGGAAGGAAGGAAGGAAGGAGGGAGGGAGGGAGGGAGGAAGAAGGAAGGAAGGAAGGAAGGAAGGAGGGAGGGAGGGAGGGAGGGAGGGAAGAAAGGAAGGAAGGAGTGAGGGAGGGAGGAAAGGAAGGAAGGAAAAAGGAAGGAAGGAAGGAAGGAAGGAAGGAAGGAAGGAAGGAAGGAAGGAAGGAAGGAAGGAAGGAAGGGAGGAAGGGAGGGAGGGAGGGAGGAAGGAAGGAAGGAAGGAGGGAGAGAGGGAGGGAAGGGAGGGAAGGGAGAGAACATTCCAGATCATGTGACAAACCCTCAACTCAAACTGGCTACTTTGCTCCTACACCGACAGGCCTCCCTGGACCTGGCTTGGGCTCCTCCTTGCACAGTGGGTACAGGAGAGGGAGGCGGGAAGCTGGGCTGGCGCCATCCTCCTCGCTGAGCCCCAGGCTCCTGCCTCCCTTCCTGAGCTGGGTCTCCGCCCTCGGAGCTGGAGGGGGTTGCATGTAGTAAGCTCACTTTTGCTGCCTCCAGTTTGGGGCTGGAGGTGGTCTTGGAACAGATGCCAGCAGGGGAGACAGTGGAAGAAGCCTTCGGAGGACATCTAGGTGCAGGAAGACTCCATTCTGGAATCTTCTGGTTATTCGTGGAGATCAAGGGTCGGGTAATCTTGCTTCGGCCTCGCAGCTGCACTTGTAGGTTCTTGGCACATTCGCTTCCGGGAGCAAGCAAGATGCAGTGTGTGTGTGTGGGGGGGGGGTGGGGGTGTGTGTGTGTGTGTGTGGTGTTGCTGTTGCTGTTTGGCGCAAGGGGGAGTGGGAGAAAGGGGACACAGAGAGAGCTGTCACCTGGGAGGCACACACTTGACCACGGAGCCACAGCTCAAGCGTGTCTCTGGTCCCAGAAAAGTGCCAGACAGAGACGGGGCCCGCCAGTAGCATGCACCCACGCTTCCTCCCAGACTTCCTCCCAGAACTGCTGCCAGGAAGGGACCCGCAGCCGCGGAAGCCCTCGCCGGGTGTCCTCCTGTCCCTCACCCCAGGCCTACCTATCCTGCCCACGTGCTCAGCGCCCCAGGGACACCCCACATGCACGCCGCACGCTCAGCCACTGTATGTCCCAGATCAGGACCGACAGACGGGGAGCAATCCTGAAGCTGCAGCGGACAAAGGGACAGAACTCTGGAGACCGGGCTTCCTAGAAAACCCACAGGCACAAGGCAGCCAATCCTTGTGCCTGTGGGTCGTCGGAGACGTCGGAGACTGCGTCCGGTTACGCCTTTGTGCCTCCTTCAGCAGCTTGTCCCGGATGCCTGCTGTGGCCGAGACCAGGTGAGCAGATCCCAGGAACACCATGGACAGTGGCCTCCTACCCTGCCCAAGGGAGAAGTGCCTGGGTGGTGGGGTGGGGGCTTCAGAGCTGTCACGTCTGCTTCAAAAGCTGCAGGAATCACCAGGAGATTCCAGAATGAAGCCACAGTTACTGAGCCCGGGAGCCAGCAAAGCAGGAGCCGAGACTGGAGAAAGGGCACCACGGGTGCTAGAAACTCATCTTTCTTGGAGTTTGAAGCTACATCTGGCCATGCTCAGGGGATACTCCTGGCTTTGTATAAGAGATTGCTTCTGCAGAGCTCAGCGGACCCTACGTGGTGCCTGGGATGGAACCGGGGTCACCTGCCACGTGCCAGGCCAGAGCCCTCCCCGCCGAGCTCTCTCTCTCTCTCTCTCTCTCCAGCCCGGAAACTTCTGCTGCTATTGCCTGCCCAGCCCTTTCTCCTTCCCTGACCCTGTGGCTAAGCCTTTGGGTGACCATGGCCAGGCCACCCCTTCCCCGCCCCGCGGGAGGCTAATGACAGGCTCTGGCCTCCCTGTGCCCCAGCCCGCTCGACTGACTCCAGGCTCAGGTCTGAGGGAGGCTATATGGGGCTCTTGTGGCCGAGGGTTCCCTCCCACCCTGCCCACATCAGGCCGGCCTCTCGGGGGCTGGAGGGCTTCTCTGTATCTCCAGGGTGGCAAGGGGCCCCTCCCCAGACCCAAAGCACCCAAGATAACAGGGCAGCGTAGAAGCTGTTTATGAACACGCCGCCTCATGGGGGTGGGCAGGGCTGGAGGACAGGGACGGCCGCCGCCGATAGCAACCGGGGTGGGGAGGGAAATTATAGCTCCCAGAATAGCGGGGCCACGGGGAGTGGCAGGGCGCCCTCCGGAGGAAGCCCTGGCCGCTTGCCAGGCAAGACTGGGCTCCAGGCCCTGCCGCAGGCCGAGGTAGGGTGACCACAGCAGCCCTCTGCCCGTGGGGTGCCACGGATCCTTGGCCAGGCAGACAGGCGCTGGGGACAGGCAGTGGCTGGGAAAGAGCCAACCTGATGTGACTTGCTGTTTCATTTTGCCATTTGCGAGGCTTGGAAGGGCCGCACCTCGTGGTGCTTAGTGGCTACTCTCAGTTCAGTGCTTGTGCTGTGTCCTGGTTCTTGAGTGCAAAGTGTGTGCCCCAGCCCATTGGGCCATCTCCTCTGTCCACGTGTGACCTTCTGGAAGAATGGAAAGTGGTCAGGAGAGGGCAAGGCGGGTGGTGGGAGCAGGAACACCTCACCCTCCCCGGTCGGAGACGCCGTGGCCCATTGCTGTGGATGCTTCCCATCAGGCATAACCGACACACGAGCAGCCACTTCGGGCTTTGCTCTGCCCGGCCACCTCCAGGGTAGGGTCCGGCCACCTCCAGGGTAGGGTCCTCCCTCGCAGCTCCTCAGAGGTGGGAATCAACACCCCTCATGGATGACACCAGCATGGCCCATGGAGGTCAAGTACGTGACACAGAGAGGACGAGTAGCCGTGGACCTAGCTTGTGAGTCCGGTTCGTGGAGGGAATCCATTCGGATCCCTCGCATTCCCTTGTCTCCTCTGTCGCATGGGGCCTAGAATCACACGGGGGCTGTGTGACGTGCTGGGGACTCCGAAGGCCCAGCTGAACAGTGTGGTTTCCGCACTGAAGCCTTAGTGTTCTCTGTAAAAGGGGGGCCTCAGGATGGAGCGATAGCACAGCGGGGAGGGCGTTTGCCTTGCACGTAGCTGACCCAGGTTCAATCCCAGCATCCCATATGGTCCTCTGAGTACTGCCAGGAATAAGTCCCGAGTGCAGAGCCAGACCCAAAAAGAAAGAAATTATATATATATATGTATATATATATATGTATACATACATATAATAAAATAAAAGGGGGTCATCTTAGGTCCTTCCTAGGGTCCTCAGAGAATGTGATGAGAATATAAGTGAGAGAAGGTGTTTGTGTCTTGAAGGCTGAGTCCACCTCAGAAAGACCCTTCTCAAAGAAAAAAAAAAAAAAAGACCCTTCTCAGGCCTCTCGAGCTTGTGACTTCATGTGTATGTGTAAGCTGACTATTTATAAAAAACAAAGATGTCCGGCCCTGGGGCTGGAGAGACAGTGGGGAGGGCCTTTGCCTTGCACGTAGCTGGCCCAGGCTCAATCCCCCCCCCCCCAAGATGCCCCCCCAAGCTCTGCCAGAAGTGATCCTGGAGCGCAGAAGTACAGAGCCAGGAGCAAGACCTGAGTCACACTGGGTGTAGCCCCAAAACAGACACACTTTAAAAATGACTTCCAACCCGCAAGGGGTACTCACAAACGCACAGTGTCCCCCATGAGCAGTCTTTAAGAAGAAGAACCACACCCCCGACCCCCACCATGGGACCTTGGGCATGGTGGCTTATATATAAATATTGAAGCAGGGGCGCAATTGAGCATGGTGCTCGGAGGCTACTCCCGGCTCAGTGCTCAGTGGGTCTGCTGGGGAGCAACCCCAGGCCTGCAATATAAAGCACAGACTCAGCCGTGAGCTCGCTGTTCCCCTCTAAGGTGGCTTAAAGCCAGGCACACCTGTGTCCCTGTTTCCGTTTTCTCTGTGACTCAGCTGCCATAAAAACAGTGTTCACTTCCCCTGCATGGACCTGAGTTGCTGATTTTTTATTTTATTTTATTTTATTTTATTTTATTTTTGCTTTTTGGGTTACACCCAGTGATGCTCAGAATTACCCCTGGTGGTGCTCTGGGGACCATATGGGATGCTGGGAATCGAACCCGGGTCGGCCTCATGCAATACAAACGCCCTACCCACTGTGCTATCGCTCGAGCCCCTGAGTTGCTGATCTTAAACCAAGTTCTGAGGCCCCCTCATGTTGCCGGGACCAGCTACTTCCTGTGCTCAGGCTCTTGCCCAGGCACTGAGCTGGCCCCGGCTGACCCTGGTCCCCAGGCTGCAGCTGCCTCTCGGAGTCTCCTGCGCTCCCAGATGTGTTACCTCATGTCGTGCAAGATCCGCCACTTGGTCCCGGGGGAAGTGGTGCAACTCCAGAGGCTGGAACCTGCTGATTCATTGTGGGGGGGGGGGGAGCCAAGGGCAGGTTAAGGGCGCTGAGCAAGGGACACTTGGCCGGTGGCCTCACCAACACTGCCACCATGCCTGCCTATCTACTCTCCATCCTGGCCCCTGATTCAGCCCTGGAGACTGAGCACAGCGCAGGGAGCACGGTAGGGCCCTCCACCAGTCTCTCCAACCCTGCGGTGAGTGGACCCTTCTGAGGCCGGCTTGTCCCTCTGTTTCCAAGAGCCTTATTGTCCAACTGGAGTTGCTGGTTCAACCTGGCACGTGGTGCCTTCTGATGAGATTAGAATTGGGCTGTTCTGCCAGTGCCGTGGTGAAATCACACCAAGTTGTCTATGAAATCACAGCTCCGGGCCCACGTGCACACCCTCCGGGCCCCGTGGGATTCAGGTCTGGCGTGAGAAGCTACCTACAAGCCGATATGGGGGAAGTTGGGGTGGGGAGGGTTGTGGGACGGCAGCTTAGGAGGGGGAGGGAGAAGGAGCCATGAGTGTGGATGGGTGGTGAGACCACAGTGGGAGACAGTCTCGCTGATAAGGCACAGTGGGGGATCCTGCATGCAGAGCTGGAGGAAGAGGCTTCCGGAGAGGAGAATGTGGGGTCAGGAGGCCAGCACGCAGGCGGAGAAACGGAGTCGGGTGGGCTGTGACTGCTCGAAGGGTAGAGGTGTGATTTGTGGAGAAGCCCCTGGAAGTATTGGCGGATCTACGGCAAACACCTCCCTCAGCAGGGCCGGAGAGACAACACAGGGGCAGGGTAATTGCCTTGCATGCTGCCAACCCCAGTTAGATTCCCAGCACCACAGACGGTCCCTCAAGCATGTTAGGAAAGATGCCCAGAGAGCCTGAGTAGTCCCTGAGTACCACCAAGTATGCCCAACTCCCCCAGTGCCCCTCCCCCCACAGCCAAAGAATCTTGCTTAATGGGAACATAAGATCCTCAAGCAAGGAGCCTGATTAAGCTGGGGTGAAGGATTTGGGTCGTCATGTGCCACTTCTTTTTTTTGGCTCCTAAGTTTTATTTAAGAACTCATACAAAACATTCCAGATAAGAGATCTTTCCTCCTTCTCTTCCTCCTGCTCCTCCTCCTCTATCTCCTTCTCCTCCTCTTCTTCCTCCTCCTCTTCCTCCTCCTCCTCTTCCTTCTCTTCCTCCTCTTCCTCCTCCTCCTCCTCCTTCTCCTCCCCCTCCTCCGCCCCCTTCTCTTCCTCCTCCTCCTCCTTCTCCTCCCCCTCTTCCTCTTCCTCCTCCTCCTCTTCCTCTTCCTCATCTTTGTCCTGGAAGTAACGCAGCTTGTAGCTCTCTTTGCTCTTGGCCATCACCTGCAACCATCACATAGGTTATTCCTCTTCAAATATTTTCTGGTGGGATATTTCAAATACCTTTTGGAAAAAGACCCCTCCAATGTGACAGTGATCTTGCTCTTGCTCCCTTTGATGGTGACCGCCACCCAGATTCGCAGCTTTGCTGTTCACTTTGACTTGCTCCTGAAGAAACTGTTCAAAATTCGCAGCATCCATGATCCCACCTTCCACAGGGTGGGGGCAGTCCAAGGGGGAACTTCAGAACTTGCGTCGGGGGCGACCCCGCTTCCCCTGGAAGGTTCCTTTCCTCCAGTCCAGGCTGCCCACGTCCAGAGCCCACTCGCTTGCCTGCCCAGCCCCCCACGCACCCTTCTATTGTCCTCCTGCCCTTGTGTGAGCATAGGAGGGCAGGCACGAGCTTTCCACAGCTCGGAATGGATGCTAAGGATGCTAAGAGGTGCTCGGCAGGTCTCCAGGGAAACGTGGGCTTCCACCAGGAGGCAGAGGCTGAGGCTGCCTCTTTTCTCAGGGCCTCCTGACCCCATGCAGCTTCTCCCTACAGTTGTCCTCCATGGTAGCCTAAAGGGATCCGGGCCCTGGGAAGCCCCGGGGTTCACAGGCAGAGTTGGGCTGGAACTTCCGATTCCCTTCTCCCACCTGGGATTTGGCTATCTGAGTACCAGATTGCGGATGTCACTCACGATGAAACTGTGGTCAACCCCAGAGTTCCAGGGAGAGGCCACCAGGACTGCCCTCAGGCCAGGGAGGCCCCTGAGTTATTCCCCAGTGTCACTCCACCCCTACTTCCTCTCAGCCAGAACTCTGCTTTTGTTTATTTCACATGTATGTTTTCTAGGTCCTGTGTCACTGGGAAAGAGGACTGGCTACTAAGGAAACACGCAGTCTGCAAGACATTGGTGGAGACGAGGGGCTGGAGTCTGGTTCTGGATAGGACAGGCGTGGGCTGAGGTCTGGCCTCTTCTCTCCTCTCCAGACGGGTGAGGACCCCCCAGCCTCAGAACCGGAAGCTGCCGGAGATGGAGCAGTGGGTGAGGCGCCTGCCTGAATGCAGCCAACCTGGGCTGGTCCCTGGCACTGTAGTGCATAAGGTCCCTGAGCCCCACCAGAAATGCTCCCTGGGACAGTCAGGAATAAGTCCTGCGTGCCATCAGATGTGGCCCTGAGCACCCCAGAAAAAGTGGGGCTCTTTCACTTCAGTGCACAACACAGACTTGAGTCTGCAGACCTCATCTTGAGAAACATTTAGAATAAATTCCTAAAATTTTTTAGAATAAACTTCATATTTGATGGAGTTCAGACAGTAGGCAACAAATCATAGAGAGTAATATATGCATAATATATATATATATGTCACTGTCACTGTCATCCCATTGCTCATTGATTTGCTCGAGCGGGCACCAGTAACATCTCCATTGTGAGACTTGTTGTTACTGTTTTTGGCATATCGAATACGCCACGGGTAGCCTGCCAGGCTCTGCTGTGTGGTCAAGATACTCTCAGTAGCTTGCCAGGCTCTCCGAGAGGGGAAGAGGAATTGAACCCGGGTCGGCCTCGTGGAAGGCAAATGCCTTGCCCACTGCACTATCACTCCAGCCCATACACACACACACACACACACACACACACACACACACACACACACACACACACACACACACACCTACGTCTACTGAGAGTATCCTGCCCGCACGGGCAGAACCTGGCAAGCTACCCGTGGCGTATTCGATATGCCAAAAGCAGTAATGATGGGTCTCATTCCCCTGACCCTGAAAGAGCCTCCAATCATTGGGAAATCGAGTAAGGAGAGGCTGCTAAAATATCAGGGCTGGGAGGAATAGAGACGTTATTACTGGTGCCCGCTTGAGTAAATCGAGGAACAACAAGATAACCATGACAGTGATAGTGAAATTCCTAGGGTCAGAGAGATATTATAGTATAGGGTTGGGTGCTCGTCTTGAACACAGTTGAGTGATCTCTGAGTACCGAGCCAGGAGTAAGCCCTGGCACAGCTGGGTGTAGTACCCCAAAACAATCAACAACAAAAAATAAATACAATAAAAAGTAAATTCCTTCCAGAGAGGGGCCAGAGCAGTAGTATACAGGTAGGGTTCTTACCTTGCTTGTGGCCGACCCTGGTTCCATCCCTGGCACCCCATATGGTCGCTCAAGGACCATCAAGAGGGATTCCTGAGCAAAGAACTTGGGACTAAGCCCTGAGGAGCACCACTAAGTGTGGCTTAAAAAAAAAAAAAAGAAGATAGACTATTGTATTTTGAGAAGGATATATTATATGATAAACTAATAAGATAAGAGGAATGGAAGGTCTGAGGCAAAGGTGGGAAGAACACTTCTTTTTACTATATTCACCTAATCATTTGCATGCATAAATAAATGTACATTTACTTGAAAAATAAATTTAAGGGGCTGGAGCGATAGCACAGCAAGTAGGGCATTTGCCTTGCAGGCAGCCCACCTGGGTTCGATCCCCAGCATCCCATACGGTCCCCTGAGCACCGCCAGGAGTAATTCTTGAGTGCAGAGCCAGGAGTAACCCCTGTGCATCGCCAGGTGTGACCCAAAAAGCAAAATAATAATAATAATAAATAAATTTAAGATATCTAGAACTTCCTTCAAATTTAAGGTTAGGAATCAAACACCCCAGGCCAGAATGGTAGCACAGCGGTAGGTCATATGCCTTGCACACAGCTGACCTGGATTCAATCCCTGGCACCATCTATGGTCTCCCCAACTCTCAGGGCCATGAGTGATCCCTGAGAGCAAAGACAGGAATAAGCCCTGAGCACCACTGAGTTTGACCCCAAGCCCCAAAACAAATAAACAAGAACAAAATGCCCCAAATCTGAAACACACACTGGGTCTCCAGTAGAGGAGTGGCATGAAAACTGGGCGAAGGGTGGCAGATCCACCTGCCCATGTTTCCCTGGGGGAGGTGCCAAAGATGATAGAACAAAACCGAACCAACCAACCGACCCAGCTCCCCCGAGGGCTGTCTCTGTACTCGGCTTCTGCACTCTCGCTGGGGCGCGTTGCTTTACGGGGACCGCCTGGGGCAGTGGCACTAATCTGGGTCCTGACTGTTCCCTGCCTCCAGTCAATTCCTCCAAGGCAAAGACCATGTCCAGTTCCTCCAGTCCCTGTGCATGGACCAGGTGCCAATGCTGAGAAAAGTGGCCTCCGAGGCTGCCCCGTGCAGCTCGGCTTCCCGCTGTCCCGCCGGCACACATGCCCGACGGGCGGGGGAGGAAACAGGCTCTTGTCTTGCCTACCATTTGATACTCTGTGCTGTGCGCTACGCCAAGTCACTTCTCCGGGTTGCCTGTAAAGCCAAACAGGCCCACAGGCTGGGAACCCTGGAGCCAGCTCACGGCGGCTCAGCGGTCAGGAGTCAGAGTTAACCCCGCTTCTGAACTGAAATATCTGGTGGCTATCAGCATCTCCCTCTCTTTAAAAACAAAACTGGGGGGTGGGTGGGCTGGGCTGGAGAGATAGTACAGTGGGTAGGGTGCTTGGCTTGCAGGTGGCTGACCTGGGTTCCATTCCCAGCACCCTATATGGTCTTCCGAGCTTGCCAGGAGTAATTCCTGAGCACAGAGCCTGGGGTAACCCCTGAGCATCACGATGTATGGCCCAAAAACCTTAAAAAAATGAGGGGCTAGATGCTCTGGGGTGGCTCCCCATTGTGCCGGGCATGGGGTGACAATGCTTTGCCAGAGAGTAAACCCAGATTTCCTGCATGAAAGCATTTGATTTGACCTCTGGTACATTGCCTGACTTCTTTCTTTTGTTTTTGTTTTTTGGGCCACACCTGGCACTGCTCAGGGCTTATTCCTAGCTCTGCACTCAGGGGTTACTGCTGGTGGTGCTTGGGGAACAATATGGGATGCTGGGGTTCAAACCTGGGTTGGTTACATGCAAGGCAAGAGCCCTGCCTGCTGTTCTCTCTCTCCCCCCACTCTGTCCGTCTGTCTGTCTTTTTCTGCATGCTGTATTGTCTCTGTCTCTGTCTGTCTGTCCATCTCTCTCTCTGGCTCTGCCTGCTGTAGTCTCTCCATCTCTGTCTCTGTCTGTCTCTCTGTCTTTCTCTTATTTTTTAATTTTTATTTTAATTAGTTATTAATTTTTTGCTTTTTGGGTCACACCCAGCAATGCTCAGGGGTCACTCCTGGCTCTGCACTCAGGAATTAACTCCTGGCTGTGCTCAGGGGACCATATGGGATGCTGGGAATCGAACCCGGGTCGGCTGTGTGCAAGGCAAACACCCTACCCGCTGTACTATCACTTCAGCCCCCTCTCTTTCTCATTTAGAGGGGGCTCCAAGTGGTGCTCAGGGAGCTCTGGGGCCAGCTTGGCCGCACCCACCCACGGACGTGTGGTGCCAACCCTTCGGGGAGCTTCACTCCAGCCCTTGAATCATCTCCCCAGCTCAGCAGGGATTCTTGCAAAGGGCTGCTTTTTCTCTCCTTGCTCTTGGTCATCATTAGGAATGTAGCAGGACAGAGAAGACAGGACAGGTCAAGGCATATCTGGATGACTAATTAATAATTCTTGGGAACCAGTGTCCACAGGTGCTGGGAGGTTAGTATAACTGTGGTGGGGGCAAAGGAGGATCAACTTGATGCCAGGCAGCGGCCTGCAGAGAAGGGATGAGTCAGGACTCTGGACGCCGGCTTCCCCGGGGTCAGGCCCGTCATACTTAGAGGAAGAAAGCGGTGCCCTCAGTGGGGAAGGGGACTGCTCAGGTTCCGCTGTGAGACCACTCAGGCGGCCTTTAGCTGGCGACCTCAATAGAAATGTTATTTACCTATTGATTGAGGGTTTTGGGGGGGGTGGACTGGGCCACACCTGGAGGGGCTCAGGTTTACTCCAGGCTCTGTGCCCAGGGATCATTCTGGGCCGTGCTCAGGGAATCACATGCAGCTCTGGGGATTGAACCTGGGTCAGCTGTGTGCAAGGCAAGCACTTTGCCCACTCTACTATTTCTTGGCCCAAAAGACAAATTTTATGTGTTTACTTATTTTTGAGGGGCATTTGGTTTTTAGAGGGGCCACACCCTGAGCTGTTCCCTGCTCAAGGGGGTTGCTCTCAGCAGTTCTCAGGAGCCCATGTGCTGTAAGGGGACAGAATCCAGGTCTCCCACATTTAAAGCCTGCCCCCAGCCCATTAAGTCACCTTGCCAAGTCCAGAGATCTGACTAAGGACAGTGACCTCTTACAGACAGCGCGGGGCAGGGAAAGGCAGAGAAGTAAGAATTGGGGGCTGGAGTGAAAGTGCAGTGGGTAGAGCATTTGCCTTGCATGTGGCCAGTGGCATCCCATAAGGTCATCCATGCACCACCAGGAGTAATTCTTGAGTGCAGAGTAATTCCTAAGTAAACCCTTGAGCATCACCAGGTATGGCCCGAAAACTAAAAGAAGGGGGGTTGGGGGGGAAGAAAAGAAAAAAGATGTCGGGTGAGAGGTGGGGGAGGTAACCAGGGTGGAGGGGCAGAATCAGGTACCCCTGGCCACCAATCTTCCCGGCTTGGGGCTTGGGGTTCCAGGAGGCATTCCAGTCTGTCAACAGCGGCTGCAGCCAGAAAAAGAGCGTTTGGGGAGGTCAGATTCCGTTTTCTGGAGCCCATTCCGGAGTGTCAGACAGACGAAGGATAACAAGTCCCTCTCGCTTCCCTTATTGTCTCACTCGTGCTTTTGGGGGGGCCAAGTGACCAGCACACCCCTCAGTTTTGCCGTCCGTGCAGTAGGGTCACAGCCGCAGGCAGGCCAGGGCGGGCCTAGGAAGAGCAAGGAGGGGCGCGCGGATTTGCGCCTGGTTTTCCTGCAGCCCCGTTTGTTTCTCGCCCTCCCCCCACGGCCTGTGCCCCCAGAGGCATCTGGAAATTCATCAGAGCCAGCCAGTCTGGGAGCGAAACAATCGGCCGCCCTGACGGACGGCGCGGGGCGCGTCTCCCCGCGGCGCCGCCCGGGCTCCGCGCGCGTTGCCCTGGCCACCCCGTCCCCGAGCCGCGCCCCCGGGCCCCAGCGGCGCGTGTCACGTCCAGGAAGGACGCGCTCGGCCGACGGGCAGTGACCCAGCCCGGCCCCGCCTCTGCCGGCGCCACGTCCCGGGAGTGACGCCCGCCCTCCGGGGACTGCTCCCTGCCCGGGACCCGCCAGCCGGGCCTCGCCCCCCCTGCCCTCCACCCCGCCAGACAGACGCGGTAGCCTCCCGGGACGCGGGGTGCGGGCTCCTGGTTGGAGGGTGCGTGTTTCTCACCGACCGCCTGGACTTAACTGAGAGTGGACAGTCGGGGAAGGGGAGGGGAGTTCAAAAGCCAATGGGGAGGGCCAGAGAGTAGAGTGGGTCCCCAGCACCCCAGATGGTCCCCCGACATTGCCAGGAGTGATCCATGAGCACGGAGCCAGGAGTAACCCTGGAAATTGCCAGGGTCCCATCCCTCCCCAAAAAAAGCAAGTGGAACAAAAAAATCTTAATCCCCTTCCTGCCACTACCCTAGGTTGGGTCTGGGAGCAGAGGGGAGAATCAAACCCCAGGCCTAATGAAAGACGTCCTGGCCAGCCCTGTCTCCAACGCTCCTGCTCACCTCTCCACAAGGCCTGGGGTGTGGGTGGAGGCGGGATCTGATTGAACTGCTAAGCTTTGTCCACTGTCCCCACCAGTGACCTGCAGTCCCTGGCTGGTTTTGGCAGCCTGGCAGCAGTGGCCTCCCCAAAGCCCACTCCTCCCCTTCCCGTTCCCCCCACCCATGCCGTTTTCTTCCCTGGCACGGAGGAGTGGCAGAAATGCCCAGAGACCTGGTATGACCCCTCCGGCTGTGTTTTTCCTCTACCTTCAACACTGGGCCTGAGCTAGGAAGGTGGGGGTGGGAGGCGGAGTTGGGTCCTCCCCTATCCTCTGCTTCTTCTAGACAGGGGCCTAGCGTCTTCCTTTCTACCCGCAGGTACTTCTCAAGCTGTCGTCCCAGTTTTATTTATGTCATCTATTTGTTTATTTTATTTATGGTTCCCTGGGGGCGGAGGGAAGTTCCAGCGGTGTTTTTTTTGTTTTGTTTTGTGGTGGTGGTTGTGGGGGGGATGGAACCCAGGGCCTCCCACGTGTGTGGCCTATGATCTGCCGCTGGGCCACGTGCCCAGCCCCCTGGGGTTATATTTAGTTGTTCCTTCGTGCCCAGCCTTTCTGTGGCGACGTGTCAGACCCTCCCAAGGAGGAGCCCCTGCCTGAAAGTTCCACATCAGAAGTGGCTCTGAGCTCCGGCCCTGCTGGCAGACGGCTCAGGAAGCCTCCGTGTGCTCAGGCCTTTCCCGGAGGGTCGGGATGCCCGGGAGGGGTGGCTGAGAGTCTGGGTGAGCCCCGCCCACATGTGTGGTGGAGTCCATCACTCCACCCCCTTGGTATTCTTCGCCTCCATCCCCGTTAGGAGAGCTGCCCTGACTCCCCGCTTACTAGCCCAGCTCCGTTTCCTAGGGAGTTGCTCCTCTGGGTCAGATGTTTGGGACAGACCTTGGCAGGCGCCCAGAGGAAGGCCGGGTGCATCTGACCCCTGTGTCCTTGTGCAGTGGTTTATTTTGTTTGTTTGTTTCTGTTTGGGGGCCACACCTGATGATGCTTAGGGGACTCAGAAATCACTCCCAGCACCGTATGGTATGCCGGGGATGGAACCCGGGTCTGTGGCGTGCAAGGCAAGCGCTTTTCCTGCTATCCTATCGCTCCGGCCCCCTGGGCCAAGAGATCAGAGGTCAGCCATTTCCAGTTTATTCAGAGGCACGTTTCATGTTGGTTTAGGTTTTTTTCTTTAGTTTGATTGCTTTGGGGCCGTACCCTGCTGCTTACTCCTGATTCTGTAGGCTCCTGGGTCACTTCTGGTGGGCTCAGGGGATCAGATGGCATTCCAGGGCAAGGCAAACACCCACTGTACTACCTAGCTCCTTGTTTGTTTGTTTTAGGGCCACATCTAACAGTGCTCAAGGGTCACTCCTGCTTGGTGCTGTGGGAGTTTCAAAGACGAGTGTCAGTGAAATGAACTTGGAAACCTGTTGCTCTTTTCTGGAGATCAACTTCTGTATTGGTTCCTCTCCTTTAAAATATCACCAAAGTAGATTGCCCCATAGTATGTGGACTGGAATAAGAGCAATACTAGTATGATGGGGAAAGGATGAGAAAGAAGTGCTAGGGGAGGCCTGAACCGGCTCCCCCCAGGGCTGGAGCTCGTGGTCAGTCATGAACTTGCTGTGTGACCTTGAGGGGTCACTTTTCTGCAGGAGTCGGTTTCGTCCCTGATAAGACCAGGCTGAGGTCAGAGGTGCAGGGGACAGGAGCAGGGAAAGGAGTTCTGGCCAGGAATCTGGAGCCTGCCCACGTGAGACGGGAAAACAGTGTCTGCATGTGATCCAAGGCCCACACCCACACCTTTTGTTCTTTGAGTGAGAAAACAAAGAAAATTCTAGAACTGTCTAGAACACCAACAGGAAGGAAGGAGGAGAGGTCTGAGCAGAGGGGGTAGAGCCCTGGGGGTAGGGGGGCTGGTTTGGGGGAAGCAGAGGGGACTGGTTCTGAGGGTTAATGGCCAAGTTGATGGGGAAGACTGCACGGCCCTCATCCTCACTGGAGTAGGTTCCCATGGGATGAGAAGCTCAGCACCCCCCATCTCCCACCTTCCCCATCCAGGGGTCTCCTGAGCTCACGTCCCCAGCTCTCTATGGCCTCTCCCTGGGCTCTGGAAAGTTGGATCGCAAGGAGGTGGAAAAAGCCAAATCCTTTGAAAAAGGGCCTGTTCTTTCACTCAAAACAGGGCTGTGGGTCTCCGGAGATCCAGCGCAAACATGTCACTTCATCCCGAGCTCCCACTTCTATTCATCCTCCTCATGACCGCAGACTGGGCAGGAAGATGCCGCTCCCGGCAATAAAAGTCTTCATATATGACTGGTGAATGTTTGAGGTTCTAATTTTGTCGCTCTCTGGGCTGAGCAATATTTTGAGGTGTAGAATGGCCTGAGATATTATTTGCCAAGGGACCGTCCGTCCTCCACCTCAGCCCGCCTGCATTTCTGGTCAGAGTTTGGCTGCCACGGGCCTGTGCTGGGTCCATGCATCGCCCACCCAGCCCACAGGAGTGAAGGGTCATTTCCCTGCACTTCCCTGGCCCCCTCCGAGCAGCTCTGTGACTTCAGAAACGAATTTCGTGTGTGTGTGTGTGTGTGTGTGTGTGTGTGAGAGAGAGAGAGAGAGTGTATGTGTGTGTGTGTGTGTGTGTGCCTTTTCCTTTGGAGGTCTCACTGGCTCTCCATGGGGCCGTTGCCGACTCTGGGCTGGCAGGGAGGGTCCCTGTCACCTGGGATGGAGACCAGAGCTGCTGCTGCAGAGAATCTGCTCGGCCTGTGGCACCGTCTCTCCAGCACCCCTGCTCTCCGAATACCCCTGACCCCTCTCCAGGGCTTTCATGTCTGTGGTCCTAGCCTAGGGGGAACCTTCCTTGGGACTCAACCCGAGAGTCTGTGCCTCTGCTTCTGAGCCCTCCACGGGCTTCGTCTGGCTGCTTCACCGT